>NC_139625.1:71636752-71948752 GCF_964638095.1 Poromitra crassiceps
CTCGACGTGCCCTGAACACCTCCCTAGGGAGGCGCCCAGGTGGCATCCTTACCAGATGCCCGAACCACCTCAACTGGCTCCGCGAAGGAGCAGCGGCTCTACTCCTGACTGATCTTCTCATCTTGTCTCATCTTCTAAGGGAGATGCCAGCCACCCTCCTGAGAAAACCCATTTCGGGCCGCTTGTATCCACAATGTTGTTCTTTCAGTCATGGACCCATCCTTCATGACCAGAGGTAAGGGTTGGAACCAAGTTTGACCGGTAGATTGAGAGCTTTGCCTTCTGGTTCAGCTCTCTTTTCATCACAACGGTGCAGTAAAGCAAACGCAATACCGCAACCGCTTCTCCGCTTCTCCGGCCCATCTCCCACTCCAGTCCATTGTCCCCTCACTTGAGAACAAGACCCCGAGATACTTGAACTCCTCCACTTGGGGTAAGGACTCATTCCCTACCTGGAGTAGACAATCCACCAGTTTCCTGCTGAGAACCAATGCATCCGATTTAGAGGTGCTGATCCTCATCTCAGCCGCTTCACATTCAGTTGCGAACCGATCCAGTGAGTGCTGAAGGTCCCAGACTGATGATGCCATCAGGACCACATCATCCGTAAGCAGAGATGCAATCAGCCCACCGAACTGCAACCCCTCCCCCCCACGACTACGCCTCAAAATCCTGTCCATGAATATCACAAACAGGATAGGTGACAAGGCACAGCCCTGGCGGAGGCCAACCCCCACAGGGAACAAGTCCGACTTACCACTAAGAACCGGGACACAGCTCTCGCTTTATGCATACAGTAGTACTTCAGTACCCCTTTCCTAAGTAGTGACCCCCTTACCCCATACTCCCGCAGCACCTCGCACAGTATCTCCTGGGGAACCCAGTCATAAGCCTTCTCCAAATCCACAAAACACATGTAGACCAGATGGGTATACTCCCAGGCCCCCTCCAGGATCCTTGCGAGAGTGAAGAGCTGGTCTGTTGTTCCATGACCAGGACGGAATCCGCATTGTTCCTCTTCAATCTGAGGTTCGACTACCAAACCGACCCTCCTTTCCAGCACCTTAGAGTAGACTTTTCCCGGGAGGCTGAGTAATGTGATGCCTCTGTAGTTGGCATATGCCCCTTGGTCTCCCTTTTTGAACAGGGGAACCACCACACCGGTCCACCACTCCTTTGGCACTTCCACGCAATGTTGACAACACGTCGTTAGAATCCATGATCAATTATTAAATTTTACAGAAGAGAGACTCCCCGCACACTGTCTCCACTTGCAAAAAAGGTTTATTCAACTGTTTACTCATCGTCTCATGCATCCTTTATTCCTCCCTAACATTGGCCTCTGTCTCTTTCCAGTGCCGACGGAGACTTCGCCGTCACCCACATGACCAAGGCCCAGCTGTTCCACACGGGCCGTGTGCGCTGGGTGCCCCCGGCCATCTACAAGTCGTCCTGCTCCATCGATGTCACCTTCTTCCCCTTCGACCAGCAGAGCTGCAAGATGAAGTTCGGCTCCTGGACGTACGACCGCGCCAAGATCGACCTGGAGCCCATCGAGGACGCCGTGGACCTGAAGGTGGGGAGGCGTATCCTCCATTTACCTTGACCGATGAGATTATTTCTGCCTTCGAGAAATGTTGATAGATGCTCTCTCTCTCTCTCGTTGGTACTCTCAGATAATCTCCTCCAGTTATAGCAGGATAAGTCACAAAAAAATAACCTGTCCACCTCCTCCTTCATCCTTTCCTCCATCCAGCTCCCATCTGTCCTCACATTGCCTTTATTCTTCTCATTCCTGCTGCCATCCCATTGCATTCTCCACTTCCTATATTCTCTCTCCTCTGTCCTTCTCTCTTTCCTCTATTGATCTTGATTTTATCCTGTTAAATTACCTTTTTGCCTGTTTCTCTTGTGATTTATGGCCTGTTCTGCCTGTACTGTACCTCTTGGTTATGTTATTCGGTGCACAATTGCTCTTTTTCTACGCCTTGTTACAGCTAGGACTTTACAAAAAAAAAAAAGTTTGATATCGCATTGCAGTAATAAGTTCTGAATGAGAGAAAATGCATTTTTGCAGTTTTTAGATCAGCAAAACATAGGAAACCCTTGATCCTTGAGATAGCCTATTTTTCAGGTTCAAATGATGATGTTTTGGATATGGCCATGTTGTGATTATTCAGTTTTTTCCCCACAGGATTTTGAGTTGTTGTGGTGGGTGGACTGTAGAGTCCCTAGGGGGATCCAGGAAGATTATTATTATTATTCTTTCTTTTTTTTTGGGGGGGGGGGGGGGGGGGGGGGCATTTTAAAGTAAAATGCATACATTTTGGTGCACTGTGAGAGAGCACTTGAGAGCAAAATTAAGAGGCTAGATTTATGAAGAACAACACCTCACATCCTCCTTACTGTACTGTGCTACGCGTGCTTGATTCCTAGGCTCGCCTGCCGCGCGGGTTCCGCCCTGCAGCTCGCATACGCAGTTCGGCCGCTGCGCGGTCTCTTCGTCAGGCTGTAGGCATTTCTTCTCTTTTCTGATTCACTTTTGGCCTGCTGAGCTTCCTTATGCCAGATTTTTGCTTTTTCCTATGTTTTAGGGGGGAAATCGCCTCATACTGTAGTTTCACATTTCTCTATCAGCTTTGATATACCTGAATTTAATACAAAAAAAATCCATTCAATCTTGGAATTAAAAACTGTTTGCAAACATTCCCTTTGATCACACATCAAAACACTAATACCTAAAGACTCTGGTGTGATCTTTCCATCTACAATAGTAACTTCATCCACACAGTCAATCTGTGCAGTATGTCATCACTGTGGAGGAAAACAACGAATCATCTCCCTATTGATTATAATAATGATTACATTTGTAGTGCACTTTTCCCAACAAAGTTAATGTGTCAGGAACAAAATCAACATATTAACAACTATTCAGCTATAATAAGGGAAGAGTTCTAGTGCTGCTCCATTAAGGTCCATGCAGTAGATATGACAGCAATAATACAAATATGCAACAAACATATGTTTCATATGAATAAATGTCTGTTTGGATACTCTATCACCAATCTGGGAACCCAGAGTCTATTTTGGCACGTAAGGAAAGGAAAAGAACGCCACCTACAGAAAATCAACTTCATCAACAGAATATTGGGGGGGGGGGACAGAATCTCACACATTGCTGCTTTAATAACTCCTGTCTACTCGAACTTACACAGCTCAGCAGTGACTCCACACACACACATAAATAATTTTATTTGGATCCAAAAGTAGGGCAAATATTAGAGATCAAAATATTTTGGAAGAAGGTTGCAGTGCAGCACAGTATATGATAGAACCAGACACTGGATGCATGTGCTTGTACTGTAAGCACAGGAAAAGTAGTGTAGCGGAATGGTAGCTTATATATAATGGATGCAAGCAGACACTAAACATGTTTAGCACTCAAGGGTATACAAAGCATCGTCTTCTCCTGATGGAAAGGCTGCCTCTAGTGGCTGAGACGGAACAAAATTTTGCCTTTTATTTGCATCAGACTTTTGCAGTCCCCCTAGTTGCATGCGTTTGGATGTGAAGCAAGTGTCCATGTACAGGTCAAATGAGCAGGCTGTTTCAATGATGGTAACTGACATTCAGGTTTCATTAATGAAAACAATATCAGGGGGGTATTTGGGACATTGTGCAGTGTCTTGTTATCGGTGATGTTATTATGGTTAAGCCAGTCCAATTTTACAGTGCTGTGTTTGTGCATTTCAGTCACTGTCAGTGAGATCTTAGGCCATTCCTCTGTAAGAATGCCCTGTAGTTTATGTCTGGCCTCTGACACAGCTGCAGTCACATTCTCAAAGTAGCGCAGAGGACAGGTATCGATCCTGGATGAATCTGTAGATTGACTGAGACGTGACAGCGAGGGGTAACTGTGTAGAAAGTGGATGTGATCCTCTGTGTGTGAGAGCTGCTCCAGCTCAGCGTCTTTCCTCCTCAGCTCAGACATCTCCTGCTTCAGCTTCTCCTGAAGTTCTTCAACCCGACTCGCTTCCTCTTTCTGCTAGGTTCTGATCTGCTGCTTCACTTCAGAGCTTCTCTTCTCAATGAGATGGACCAGCTCAGTGAAGATATTCTCACTGTCCTCCACTGCTTTATCAGCAGAGCGATTCATAGCCTTCAGGTTCTGTTGAAGCACCTTCACATCTTTCTCTCTGCCCTGGATTCTCTGCTGGATTTTTTGCCGACTCACCCATAGCTCTTTCTACCTCTCAGCCATTTCTGCTGCAGCTGAGACTATGCCATGGCCATGGCCCTTATGTTCATCCACAGAGTAGAGATAACAGATACACTGCTGATCAGTACGGCAGAACATCTTCATCACCTCGTTGTGACGAGAGCAGATGTTCTCCTGAAGCTTCACTGTGGCTTCCACCAGCCTGTGTTTTTTAAAGGTAGAGGATTCATAGTGAGGCTGGAGGTGCCACTCACAGTAAGAGGCCAGACACATCAGACAGGACTTGAGGGCTTTCAGCTTTCTCCCAGTGCAGAAATCGCAGGCCACGTCTCCAGGTCCAGCATAGCAGTGATCAGCAGGAGCAGCTTGAAGTCCAGTCTTCCTCAGGTCCTCCACCAACTCTGCTAACATGGTGTTTTTCACTAGGACAGGCCTCGGTATGAAGGTCTGTCTGCACTGGGGGCAGCTGTGGATTTTTCTCTGATCCTCTTCATCCCAGCAGCTTTTAATACAGCTCATGCAGTAGCTGTGCCCACAGGGAATAATCACCGAATCCTTCATTAGATCCAGACAGATGGAACAGCAGAATTTTGCCCCATCCAGCTGAATTCCTTGCTGTGCCATTTCACTTCTCAGTAACAGTGAGTCAGATAGTTTCACTTCCTCTCAGTGTTGCCAGGTGGGAAATGTTGAATTATCGTACCCTGAGTGTCAGAATTATCGCTTTTGGAGGGAAATTATCGGACGTAAGCAGCGGCCGTCTTCTACCACTTATATAGCCTCAGCCAGGAAGGGTTTATTACATCACTGATTACGTCACAATTCCCGAATGACATCACTGATGACATCACATTGCTCGAGTGACATCGCTGATGACCTCACTCATGACATCACTGATGACATCACAATTGTTCAAGTGACATCACTCATGCCATCACTGATGACGTCACAATTCATTGATTTATCGTGACTAACAGACACCGCCCGCAAATCGTGACTAACACCGCCCACCCAATTAGACATAACGATGATGATTATGATGAGGATGATTATGAATAAATCAAATTTTTAAAATCACAACACAACGTTCAACCTTAAATTTTTTAATTAGGTGCTTTTAACTTTTAAAGTACATGTTATACCAGTAAGTACTTCCACTAATGGTAAATGAACAGCAAAATAATAATACTTCTACATGAGTAGGGAATTGCAGCACTCGTACCTAGTACCTACCAGACTGGTAGGAACTACTGGTAGGAACTAAAATTACTTTGTCCTCCTAGGGCAGTGGTTTTCAAAGTGGGGGCCGGGTGCCACCAGGGGGCACTAGGGGGCGCTCAGCAAATTAATGGAAATGCTTAAAAAAACATCTTTATGGGGAAGGAAATGATTCAGTTCTATTTGTTAATACTACAGTATAATAAATAAAGAATATATTTTTTATTGTATTTTATAATTATATTTAGTGTAGTATTAACAAATAATTGAATCCTTTCGTTCCACATAAACACACCGACTGTACAAAACATCATCACATTCATTGTCATTTCCCCCTGGTGTGGGTAATAGTCTGGAACAATGTTTATAACGTAAAACAGAAATACGTATAAAATATGTATAAAATGATGCACAAGACGTCTAGATTTTTGCCACATTTTATGTAATGGTGCAGCCATAAAAATGGGTCTTGGGTTTTGAATATTTCACTCAGCATAAGCAGCTGTAGCTTCAATGAAGCACTGGAACGAGCATATACTGTCTGTGACTGTTGTAACGAGCAGATAAACAGTCTGTGACTGTTGTATATTCTAACTTAAAGCTACTTCAGGGGAAATTAAAGGAGGAATCAGGGTGCAAGGTTAATTAACAACACACAATTATCACACTTGGAGATGCTCATAACCATAAAGTCTTCTGCCTTAGGCTCTGGAGCAGCTCTGTTGGAAGAGTTGGATGTTTAACTCATTGAGTGCCAGCCACTTTTGGAGAACGGACGCTCCCAGTGCCAGAGTTTCAGAGCATTTTCAGTGATTTCTCGAGGCCCACAGAATATTGTGTGATATTACTATGTAAACACCGAACACGCACAAAGAACGATGAGACTCTCTTCTATCATCTGCAAAAAAAAGTTTATTGATACCATTTTCCGTTCTTTAGTTATGAGCCGGAGAAGATAGGTTGTTTTGAGCAAAAAGACACGTTTCAATTTAGAATCTGAGATATTCAGCCTTTTGTGAAAGCATTCAAGCATTTCAAGCACATCATTGACTCTGAAGCTAATATTTTCTGATATAATGACACCTCAAAAATAATTTCCTTCAATAAAAGAGTGAAAACAAAGGAATTTTGTTTGGCCAAATAATATTTTTTAGCTGCAACCAGCAGCGCTGGCCCCTGCGTGCGCAGACCCTACACCTTCTTGCTGGTCTTGATTTACTGCTGGTGGGCATCAGATAGCCTATTCTAGCTTGTTTGCTCTCTGTGCATCGAGCTTGCTGCTGCCTGGGTCTGTGTGTACTGTCAATGGTTGTATGCTGTAGTGCCCTGCGTGCCCCACCCCCCTCCTCCTCCTCCTCCGTGGTGGGAGGAGTGTCTCTGCTGCGGTTTGCTCTGAGTTTGCTCTGCACTGAAAAGTGCGCTGCATCCCCCTGCTTTTTTACAGCGTGTCGCCGGCTCCCAGCTGAGAATAATGTAATTTTTCAGAAAGACGCTGGTGTCGGCAACTAAATCATATGGATGGGCTATCGCAGCGGACACGGATGGGGCTCAATTGTGGCAGCAGATGACTGCTGTTCACAGGCACAGCTAACGTTATGCTTCATGCATATCGATGCGATTTCCGTTTCCCCATGACTTCTTGTCTCTTTTTTTCTCGCCTTTCTCTAATCTGGACCACCTAATGGGTCCCTAAAATAGGTTTTACACATTCAACAGCCACCATACTTTCACAGGAGATGGATCTGGCTTTGATGCACGTCCCACCGTCAAAAAACGCAATTGACGAACATACTCGTCCTTGGCACTCTACGTTACTAAACCAATTGACGAACATACTCGTCCATGGCACTCAATGAGTTAATGCACCTCCACAGTGACCCTGAGTCCCTCGAAGTCCTGTCAATTTATTAACCTCTTCTCCACTCGTCTACCCTTCATCTTCTTTTCCCCTGTTTTATCCTAGTCTCTACTCTCGATTTTTCATTTGCAATTGAGAACGATCTCGTGTATTCATTTTGAAATACCCAAATTCCAGATTTAATCGAATACAATTACTGAAATCCCAATCTGGGCACCCAGAGTCTATCAGTCTGATGACTATAAGACTCTGTGAGAGATGGATGATATTTCGTGGTTCCGTGCCAAAATGTTGTCTGGCCCTAAAACACCTACAAAAAGAATCGATCTATCAACTCCAACTCCATTCTCGCGTCAATCGGCATGTTAACAATGACCATGGTGCATGGAAGCCGAAGTATTGGCGTGGACGTCCGCTCTACACCTGAAACCCGGAAAGTATCGGCCGTCTGTCCCAGAGTCTTATTCGTCATCAGATTGATAGACTCTGGGTTGCCGGATTGCTGAAATCCAATCAGAAAAGTTTTGAAAAACTGGGCCCAGAGGTAAAAGTAAAAACATTCTCTCCTGTAGAATTACTGGGAGAGCGGGGAGTGGGCCATCGTGGACGCCGTCGGTACCTACAACACCAAGAAGTACGACTGCTGCCATGAAATCTACCCCGACATCACCTACTACTTCGTCATACGCCGGCTGCAGCTGTTCTACACCGTCAACCTCATCATCCCCTGCCTGCTCATCTCCTGCCTGACCGTGTTGGTCTTCTACCTGCCGTCCGACTGCGGCGAGAAGATCACTCTGTGCATCTCGGTGTGTAGGGAAGTAGCTCCTGGATAGCATAGCACAGGTTACAGAGCCATAAAGTCAGATAAAGTCAGTATTGGGATTCCACCCACAAACCACCTATAATTGTCAACCATACAATGCCTGGTCTCTACAGCATAATCTCTTAAAATACATGTAGATTGATATAGTTGAACACGTACAAGTTGTCATTGCTGCAGAGATTAGCAACCTGTCCGGAGACAGAGTGGCACTGAATCAACCTGTTGCTGTAACTCAGTCTCAGTATAATAAAACAAGAAGTCCCACCCAGTGTATTAATCTGTTACTACAACCAAACAATGTTCCAAAAGCATACCCAGCTGGCACGGGACGTCAGTTTAACGTCATATCGACGTTGGACTCCAACGTTGAACTGACGTTGGATTTTGGTTGAGAATGAAAATCGGGTTGACGTCAAAACACAACGTTGGCAAGACATCAGCGTCCAACGTTAGATAGACATCAGCCTCTGACGTTGGTTAGACATCAGCATCCAACATTGGATAGATGTGGAATTTTGGTTGGGAATGAAAATCGGGTTGACATCAAATCCCAACGTTGGGCAGACATCAGCCCCCAACGTTGTATAGACGTCAGTCTCCAACGTTGGATAGATGTAGGATTTTGGTTTAGAATGAAAATCTGGTTGACGTCAAAACCCAACGTTGGCAAGACATCAGCCTCCAACGTTGGATAGACATCAGCCTCTGACGTTGGTTAGACATCAGCATCCAACGTTGGATATATGTAGAATTTTGGTTGGAAATGAAAATCGGGTTGACATCAAATCCCAACGTTGGGCAGACATCAGCCCCCAACGTTGTATAGACGTCAGCCTCCAACGTTGGATAGATGTAGAATTTTGGTTGAGAATGAAAATCTGGTTGACGTCAAAACCCAACGTTGGCAAGACATCAGCCTCCAACGTTGGATAGACATCAGCCTCTGACGTTGGTTAGACATCAGCATCCAACGTTGGATATATGTAGAATTTTGGTTGGAAATGAAAATCGGGTTGACATCAAATCCCAACGTTGGGCTGACATCAGCCCCCAACGTTGTATAGACATCAGCCTCCAACGTTGGATAGATGTAGAATTTTGGTTGAGAATGAAAATCTGGTTGACGTCAAAACCTAACGTTTGCAAGACATCAGCCTCCAACGTTGGATAGACATCAGCCTCTGACGTTGGTTAGACATCAGCATCCAACATTGGATAGATGTAGAATTTTGGTTGGAAATTAAAATCGGGTTGACATCAAATCCCAACGTTGGGCAGACATCAGCCCCCAACGTTGTATAAACATCAGCCTCCAACGTTGGATAGATGTAGAAGTTTGGTTGAGAATGAAAATTGGGTTGATGTCAAAACCCAACTTTGGGCTGACATCAGCCTCCAACGTTGGCTAGACATCAGCCTCCAACGTTGGATAGACAGCCTCAAACATTGGATAGACATAGAATTTTGGTTGGGGTTGACGTCAAAACCCCATGTTGAGTAGACATCAACCTCCAACGTTGGCCAGGCATCAGCCTCCAACGTTATATAGACACAGAATTTTGGTTGGGGTTGACATCAAAACCCAACGTTGGCTAGACATCAGCCTCCAACGTTGGCTAGGCATCAGCCTCCAATGTTGGCTAGACATGGGTAGAAATTTAAATCTGGTTGATGTCAAAACTTTCGTATCACAAAAAGAAAAAAATCAACATTGAATACAGAATTTTAGAAAACAGGATTTATTTTCAGAACGTAAGAAATTAGATTATCACATTAAAGGTACATTCAGCAATGTTTTTGTGTTAAAATAAGTGTTAAATGGCTCTATATTCTGACAGCAATCACTGAAATCGAGTGTTTGATCAGTGACTTAAACCCCCAACTTCGCTGTCCTCTATGTCTCTCCTGTAGTCCTGCATGCAGGGCGGACGTATCTCTGCAACTGTAACTCGTAGAGACTCATGGATGGATTTGGGGTGAGAAAATATATTATAGTCCTTTATAGGCATCTCGATCTGACCTTCCGTTTCCGAGAAAATGTCAACTTTTGTCTGATTGGATAGTTTGAGGTCAGTGCCAATTTGTATCGGCCACCACTGCCTGGATCCAGGAGAAGTGCAGAGAACATAAGCAGGACCTGTATATGGCTTTCATTGATCTCTCGAAGGCATTCGACACAGTAAATCAAAAGCTACTCTGGGACCTACTCAGTCGATTTGGAGTCCCACCCAAATTCCTCTCCATTCTAAAGCTATTTCATGACGGCATGCAAGCCCACGTTCAAATAAGTGGACAACAGTCTGACCCTTCTACGTCAAAGTAGGAGTAAAACAAGGATGTGTCTTAGCCATCATCATCTTCAACATCTTCCTCACAGCAGTCACTCTCCTCTCCCATAAGCATTCAATTCCATCTGTCTTAGTTTGCCATAGTCTCTCCCCAGACTCAAATATTACGTTGAATCGCTGCGCTCCGTATACTACATAAGTGAGTCTGTGCCAGTTAACAGCCACTGCTGGTTTTGAAGGCGGGTTGAAATTGAATGAGTGACAGGTCGTAGCACCGATGAGAGAGCAAATGGGCTGCGCCTCCCGTGTTGTCTGATCGCAAAGTCGTTACTGATTGGAGAGGACTGAAGCCATCACTGGCATATGACTGGCCAAGTGAACGGTTCCCTCCCATAACCAGCCCTCTGAGGGAAAGTGTCCCAGACCCAGAGAGAGCTCTGCAGCATGCAGTAACCTAGTGTATCAGCGTAAGAACTCTCATGGGTCTGGCGTCGAGACTAAGTTTGCCATAACTTCTATGTACTGTATCAATTCAACAGAATTCAGATACAACAGAAAGTAGCTGGCCCCCAGGTATTTTCACATTATCAAATCTGGCCCCCATTCAAAAGGGTTTGGACAGCCTTGCCATGTATAGTCTCATATCACAATATTGATATAAAATCGATATATTGCCCACCCTTAATATTGAGTGCCAGAATCAACCTCCCAATGATGCAATTTGTAGAAAAACATTGGATTTCATTTATCAATCACTGCTTTCAATGTCTTTCTGATGTAAATGTTTTATTTTTACAACCAGATCACCCTATTAAATAAACAGCGTCATGACTCAATAATGTTACTTGGCAGAGGGTCGCTCGTACTGAGCACATTTCCTCGTCAAACTGACGGTGAAAAATGTTTGCTCGTCACAAAATAAAAAACTTATTTGAGGGAATGTAATTAGGTTATCGATCACATTCGCTAACCTGTTGCTCTTTTAAGTCGGGATGTTTGTCGGCGTTTGGTCAGCTCCCTTCGCCAGTTCGCCTCCGCACTTTTAAACATTGTTTACTGACGGGCTATGTAGTGTCAGTCCCTGTCACTGTCAGCAATGTAACGTAAGCAAAATAATCCCATATTTCGCTCTGTCCATGTCCAAGACAAGACCGTATGGGCTCACAGCAGCCATGTTTGTTGTGTTGAAGCTCTGAATGAGTGAAAGAGAGGAGGGGGGGGGGGACGCCCACGACAGGGAGTTAAAGCAGAGCACCACTTGGAGCACTCTTCGCACACCCCCACATGGACACAATGTCACATGCTTGTAACATAAAATTATTTCTTTTAAAAGCACGCAAATTATTTTTAACTCAGCGTAAATGAACATCATGATTGAGAACATATATATTCACATCGAAAAAATAACACATTTAAAAGGTCTTGAATGTGAAATGGCAGAACATGACTGTTACAACACAGAACTGAAGCTCAGACAACAATTGACAAGGTTTTAAGACATTTCTACAGTGATGGCAGACCAATATATATTTTTCCTCCAAAAAAAGAACACTCATGAAGGCCTTCCATTTGCCTGTCCCTCACTCTCTCACACTCACCTCACTCATGAAGGCCTTCCATTCGCCCATAGGCTTTTTGTAGGAAGGGGTTGAATGTCCATCACGGATGGCATCATGGTGGATCTCAGCTTGCAGTACTGAGAGCACTGTTGAGTCACACTTGGAGTAAGTGAGGTGTAGGACATAATAATATGCCATCGGGTAGACAAGTCCCTCTTTCAACCGATCTCTTTCGAAGGTCGCCACTGGCATGCTCCCATGGCGATCATGCAGTTTTCCTCACTGATGACCACAACTGGAGATGATAGAGGTTGTTGGCGCAGGAAACCGTTTGGGTCTTCTGAAACCTAGATGACAAAAGTCAATGTAAAAGATTAGAAAACTACCAATTAGAAAAACCATCACAGTTAAAACAATCATTATACATCAAATCGGAGAAAAAGATTTTGTATAATTTTTTTGCTGACCAGATACTGAAACCAAGTTTCAATAAAGCGACTCTTAAAACAAAAATCACAGTGTGAACACTTCTCCTTATGTCATTGTGAAAATGACAAAGTACAAAACATAATGTAGGCATGCAGTATCCAATATACTGCACAAGTCTCACCGTAAAGACATGGAACTGGGCCTCGCTGCTTAAAGCTGGAGTGCATAACATAAACGAATGTTTATGTTATGCACATATTCAGCTATTGCAAAACGACTTCACACAATGCTGATTAAGCCTATCTGCACCACATAACTCTCTCTGTGCATTTCTCAGTATACCTGAGTTTTCTACCTGTCGGGCACGACTGTGTCGGATTGAAAACTCTGGTATATTGAGAAATACAGCATTGTGGGAACTTGTTTGGCAATGCCTTGAACGTAATGGACATTTGTTTATATAAACAAATTGTAAATGTACTCACTCCAGCAATTGTAAATGTACTCACTCCAGCTTTAAAGAGAAAGCCACAGAAACACAACCCCATAAGAGACTACTTTCCCGGACATTTCCTGTTTTATCAGGAAAGTAGCTCCGGCTATCTATTTGCTTCGAAAATAAAATGTACAATGTCTCGTAATGTTATTACCTAGGTTATCCTACAAGTAGTCATGGCTAAGAAGTAGGGCTGAACGATTAATCGAATTTAAATCGAAACCGAGATTTGAAACAACGCAATTAGATTAATCGCAAAGGCTTCGATTTAACATGTGACATGACTGCATGTAGGTACACGTTACGTGACGTCGTTACGCAGCAGCAGCACGCCGTAGTAGACGGACGTATGTTTACGCAGCAGCACCAGCATCAAACGTGCCTGGATGGAGGAGGAGAAACCTAGCTGCAGCCCCATGGCTGCAGCAGTCTGCAGAATATAGCTAGCGAGCCGATTAGCGAACTTTACAAAAGTTGACACATTATTCACTCTGACTGGATTTTTAATAGTGCGCCACTGACTGGATTCTCTACAATGGAAGGGCAGCTATCTAACAAGACTCGGAAGTGTAATAGCTTCAGCCGAACAAGAACAAGAAGCGGCCGCCGGATGATTTAGCACCGAAGAAAGGCTGGAACTACTTTGGATTTAGAGCATCGGTTAGTTAGACAGTGTTAAGCAAGCGCGGTGCCGACAACGCTTCAAACGTCATAAAAGCTATGGAAATCAACAGATGGACCAGACTCCAGTGCTTCACCACAGACTACACCTCGCCATCGGTACGTTATTTAGCCTAGCAGCTAGGGCTAGCAACGTAGCAAGTTAACTTTACTAACGCTAGCTCTCTCCCTAAGGAGATAGCTCATTTAGCTAGTAAAGTTAGCTTGCTAGCCCTAACTGGCTAGCTCACGTTACATGTCCTCTTCCCCTCTCACTTAACATTATCAGTCTGACTCTGCCTGAATGCAGTAGGCTACTTGTATTGTAACGTTAGCTTGGTAAGCCCAGGCCCGCTCCAACCCATTACGCAGAGTACGCAGACTGCGTAGGGCATCACGTGACTGAGGGCACCAAAAAAAAATTTTTTTTTTTTTTTTTTTTGGTGCCCTCAGTCAGGCCACTCACTGAACAGCAGGCCAGGCGCCGCCTACTGGTTTACTAGTGGTTTTATTACTTTATTCAGGGTGCATCTCATTGTAAAATTGGACTCGGCCCAAATTGGGCTTCAAACGGCCCAAATTGGGCTTCAAGCGGCCCAAATCTGGCTTCAACCGGCCCAAATCTGGCTTCAACTGGCCCAAATCTGGCTTCAACTGGCCCAAATCGGGCTTCAGACGGTCCAAATCTGGCTTCAAACAGCCCAAATCTGGCTTCAAACGGCCCAAATTGGGCTTCAAACAGCCCAAATTTTTCGCCGCCGCCCTTCGGACGCCGGCACGCACGTCGGCCTGTATCGGCCTGGCCTGCTTGGTATCTAATGCCCGGCCTGAATTATGATCCCAGTCCGCCCCTGCTTGCATGTACAGTTTAACAATCACTTGTTTGCTGACATGTACAGTAATTCTAACAATTGTTTGTTTCCCACATGTAATGAAATGTGAGATACACTAGTATCGTTCATAATTAATGATTTTGCAGTCTTTCGTTTGACAGTTATTGAAAGTTTTACGGGGGGGGGGGGGGGGGCACCACAGAACAATTACGCTTAGGGCACCCAAATGGCCAGGATCGGCCCTGGGTAAGCCTACAGTAATGTCTAAATGCCCCTCTTCACCTCCCCCAATATATTATATAGCCAATATATTGTCAGTCTGGGAAATGGAATGATTCTGTAGTAGCTAATGTCCTCTCTCCCAGCGTTCTGCTCTCTCCCTCCCCATCTCTCCTCCCTACTTTCTCTCCCTCCTACATCATCTATAATTAGTTCCAATCTTAAAAATGCAATACAGCCATGTAGTACTTATAGAATAATTTGGTTAATTATTTTGTTTTTCAGAAAAGTTGCGAACAAGCTACATAAGTGCAGAGAATGTCCCACAAATCAAGGCCCGGGTGAAGAGAGAGATGGAACAAGTGCAGGTGGCACTAAAGGTAACTTGCATTAATTCTCTCCTCTCCCACTCCTCTCTCCTTATCCTCCCCCTCTCTCCCCTGGCTTTCCTTGCAAAATAGGGCTTCACTGAAACACTGCGTGTGTATATAGCCTGCCCTGTGCCCCGTATTTGATGTGTGAATGAATGTGTGTGCTGTGAATTGCATTAATGTGAAACTTAACAGTTGTGTCTGTGTTTTGCAGGAGAAGAGGGCTGCCATCACCCCCAGATGCTGCTGCTGTGCCTCAAAGTGCAGCACAGGAAGGAGCCAGGCCATCGGCTGCAAAAAAGGCCAAGCGATCCTTGGGCAGTTACTTCAAGAGCTGCAGCGATGCTGGTGCTTTTTGTTTTGTTTGTATTGTTAAAGACTGAGACACAGAGAGAATTGCAGCTGTTGTTTAAAAGCAAATAAATGTTGCTGGAAGGAATTCTTATCCAAGTTCTCATCCTTGCATTATAATATAGAGCAGTTTGTTGATTGTGATGTTTGAATGTGGTAGGCAAATGCTCCATTGTGTTTTACATTTATTACAGTTAATATTGCACTGAAACTTGATTAAAAAAAAAATCGAAATTAAATCGAAATCGCAATATCGGTCAGAAAAATCGCAATTAGATTTTTTACCCAAATCGTTCAGCCCTACTAAGAAGCACTTTTACATTTGCAAGTGTTTTTTTATACTTTCATATTATAGACCAGAAATAGATTTTTTGCTAATAAGCATTTCCATTTTCCATGCTTCCATTTTAGAAATGGAAGCATTTTTTTCTCCTTATGCATAAAATGCGTAGTGAAACCATGACCCAAAAACAAAAGGTATGTGGACTGTGGGCTAATGTATTGTTGCAATATTGCATACAGAGTATTAAAAAATACATACATGTTTCATCACTGCTATCCTGGCGTTGCTCTGCGGTGCTCATTGCAGGTGACTGGCATTGCTGGTTTCAGATCGGCATGGCACTTGGGTGCTGGCTGCAGGTTACATCAGAAGAAAAAAGTATTGGGAAATATTAGGTTTCCAAACACTTACAAATGAATGGAATACTAAGATCCCTGGACAGACACTAAAGCTGTTGCGTGGCCTAACGTTTTCATCCAAAGACTCACAGATGCATACAGTATATTAAATGCAATACCACATACATGTTATCACTGTGATCTTGGTGTTGCACTGGGGTGCTGGTGCTTCCTGCAGGGGGCTGGTGTTGCACTGACGTGCTCCCTGCACTGACCCTTTTGTCTCACATCACAAGGTGCCATACAGCCTCAGGAAGTTTTCAGGACCGGGAAAAAGATTGTTGATTTCATCCCGGGAGAGTGAGTGCAGCAAGTCTTCTCCAACATTAGTAGCTGGAACAGAAGTTACAGTTAGGGGCAAGAAGACACTGAGCTTATCACTGAATTAATTCAGCCTTGTGTACATAACAGTTGAGGATATTCCACTATCTTTTTTTTTTTTAATTGTGACATTTCCTCTTTCCTGTACAATTGCCAGTGTTCTGAGATTTTGCTCACTCTTGCTACAGCAGACCTGCCAACCTTGGAAAATGATTTTTAGTGCCACACAGCATGTGTTTTGGCCTTGTGCTTAGTTCACATGCTTTCGCACTACAGTGCACATAACATCACTGTCAATGTGACAGTGTTAGCCAGATGGCTAATTTCCAACTGTTGTCCCTTGGCCAGAACTTAAGTTAGCCATTACTCAGTCAAAAGTTTGAGTACACTTGCTTAAACCATTGTCGTTTCATGATATATTTCAATTTGTGTGCTTACACCAGCTCAGTGGCCTTGTGGTTTGAGTGTCCGCCCTGAGACTGGGAGGTTGTGAGTTCGATCCCCGGCCGAGTCATACCAAAGACTATAAAAATGGGACCCATTTGCCTGCCTGCTTGGCACTCAGCATCAAAGCGTTGGAATTGGGGGGTTAGATCACCATATGATTCCCGAGCGCGGTGCTGCTGCCGCTCACCGCTCCCCCAGGGGATGGGTCAAATGCGGAGAACAAATTTCGCACACTCAGGTGTGTGACAATCAGTGGGACTTTACCTTTACTTTACTTTACACAAGCGGATAACCATAAGTGAAATGCAAGTAAACGTATGTTGTGATGTCAATTCTGAATAAAGTAGTTAAGTTAGTAGTAGTTAATAGTTAACACAATTGGAGAACATAGAAAAAATACTATATTGATCATAGTTTCACTGTTATCCATCTAACCATAGCAAAAAAATCTGTTGCTCATTCTGATCTCTTGAGACTAACTAGAGCCTCCTTATTTTTTAATCATTCTGTGCTCATTTATTTCTTGCTCCTAAAGCTGTGTTCACACCGAGATATTTATTTTTCTCTCTGTCGCTTGATTCAACCCTATGGAATCACTCTGTCGCTCTGTTTAAATCGCTCGTCAACAGGCACAATAATTGACGGACATCTGGGGGCTATAACGTTACGCAATGTCATGATATTTGTCCACTACGAGCCACTGTAGTTGTTTACAAGCTAAGCCTATCAGCGTGCTCCTAACGTGAGCTAGTACAGACTTCATTTCGGCTATGTTCACACAGCAAACATTAGTGCTTGAATCTGACTTGTTGCTCACATCTGATTTTTTGTGTGGCTGTTCACACAGACTTTTTAAAAGTGGCCCATATCAGACTCCAGTGTGAACAGGTCGCGGACCTGAAGTGACCCGCATGTGCAGCACACTGCTGTTCTACATAAACCCAGAAGAAGACAGCAGTAAACATGGCGGTAGCTGACGATGTTGTTTCATCTGTTGTTTACGGTTCAATTTACAAGTTATTGTGCAGTGGAAGACAGGGAATATAGTTAAGTTAAGTTATCCTTTATTTATCCCCTTGGGGAAATCCATCCTCTGCATTTGACCCATCCTCTACTAGGAACCTTCCTAGAACTAGGAGCAGTGGGCAGCCACTGTGCAGCGCCCGGGGACCAACTCCAGTTATTTTGCCAGTACCTTGGTCAGGGGCACTGACAGCCAGGAGTATTAACCCTAACATACATGTCTTTCTTTGATGGTGGGAGGAAACCGGAGCACCCGGAGAAAACCCACACGGACACGGGGAGAACATGCAAACTCCACACAGAAAGGACCTGGGACGGACCGGGGTTCGAACCCGGGACCTTCTTGCTGTGAGGCAACAGTGTTAACCACTGAGCCACCGTGCCGTCATATAGGTGCAGATGATAGCGAGGAAGAGGAGAAAGAGAGCCTTTAGATTTTTTTTTAATAATGGCTTTCTGTGGAGCAATAGCTGCTACTTCTTGCTAATACTTATGAGGTCTAAAACCTCACTGTTCCTCCACTGATTACCTCCCTCGCAGCTGTCCTCCATGTTTGTAATCACAATCTGGTCCTCCCTCCTCCCGCCAGTGCAGAATAGTGACGAATGTCGCTCTGGAATGACGTAAAAGTCACATTGAAGCATTAAGTCAGATATGGGCAAGATGTCTGTTCACACCGGAGTCACATTCCAAAACATCAGATTCGAATCTGATGTTTTTCCACATTTGAAAGTAGCCCAGGTCGTCTTTAAAAAAGTAACTTTCAATGTGACTTGTACTGTTCACACAGTCATAAAAAAGACTGACCTGAGTCACTTAGGTGGGAAAAGATTAGATTCAAGCACTAAGGCTGGCTGTGTGAACGTAGCCTTCATGTCAGCTGTCAATGCGGTTTGTTGCCACACAATAACCAGCGGTTTGTTCCAAGCCAGTGTGATATTTGACACACTCTCACACGGCAGCCAATCAGCGTTGAACAGGGAGCGACTGATGCCAGCGTAATTTAGCTCGAGCTGGGATATTTCATCCCGGGCGGAGAGCGTATTTTCGATGCCAGCGAAAAACTTTAATAGGTCGGTGTGAACGCAGCTTTAGGGTCCCTTAGGAGCAATAATCTTTTTAGTTTAGGGGTTAGGATCGATTTTTTTAATGACTTGGCTCTCTCAGACAGCTTCTTTGACATGTTTTTCAAAGTGAAAACCAAGTTGTCAGGTGACGTAAGGATCCCACGCGAGAACGACCCACCCCCCTCTCAAAAGACCCAAATCGAAAATGGAATAATTTCTCTAGTTTTATTTTACAAGTATGAAATAATTTAGCTTACTACAATAATGATGTCTACTTTCTAGTGATGCGCGGGTCAGGTTTTTTTAAGGCCCGCCCCAACCCAACCCGTCATCGGAGCCAGCCCGCCCCGGCCGCCCCGTTAAAATATCTGAAAATTCCGAACCCAGCCCAACCCAGCAGCCCGCAACGGCCAATTTAATGTAATATGTCTCCGGACGCAGGAGGAGCACAGCAGAGCTTCCAAGGTGTGCAAAGCAGCTAATAACTCTGTCTCTCTCCCCCCTCTCTCTCTCTCACACAGACACACACACACACACAGACACTCACATGCTGCCCTGCGCGACAACAGTTGTAGCCTAGGCCTGCTCTGGATGAGTTGCGCTGCTGCTTTCATGTCGGTCTTTCTTCAATTAATCCATGGTCTTCAGATAGCACGACCGACTACGCTTCCCCAAAGTGCGGATGGCGTGACCGCGCAGTGTTTCAAATGGAGGTAGCAGGTATAGAGGTAGGCACTAGGCAGGCTACAGAAACAGTTCTTATTCTTCCCCATTTCTTTTAATTACCTCATGCGCTCTCAATTGTTGCAGTAGTAGGCTAAACGTAGTAGTGCAGCAGGTGCGCACACGGCTTGCAGATACGGCCAGACTCGCTGTCTGATTTCTTTTAATTACCTCATGCGCACTCAATTGTTCACAGCCTACTCACGTTGCAGTAAAGTTGACAAATAGATCACAGTCGAGTCCACAACAGAAAATCTGCGGTGGCATTATATGGACACTTCAAATAATAATTACAGCGAATAATCCTTCCAAAGTGTTTGTTTTGAGAGCACATAGGCTACCTCATTGAAGCGTTTCTTTACTCCATGTAGGCTATAGAGAGTGCAGCAGGAGTCTGTCTGATTGTGTGTACCTACATGCGAGAGAGAGTTAACGTCTTTAAGGTTAATTACTCTGCGTGTTTCATTGCTCTAAATTATTTAATAATGTTGCTTTGTCACGTTCTGAGCCTGCCCCGCCCGCACCCGCGATATTTTCATAATTTGCCAACCCAGCCCGCCTGCGGGGCGGCCCAGCCCGCGGGACCCGGCGGGTTCTGGGTGACCCGCGCATCACTACCGGGCAGGCATCAAACAGCACAAGGAGGCACAGATCACCAGAAATGTCCATATCTGTGCAGATAAGCATGCAAAAGATTACTTGGATTAATGTTAATACAAAGGCCTATGTAATTTAATTGGCTTTTCATAACTCTCATTGTAGAATATCGCTATTCACAATGTCCCATCCGCGGTTCATGGCTCATTCCTGGCGGCATGACGGCAGCGCCTTTCTCCCCGGCTGGGAAGCAGCATAGTGAGCCAGCCAGGGACTGTAAGCTGGATTTACATTATATAGAGAGGCAAAGTGAACGTCACTTCCTGCCTTTCTCTCTGTACCAGCATCTGAAAAAATATGAATGGAGTGAACGGCGAGAGACGATACTTTTTTGATCCTGTTTGAATTGTGCCACGGGGTACAAATGTAATTTTGTGTCAATTTAAAAGATAACCATGCAAGTCAAGAAAGTCGCAGTTTGTGGTAAAACTGTGCCACTATAAGTTATAAAATCAGAAAGACTATGCACAACCAGTCGCATAAGTGACATCTCTCCTGCCAGTCCACGTTGTTGATGGTGTGACGTATTGTGAGACACGAGAGATGTAGTTGATTGACAAAACTAAACCTTACGTTTCAGTTTCAGAACAAACTGCGACTTTCTTGACTTGCAAAGTTATCTTTTAAATTGACAAATGTACATGTGTACCCCGTGGCAGAATTCAAACGGGATCAAAAAAGTATTGTCTCTCACCATTCACCCCCATTCATATTTTTCCAGATGCTCGTACCGAGAGAAAGGCAGGAAGTGACGTTCACTTTGGCTCTCTATAATGTGCCCGGCAGTAAGTACATCATGATACAGAAGTTAGATACACGCTTACAATGCCAGACTTCAAGCTGTCTATCACCGTGGAAGTAAAGAGATTGTATAACAACAATGAGCCAATCACATTCCCCTGCATCCACATTTAATCCAACAAGTTAATAATAATCCTGTAATTTGGAGTAGATTTTTTTTTAAGTTGCTTGTACTGCATATCCAGTGTGAGATGCAGATGTTTTCTTACTTGGGTCCAGCATGGGCTGTTGTCCTCAGACTGGGCAGAAGAGGTGTGAGGAGTTGGAGTGGATGGCAGTGGACGTGTCCATTGGCTGGACAGAGGGGGAGGCAGATGCATCACTTGGTTGGCCCTGGAAGCAGACACAAGAGACAAGATAGCAGACAAGTGTGTTACCATACAATGACGCAGTGTAATGTTATGTGTGGTTGTATGCAGTCATAATGCCTTATTATAAATGGTTTTAACTTGACAACAAAAACATTCTAAATTGAACCCCAGCTCACTTCCTGTTGCATTAAAAAAATCATTAAAGTGGAGGACTGGCCATTCTGTGAAAACCGTCTATAGTAGTGTTGTGAGATAATGCGCCTTTGTCAATAGTGGTCATCAAACTTCTGTTGGTCATCCATGTGAACATGAAATGAAACACACCACACAACAGCTCTACCTGTATCTGCTGGGCTCCATCATGTTGAGACGAGAGGCAGGTTGAAGGTCCCCAGCCTGACTGTTCTCCGTTCCTCTGTGGTCCACTCTCAACTAGCATCACACAGCGTAGCATAAGGAAATTGGGGAAGTAGAGTGTTCAAAACGCTCTCCTACCCGTCTCCGACGTCCAATCGCGGATCCAAAGATATAATAATATTTCATGAAGTTTTACTTCCCAGGTGCACTGGATAGATACTAGATAGATCAGTTTTATTTCTGTCATGCACCATATTTGTGGTGCCTAGCCTGTATCTCCTTACAAGACACAAATCATTCAAGTTCAACACTTGATTTGATGATTTGATCAATGTGCTGCCGTATCCGTGTGACTGCAATGTTGTATGTTTGCTCAGACGCATGCACCATGATAGTGAGATCAAACACCCTGCTGTAAATTCAGCACAGGCTGTGGAAAGACTGCTTTTTAAAGGTTGTTTCATGCAGGAATATCATTAAAACCGCCGCCTAAACTACTGGCTTCCATAGGGATATTATTATATCTTTGGATCTGTGATTGGACGTCGGAGACTGGTAGCTAGGGCTGCACGATATTGGAAAAAACTGACATTGCGATATTCCCTGCCCCTGCGATATATATTGCGATATGAAAAAATACAGATTTTCACCAGATTACCAGAATAGCTCTATTTTAAAGAAAAGAATACTTCTAGAATGATTGGGATGATTTTGTAGAGTCCATCTGATTTTGGAGGGGAAATTAGGTATTTTAATGTTTCTCAACCACTGGGCTGTCGCCTATACTGTAGGCCTCAGAACGTCATCTATCAGGGTGCATACACATTTTGACCAATGGATTTCCATGACTTAGGCTACATACATGAAAAAGTGAGTAAGTTATGACATTCTACTTTAAAATGTCACTAGCCTACACTTCACTTAGTGTAATGCAGCCTTTAAAACCAGGGAAAGACAACATGTATGCTGTATCACCATATTACCATATCCAACATCTAAGACCATATAGTCTCATATCACAATATTGATATACAATTGATATATTGCCCACCCCTAATATTGAGTGCCAGAATCTACCTCCCAATGATGCTATTTGCAGAAAAACATTAGATTTCATTGATTATAATCACTGCTTTCAACTTCTTTCGTTCTTCTAACGTTTCAATAAATCAACAATGAAACACCCCTGCCACTTTACACACTTGGTCTGACCTCCCGGAAACCCCCTCCAGAAACGACCAAGTGGTACACTCCGCATCAAGGCTGGCAGTACAGAGAGACGAGGATTCACATGCAGCCGACCGGTGACAAACTATTCATTCGTGAAAAGTAATAAATATACATTTAATTGCCCAGATATGCCTCTTCTCTTTTTATTTTCACTGACATGTTTTGTGTAAATAAGTCGCTATGTATGTATGATTAACTCTACCGTAACGTTACTGCTATCATGTGATGCAACATCAGAGACTTGAAGGGGAGAGACAGCCACAGTGATAACACGGACAACTTATCAGTAATCAGCCTTCGTGTCATAAGTTGCGGTCTTGCTTTTTGGTGTTTCAAGAGTAAATATCTCCACTCCACGGACATGTTGAGTTACAGCAGCCAGCCTGCTGTATGCGAGTGCGCTGCAAACTGTGGACAAGTCCGCCTCCGCAACCACATCGTTTACAGACGGGCTACTGTCTGTCAGCAACGCAACATAAGCAAAAGATAATTCAATTGAGCTCTCTGTGCATGTTTGTTGTGTTGAAGCTAAGCACTAAATGAGTGAGTACAGTAGCGGGGCGTCTCTCTCCTTTGAGAGAGCCTGCATTTCACTCAGTAGCCTCCCCTAAAGTGAGAGTTTATCAAGCAACATGACGAGTTAATTTGCTTTTGACATCGCACGTCCTGCGATGTGACTATCGCGCATGCGCACATCGCAATGTCGATGTGTAAACGATATATCGTGCAGCCCTACTGGTAGCAGAGAGTTTTGAACACTTGACTCCCCAATTTCCTTATGCTATGCTGTGTGACGCGAGTTCAGAGTGGATCACAGAGGAACAGAGAACAGCGGAACATATGTGGCTAGACACACTGTAGCTGTTGGCAAAGATATGCAAAGGCATGACTTACATACAGGTTTCTCTGACATTTCTATAAAAGCGTCTCAGTCACTCTCTCATACAGTGAATTATGAATCATTCAAGCAAGTTTGTACTCAGAAGTCTAATAGATTTTACCTGAAGCATAGAGGCAGAGGGAGACAGATGAAATCCAGGTGGGGGAAAGCTGTGGATGGATTTCAGGGAGGACACTGCAGCAGCAGGTGGGAAACATCTTACAGGCTCCCAGTTATTTCCTGGTCTATAGAGTACAAACATCCTTGTCCTCAATCAATTTAATCAACCAAAATCTCATACTGTTTCATCATACTGCTTTCTTAGCTAACTTAACAAGAATACATTTACACATTAATCAATGTGTGCTGCTGAAGCTACCCACTACATTCTCATTTTGCATACAAACACTTTGATAGACACTGAGCTAATGAGCACATGTTGAGAAGTAAATCAGAAGACACAACTAAGTTGTGCTATCCATTACCCTGCACCAAATAAATTGAGTTTGGCCCAGAATTTCCATTTCTGCAAGCCATGCATTGTGAAGAGAACTCCTAGCTAGCAAGCGAACTAGTAACAACACACTTTAAACTAAAATAAGTCTAAACTCATTCAAATTAGCCGGACATGGTCTGAAAGTTAACTGGCAGGCTGTGGTACATCAGCCCAGTGTGTCCTGTACCTATAATCACGTTAGTAATGTAGGCTAACAGTAACAACAGTTGCAATCGTAGCCCATAACATTAGCGTTAGCTCAATGCTAACGTTAATGCTAACGCCATTAGCGTCACTTTGCGCGACTTAAAAACACAGATTTGGCTGGTCTAACCTCATTTGTTACTAGTAGTGGACTTACCTTTCCTGCTTACTTTAGTTGAATATACTGCTAATCCCATGAGACCATCCGATGAGAGCCAAAAAGTGAACATCTTCATGCTTTAACCCGCGCAGGAACTTCAAACTCAGGCCAGCTTCTTCTTCTTCTAGTAGTGTTTTATGGCGGTTGGCAAACAACTTATGGTGCATTACCGCCACCTTCTGAAATGGAGTGTGGATCAGAACGGACTTCTAAAACACTATCCTGACTATATTCTTCTATTTCGTCCAGTTTCCTCTAAAAAAAAATATATCCCTATACCCCACATTCCCTGAATTCAACTGCAATATTTATTTTAACTCCAGCTTGATTCGATTGCTCTCCAATCTGTTCTTGAGGATCTGTCTTTCCTGTTGGTAGTACAGACAATCAATCAGATTTTGATTTATGATTAGACCTCTGACTTCTTTTTTGTTATTAATTTTACTTATATTTGTGTTTGATCAAAATGTTGTAATTGCTCAGTCTTGATTTTGATATGACCAGAAATGACTAAATGTCAGACTTTATTATTATTATTATTATTATTATTATTATACTAATAATAATAATAATACTAATAATAATAATAATAGTAATCACAATAATAGCAATCATAACAATAATAATAACAATAATAATAACAATAACAATAATTATGTCAGTTGTTTCGGAGACTTCGCATCAACACCAGGGGCCGGCCAGCTCCCAGGGCACATTCTGGGCCTTCTGAGTCCATCACATGACATCCCTGAGTCCATCCATGACATCACAATGCTGCCCTGTGACATCATGACAGATGTGATGCCCCTGCCGACGATGTATGACATCAAGTAGAATGAGCTCTTCTTAACTATGCCACGAACACCACGCCCCATGCAGAGTGATTCAGGAGACGAAGCCAATAGCAGTCCGGAACAGGACGGGATAATTAGAAGTACTCAGAGATTATTAGACCGTGTCCTGGCAGACACACCCGTGTCAACGCAAGCTTCAAGACCTGAGCCAGGCCCTTGAGAGAGACAGCTGATGGTGGGAACTGGTCCCCCACGGCTGCCTTTAAAACCTCTACAACATCAGTAGTAGTATGTGGTTACTAAAATCCTTGAAGGTATAACATTACCAGAGCCTGCTTTATAAAAAAACTGGTATGATAACCCCTTATGCCATGGCCAGGAACACTGTATACACATTGCACATTTTAATTTATCTTTACTATAGCTACTGCATGGTTTCAAAACAAATGAGAGTGGTCCCTTAAAGGATTACAGTATCCCCAATAAAATATAATTAAAATTATAGCTGCTGCGCAGCAATGGGTTGTGGCTGGGCACGACCCATTGCTGACTGGATGCTTGGTGGTGGTTGTTATGTCTGATAACGTTATGTTACGGCCTGGTTGGCCTTGTTAACTTAGGTACATGTTACTGTGCCTTTAAGAGTTACTGCACCCGATGTACGGCATTGTTGTAAAAGCGTGGGTTTACGGCAGGGAAGTAAAGAGCATGAAACAAGCAACATGGTGTGATTATTTAGCCTATTTAGCGAGGATGGCTGACTTGATTTTGCCGCCGCCGCCACCTTTTTTACCCGTCCCCAGTGACCCAGCTGTTCCCTGGGATCGATGGCAGAGGTCGTTTGAGGATTATTTGCTGGCTTTGGGGCACTCGATTTGGAAGAGGATAGGAAGTGCGCGCTCCTCCGCCACTGCCTCGGCCAGGAGGGACAGCGGATCTTCGCCACACTCACGTTAACGGATGGCTCGTATGCTACAGCTACCGCGGCCCTAAAGTCTCACTTCAGCACGGGAAGGAGCCGACGCATGCACCGCTTTGAGTTTCGTCAGAGGGCTCAGAAGCCGGGTGAGATGGTCGCGCACTTTGTGTCTGCCTTGCGCGAGCTGGCTAGGCTTTGTGACTTTGGGGTTTTAGAGAATGGACTTATAGTGGACCAACTGATAGAGAAAACGTCCTGTAACCAGCTGAGAGAGAGGCTGTTACTGGAGCCAGACTCCATGACACTGGCGGATGCGTTAGTGATTGGGAAGCAGTTGGAAACGGCTCTATCGGAGGTGCGCAAGTTGGGCCGCGCTGTGCACGAGCCTGTGACGTCATTCGCCCCGTCAGTTCAGACTGTGGCTCAGGAGACGGCAGGGACCGCTGCTGCAGACGTGGTGAGTGACAGTTGGGATGTACAGAGAGTGGACAGAGGCCTTAGAGAGGGCGGGCCCAAGTGCTGTAATAACTGTGGCTCCTCTAGACATGCAACCAGAGATCAGTCATGCCCTGCTGTGGGCAAGCGCTGTCGTAACTGCAACATGATGAATCATTTTGCAAGCTGCTGTCGCTCCCCTCCTGCCCACTCAGATACAGCTGTTGTTCCAATCAACACAATACAGAGCCCACAGACCTCACTCAAGCATTGCACATGTCGTGTGGGTGGAGCAAGCGTACCGCTCCTGGTGGACACGGGGGCAAAAGTGTCAATACTGAACAAATGCACGTATGATTGACTCTTCAAACACATGCCTTTGGAAGCAGCAGGTAACGCTCTGTCGGGTTATGGCCACTCCCCCATCTCCACTTTGGGTGTGGCCCGCCTTCCTGTCAGATATGACCAACAATTTGCCCCTGACACCAAGTTCTACATCACACAGAGGGGAGCCAACATCATGGGTCTTGATCTGTTCCTCGCCCTGGGCTTTACTATGACTGATGCGAGGGGCCTGCATGTCCTGCAGGTCGCCATTTCCTGGCCCGACCGTTTCCCACATCTGTTTAAAGGGCTGGGCTGCATGTCTGGATTTGTTCACCGGCCTACTGTTGACCTGTCTGTCCGCCCCGTTATCCAGCCACTGCTGTGCATTCCCCTCGCCCTCCGTGATGCAGTGGAGGCGGAGCTACGCTGCCTGGTGGAGGGGGATGTCATTGAACCAATCAACGCATCACCGTGGGTGTCCAACTTGGTGATAGCCAAGAAACGGGGGGGCGGGCTGCGCCTCTGTGTCGACCTGACGGATGTAAACAAAGCCATCATCCCGGATAAGTACCCTCTACCCACGGCCGAGGAGCTTACTAGTCATTTCCACGGCTCCATTGTCTTCAGTAAGATGGATTTACGTCACGGCTACCTGCAGACTCGCCTGGCACCTGCCAGCATGAGCCTCACAGCGTTTGTCACGCACGTGGGGGTTTTCAGATATAAACGCATGGCGTTTGGACTGTCATCGGCCCCAAGTTGCTTTCAGAAGATGTCACTCATCCTGGCCGGAATCCAGGGGGTCTCCATCTACCTGGACGACGTAGTGGTACACGCACCCTCCACCGTGCTGCACGATGCTCGCCTGGAGCAGGTTTTTCAACGTTTTGAACAGCAGGGGGTCACACTTAATGCTGAAAAGTGCGTGTTTGGAGTTGCGGAGGTCGAGTTCCTCGGCTTCAGGCTCTCCAAGGACGGTATTGCCCCGATCATGTCCCACACTGAAGCCATTCTGTCCCTGCCAGACCCGCAGTCGCCATCCCATCTCTCCTCTTTCCTGGGGATGGCCACCTACTATCTGCGGTTCATACCACACTACTCTGACTCAACTGCCCCCCTGCGCCAGCTGCTCAGAAAGGATGCTGTGTGGGAGTGGACCCCTGCCTGCCATGAGGCCGTGCATGCCATCAAGCAGCAGCTTACGTCCCCACCCACATTGACGCATTTCAGTCTGAGCGCGCCCACCTTGGTCACCTGTGATGCTTCTGGGGTGGCGCTTGGTGCGGTGCTCTCCCAGGTCCATGAGGGGGTGGAACGCCCTGTAGCTTTCGCCTCATGGGCACTCTCTCCGGCGGAGCAGAAGTACTCTGTGGGGGAGAGGGAGGCCCTGGCCTGTCTGTGGGCGTGCGAACGCTGGCACGTCTACCTGTACGGCAGGGCTTTCACCATCCGCACGGACCATCAGGCGCTGACGGCACTGCTGGCAACCCGGGGCTCGGGGCACAGGCCCATCAGACTGCTGAGGTGGGCTGATAGGCTGAATCAGTACAACTTCAGCCTTAAGTTTGTGCCGGGGCGTGCTAATACAGCGGCTGACCTCCTATCCAGAGCGGTCTCCGTGACGAAGGAGACGGGTGGGGTGACACCCGATTTGGAGGACGACGAAGACTGGGTCAACATTCTGCATGGGCCCCTCAGCACGGTAGTCACCCTGGCAGAGCTGCAGCAGGCCTCAGCTGAAGACGAGACTCTCAAAACCCTCCGGGCTTATGTCCAAGATGGCTGGCCTGCCACGGTGGACGACAATCTGCTTCCCTACCACCGGGTCCGTGATGAGCTCTCCTGCTGGGGGGCTGTGTGCCTCGCTCACGGCCACCGCACCATTGTACCGGAGACTCTGAGGGCCGGAATACTGCACATGGCGCACGAGGGGCATCTGGGGGTGGTCAAGGTGAAGCAACGTTGCAGAGATACAGTGTGGTGGCCCCATATAGACTCTGACATAGAGGAGCTGGTGCGTAACTGCGCCTGCTGCCTTCTGAGCGGGAAGACAGGCCAGCCGGCTACAGCACCCCTCACTCCAATCCCTTGGCCATCTGCACCATGGGAACATATCCAGGTTGACCTCTGTGGGGAGCTCCATGGGGCGCCCGCACATGCGCGCTACCTGCTGGTGGTGCATGACCTGCATTTGAAGTGGCCGGAGGCTGTCGAACTGAGCTCCATCACCACACACACAGTCATCGACCGCCTCACCAACCTGTTTGGGCGATGGGGCCTACCCAGTGTCATCACAACGGACAATGGGCCCCAATTTGCATCAGCAGAGTTATCAGAGTTCCTGGCACTGCGGTCCATCAGACACATCAGGACAGCAGTGTATCACCCGGAGTGTAATGGGGGGGTGGAAAGACTAAATAAAACCCTCAAAAATGGAATCCGAGCCTGCCTGGAGGAAGGGAAAACCTTCAGTGCCGCACTCAACCAAACTCTCCTGACCATCCGGGCATCCAAGCACTCCACCACGGGGGTGTCACCTGCACTGCTCATGATCGGGCGCGAGCTAAAGCAACCACTGGACTGTTTGAGAGCTGAGCCAGCTCCTGCACAAGAGAGGCCAGGGCTCCAGAAAGTCAGAGCCCGGGTCCAAGGTTCACAGGCCCAGATGAAAAGGAGGTTTGATGCCTCTCGCAGAGTACAGACCCCCACACTGTCTGCAGGGGACTGGGTCAGGATTAAACATCCCCACCGCCAGAACAAGCTGAAGTCATTCTGGTCTGAACCCCTCCAGGTGACTCAGCAGCTGTGTCTGGCCACGTACAGACTGGACAACGGGAGCCGCTGGCACGCAAACCGCCTGCACAGAGTCGCAGCTCCAACAGCACCTGCACCACCCCTGTCTGCAGCGACGGCGCTCGGCTGGCAGCCCAGACCAGGAGCAAATCGGGTGGGGGGTAACCTACCGCCACAGCCAGAGGCTGTTCCCCAGCCTGCGCGCCCTCAGAGAGTGAGGGTCCCGCCCGCCTGGCATGGAGACTATGTGACTGGGTGATAAGGGACACGGGGGGTTGTGGACTGAATGTTATGTTCTTTAAAAGGGGGGTGGGGGGAGAAAATGTTGTCTGATAACGTTATGTTACGGCCTGGTTGGCCTTGTTAACTTAGGTACATGTTACTGTGCCTTTAAGAGTTACTGCACCCGATGTACGGCATTGTTGTAAAAGCGTGGGTTTACGGCAGGGAAGTAAAGAGCATGAAACAAGCAACATGGTGTGATTATTTAGCCTCTACCTAAACATAATAGTGGTGTTTTATGGGACTGGATGCTTGCATGTAAAAACACACATTGCTTCCACTTATATAGGGTGAGCCAGGACGGACACACTGCTTCCACTTATATAGGGTGAGCCAGGAAGGATTTATGACATCACAATTGCTCGAGTGACATCACTGATGGCATCACAATTGCTCGAGTGACTGATGACATCACAAATACAACCTAATTACCCTAGGTAATTAGGGTAATTAAGATGCTGTTTAGGCAGTGCATTTTGATGCACTGTGGGCTCAATTTTTGACCAATCGAAAAGCTGTTTGATACTTTTGTGTAGGACAGTCTAACGATGCAGATGCTGACGTTTCGTGTCGTTTGAAGAAAAAATGTGGGTTAAAAGGGCGGAGCGCTACTTTGTTCAGAATACCTTTTTTATCATTATTATTATATATTATTAAGTAGCCCAGACAGCACACACCAACACCAAGTAGCCCAAATAGCAGCAACTTATGTTTGAATGTAAATCTGACTATAGTATATATTCATAATATATGTATAGATTGGCGGTGGGGGAAGACCCACGGACATCTGTGAAAGAACGGATGACAGCTCGGAAAGACGGCACGCAACAGTGTTAGGGCTGGCACCCTGAGGCACTGCGCAAGCTAGCTACAAGTACAAGACCAAGTGCAAAGAGCAGCTACAGCAACGCAAAGTACCTGATACTATCCAGAGAGTTATCTCTGGGTTTATTAGTACTGCTTGTTAGTCGGCGGAGGACCGGGGTCAGGAGTTAAACCACAGTGCCCTGGACCTCTTTGCTCAACCTGCTCAGAGCACAAGAAGAAGGGGTGCAAGATGGGTGTGGCTGACTAGAGCTCGCAGTTGGAGCCCTTCTACAGACGAAGATTAATCTTCGCAGCCCCACTCAGGCTACAGTGGGGTACAGGCTGGGGGGGCGAAACGCTGGTGACCCTGAGATACCTGCTGAGGATGTAGAAGGGTTTCCAACGGTGTGAGTGCTCTGGCCACACTCTCACCAAGGAATACCGCCGTGGGGGCGGCATGTCGTAGCTCCTGCGGTTTCTGCTTGTGGCAAGGCATCTTTGATGTGAAGTGAACGTCGGGGGTGCTTTGCTGCGGGCGGGGTCCGTGGGGGCCGCAGTGTGTTGTCCTGCGGTTTACTTCACCCATAGAAATGAGGTGTTATGTCAAGTTTCAAGTCGTTTCATCCATTTTTGGTTGAATGGCGGCCATTTCATTTTGGCACGACTGTGTATGTTCCAGCGCCCGCAATCTTGAAACGAGAAAAGCGATTGGCACCAAACAACACAAATCTACTCATATGGGACCCATATACAACATATTAAAAGATTGGAGTGCTACCATGTTCAGAGAACGTTTTGCTAACATTGGACTCAGCGGCATAAGGGCTGTCAGGCCCCCAGGGCAGAGGTTGATCAAAGGAACTTTTTTTCCTGAAGGACTTGGGGAGTTTATTGTTTCATAATCATGTTTAGACACCAAAGACTTGTAATATACACATGAGCGTACCATCCCTCAGTAGAGTGACAGGCATGTGGGGTCAAAGTTCCAAGGTCACCGTGTGCACGTCCCACATTACCCAATGGAAAATATGGTCCCTGCACACCGGGAGGAAACCATGTGATTGATGTGGCTGAAGATTACCCTCAATAGACTTGTAGAAAAGGGTCCATAATGGCCCACCGTTAGGCCTGTTCTTGGGGCAGTCGATGCTCGCGAACCGGCGCGCCAATGACGTAATGACGATGACACTGCCGTGACATCATCAATGATGACGTCAGAGGTCACCTGTGAGGTCATCGGCGACGTCAGGCGGTCTAGGCTGACTGTGATGGCAGACGGGACTTTACGGGGTCACCGATGATGTCATAGCATAGAGTTCACCTGTGAGGTCATCGGCGATGTCAGACATAACATATATATATATACAAGGTGTTCTGTGACGCTGTATCCGGTATACTTACTTCTTATATACTTCTTTTCTACTTCATAATGTCTACCCTTACCACGACCAAATCCGAACCTGAGCTGAACCCTGGCTGTCTTACAACCAGCCAGGCCCTGGTGACCGACTGCCTACAACCAGCCAGGTCACGAGTGGTATTCCTTCAACCGCATCCGAGGACCGACATCTCTGTGGTTCTGATCGACCACTGCCCGTGAGCCCTCAACTTCGATCCAGCACACTTCACGAGGCAAGCCCACAAGCTTCGCTACAAGACTAGATGCACAAGATGAGAGCCAATCAGGGTCGCTCAGAAGGCTGGGGAACAGCTAATTTGCCATAACATTGCAGCGGATGGAAAGAATGACTAAATTTTTTGCACGTGTGTTCAGCCGGAGGTCCTGAACTAGTGTAGCGAATATCGCCTCATTCCGTTAAGCCATGCCAAGATGAGATCCAATCAGGGTCGCTCAGAAGGCCGGGGAACAGCTAATTTGCCATAGCATTGCAACGGATGGATAGAATGACTAATTTTTTTGCACGTGTGTTCAGGGGGAGGTCCTGAACTAGTGTAGAGAATATCGCCTCATTCCGTTAAGCCATGCCAAGATGAGAGCCAATCAGGGTCGCTCAGAAGGCCGGGGAACAGCTAATTTGCCATAGCATTGCAACGGATAGATAGAATGACTAAATTTTTTGCACGTGTGTTCAGCTGGAGGTATTGAACTAGTGTAGCGAATATCGCCTCATTCCGTTAAGCCATGCCAAGATGAGAGCCAATCAGGGTCGCTCAGAAGGCCGGGGAACAGCTAATTTGCCATAACATTGCAGCGGATGGATAGAATGACTAAATTTTTTGCACGTGTGTTCAGCCGGAGGTCCTGAACTGGTGTAGCGAATATCGCTTCATTCCGTTAAGCCATGCCAAGATGAGAGCCAATCAGGGTCGCTCAGAAGGCCGGGGAAGAGCTAATTTGCCATAACATTGCAGCGGATGGAGAGTATGACTAAATTTTTTGCACGTGTGTTCAGCCTGAGGTCCTGAACTAGTGTAGCGAATATCGCCTCATTCCGTTAAGCCATGCCAAGATGAGAGCCAATCAGGGTCGCTCAGAAGGCCGGGGAACAGCTAATTTGCCATAACATTGCAGCGGATGGATAGAATGACTAAAATTTTTGCACGTGTGTTCAGCCGGAGGTCCTGAACTGGTGTAGCGAATATCGCTTCATTCCGTTAAGCCATGCCAAGATGAGAGCCAATCAGGGTCGCTCAGAAGACCGGGGAACAGCTAATTTGCCATAGCATTGCAACGGATGGATAGAATGACTAAATTCTTTGCACGTCTGTTCAGCCGGAGGTCCTGAACTACAATGATAACCTTAAATGGAAGTGGGCGAGGCCAAGGGGCGTCACCCCCCACCCTTCTGAGATCAATTTAGATAGTAAGTAGCCCTGGTGGCATGTGGGCGGGCTGTGTGTGGGCTAGAAGGCTGACACTTGGTGGTCGTAGAGTAGCAGGGGGTGCCACAAACATACCAAAAGATCAGCCTTCTAGCCCTCACCTCTCTTGAGAAACAGCCGTGTTCACCCTGCATATGTTGGTGTACACCGCGCATGCTTTATCATGTAATATGTAAAAGCTTATATCTCAAAAACGACTCAGGCTAGCAGGCAGTTCCACCTGTGCCTCCCGCCTCCCAAGACCAGAGGCAGGCGTGCGTCCCGGCCTCAGGGTTAGCACCCCGGAGGGCGCCACCCACTTCACCGGTGCCCGCACCCCGGCTCAACATTTCACCCGTGCCTCGCACCTCCCATGACCGGGGTCAGGTCAGCACGGCAGCTCCAGAGCCAACGACGTAATGATGATGACACCGCCGTGACATCAGCGATGATGATGTCAGAGTTCACCTGTGAGGTCATCAGCGATGGCAGACGGTCTAGGCTGACTGTGATGGCAGACGTGACTTTATGAGGTCACCGATGATGTCATACCTCCCCGGACGTTGTGACATCACCAACGGTGTCATACCCCGAATGTGGGGGGGTATAAAAAGGTGTTGTTCTGTTATGATATGCTTCTTGGTCCTATTCCCCTTTCTGCAATCTGTAAGCTCTATACGTGGCTTCTGCCTTGCTCCTATCTGCCTGATATTTCATTAAAGCCTGAAAAGACATCTCTGTGGTTCTATCGACCACTGCCCGTGAGCCCTTACCTAAGATCCGGCAACTTCACACAAGGCAAGCACATAAACTTCCTTACAAACTGGTCCTTCGAGCCGGCGTGCGTACCGGCCTCAGGGTTAGCACCCCGGAGGGCGCCACCCACTTTCCCGGTGCCCGCACCCCGGCTCAACATTTCACCCGTGCCTCGCACCTCCCACGACCAGGGTCAGGTCAGCACGGCAGCCCCAGAGCCAATGACCCAAACTACGCAACCCCCGGTTCCACTGCCCAGACAAGGGCAACGGCCATTGCCAATGCCACCAACACCCGCACCCAGGACACATCCGCCAACAAAGGTCGCCGACCCTGAGCATGCAATAGAGTGCAACGGGCACGGCTCCGCCGAGCCCGCCACTGGGATACACCACACTCAGGTAGGCATGGCGAACGTTGGGACCAACAGCACGGGGCACAGTCAGCCGGCCGGCGTCAACCATTCCCACAAGATAGCCGGACACGACAGCTGGGACCCCCCCAGAGGGCGGGACCAGCCATCACGATTACCTATTCCCGGAATTCACCTCCTGGCCCTGCCCGGGCTCATGGAGACAACTCCAGCCAAGGCCTCTAGGGATGCCAAGAAGTCCGAGCAGAGGAAGCCAAGAACGGGCCCCAAGCCCGTTCCCCCAGAAAGAAGCGGCCACCCGGCTCCCCCTGACGGATCAAGCCACCCTGCTCCCCCAGGGGGAACCGGGGGGGGGGGGGGGGGGGGGGGGGCGACTACACTGGGAAACCTCCATGGGGAAACCGTCATGCCCTCCGTAAGGTCTGCAAAGTGGTGACCCAACATGGGGACCAGAGGCTGGACACATACGCCATAATGGACGACCGCTCAGAGTGGACCGTGCTCCTACACCCAGCAGCACAGCAGCTGGCCCTTACAGGCCAGCCAGAGGACATGCCTTTGCGGACGGTGAGGCAGGAGCCCCAGATGCTTCACAGGGCGGCCGTCTCCCTCATCGTCTCGCCGGCAATTTGCCCAGAGCAGACCTATCGCACGCAGAGAGCCTTTACAACACAACTTAAAATCAACTAAATATCAATGTCTAATGATATTAGAATTTAACATTGTGTGGACGTTAATGTTAAAACGTTTAACAAACGTTGGATTTTGGTTACTTAACAACACAACATAAAATCAACATAATCTCAACATCTCATGATGTTTGGATTTTACGTCATATTGACATTAACATTGGGATGTTTAGAAGACGTTGGATTTTAGTTATTTTATAACACAACTTAAAATCGACTAAATATCAACGTCTGATGATGTTAGAATTTAACGTTGTGTGGATGTTAATATTGCAATGTTTAACAGACGTAGGATTGTGGTTACTTAAAAACATATTTTAAAACCAACAAAATATAAACGTCTAATAATGTTGGGATTTTACGTTATATTGACGTTAATACTGGGACGTTTAGAAGACGTTGGATTTTAGTTTCTTTAAAACACAACTTAAAATCAACTATATATCAACGTCTAATGATGTTAGAATTTAACGTTATGTGGACGTTAATGTTAAAACATTTAACAAACGTTGGATTTTGGTTACTTAACAACACAGCTTAAAATCAACATAATCTCAACGTCTAATGATGTTGGGATTTTACGTTATATTGACATTTATATTGGGATGTTTAGAAGACGTTGGATTTTAGTTACTTTATAACACAACTTAAAATCGACTAAATATCAACGTCTGATGATGTTAGAATTTAACGTTGTGTGGACGGTAATATTACTACGTTTAACAGACGTTGGATTTCAGTTACTTTATAACACAACTTAAAATCGACTAAATATCAACGTCTGATGATGTTAGAATTTAACGTTGTGTGGACGTTAATATTGCAATGTTTAACAAACGTAGGATTTTGGTTACTTAAAAACATATCTTAAAACCAACAAAATATGAACGTCTAATGATGTTGGGATTTTACGTTATATTGACGTTAATACTGGGACGTTTAGAAGACGTTGGATTTTAGTTTCTTTAAAACACAACTTAAAATCAACTAAATATCAACGTCTAATGATGTTAGAATTTAACGTTATGTGGACGTTAATGTTAAAACGTTTAACAAACGTTGGATTTTGGTTACTTAAAAACACAACTTAAAATCAACATAATCTCAACGTCTAATGATGTTTGGATTTTACGTTATATTGACATTAATATTGGGATGTTTAGAAGACGTTGGATTTTAGTTACTTTATAACACAACTTAAAATCGACTAAATATCAACGTCTGATGATGTTCTAATTTAACGTTGTGTGGACGGTAATATTACAAAGTTTAACAGACGTTGGATTTTTGGTTACTTAAAATCACAACTTAAAACCATCAGAATTTCAACGTCTAATGATGTTGGGATTTTATGTTATATTGACGTTAATATTGGGACGTTTAGAAGACGTTGGATTTTAGTTTCTTTAAAACACAACTTAAAATCGACTAAATATCAACATCTGATGATGTTCGAATTTAACGTTGTGTGGATGTTAATATTACAATGTTTAACAGACGTTGGATTTTGGTTAATTAAAGACACAACTTAAAACCAATAAAATATCAACGTCTAATGATGTTGGGATTTTACGTTATATTGACGTTAATATTGGAACGTTTAGAAGACGTTGGATTTTAGTTTCTTTATAACACAACTTAAAATCGACTAAATGTCAACGTCTGATGATGTTAGAATTTAACGTTGTGTGGACAGTAACATTACAACGTTTACCAGACGTTGGATTTTGGTTACTTAAAAACACAATGTAAAACCAACATAATATAAACGTCTAATGATGTTGGGTTTTTACGTTATATTGATGTTAATATTGGAACGTTTAAAGACGTAGGATTTCAGTTTCTTTAAAACACAACTTAAAATCGACTAAATATCCACGTCTGATGATGTTAGAATTTAACGTTGTGGGGACGTTAATATTACAACGTTTAACAGATGTTAGATTTTTGTTATTTAAAAACACAACTTAAAACCAACATAATATCAACGTCTAATGATGTTGGGATTTTACGTTATATTGACGTTAATATTGGGATGTTTAGAAAACGTTGGATTTTAGTTACTTTATAACACAACTTAAAATCAACATAATCTCAACGTCTAATGATGTTGGAATTTTACGTTATAATGACGTTAATATTGGGATGTTTAGAAGACGTTGGATTTTAGTTACTTTATAACATAACTAAAAATCGACTAAATATCCACGTCTGATGATGTTAGAATTTAACGTTGTGGGGACGTTAATATTACAACGTTTAACAGACGTTAGATTTTTGTTATTTAAAAACACAACTTAAAACCAACATATTATCAACGTCTAATGATGTTGGGATTTTACGTTATAATGACGTTAATATTGGGATGTTTAGAAGACGTTGGATTTTAGTTACTTTATAACATAACTTAAAATCGACTAAATATCAACGTCTGATGATGTTAGAATTTGACGTTGTGTGGATGTTAATATTACAACGTTTAACAGACGTTGGATTTTGGTTATTTAAAAACACAACTTGAAACCAACATAATATCAACGTCTAATGATGTTGGGATTTTACGTTATATTGACGTTAATATTGGGATGTTTAGAAGACGTTGGCCCCTATCGTTGCATCGGCGCAGTTTCTAGGCCGAGGGGCAGGCGCAGATCAAAGCAGTGGGCGTGGAAAGGCGCACTTGATATCGTCGTGCTGGCGCTAGATGCAGCCCAAAGCATTACAACCACGCCTTTTAGGCGTAAAATTATGCACCGTCATGCTCATTGGATAAGTGCAATAAACGAATCGCACGCTTGCCTTTTTAGCTCCAATTCCAGTGATCCCGCAAAACCAGACGAAAGCCAAACGCTCTGCCCCCCCCCCCCCCCTCCCTTCATCCAGCCTGTCTGTCTGCATTATAGGCTATTATTCCATATTATTATGCTTCTCAAACCAATCTAACTGCAGTTTCAATACTGCAAGCATGTAAATACGCTACACTATAGCAAGATCAAAGTGAAAATAATGTTCTATGCATCAGCTAGAAAAATATAGCCTATTAGATTGGTGAAAGTTTGTCCAGAAAGATATCATTTTCTCTCGCCTGCTGCAGGAAGGATGATGCACATAAATATACCCTACATTATGTCAAGTCATTGCATAAATGTGTTTTTATTGTAAAACTAAATGTGAAATAGGGCCAAGTTATTGGACGGACATCACAGTATAGCAGATGCCATTAGAAGCGCGTTCCGAAGCGCGTTCCGCTGTTACTTCTCTAAATCACGTTAACTCGACAAGGGGTATATATATGCCCAGGAGGACATATATGTTTCACATAGGGTGGTGTTTTCATTTCGAGGTTTTATTTGGTCCAATATTGAAATGTTGACAATGGCAGGCTGTGTTACCATTACACATTAATTTAGAACTACCTTTTATATCTATTTTGGCTCATTTGGTGGCTATTTAGTAGCGAAATGAAGAAACACAATGCATGCTGGGAACTCAGAGAGAGAGAGAGAGAAGGGTGACAGAGAAGAAGCAGTGAAGGCAAAGAATAGGCCTGCTTTTGAAAAGCGCAAAGCGCTAAATGTAGGCCAGCTCCCAAGATATGACTAGGCTGGTATTTAGCGCCGACACGCCCACTTTGGGACTGCGCCACGCCCATTCGGCCTAAAGCGCATTTGGCAGCCTAAAGCCTATTGCTATCTTGCCGAAACAGGCGCAAGGCACGTTTTTTTGCGGTTAAGGCCCGTAATAGCGCCGATGGCCTGTGGGAGAATAGAGCCCGTTGGATTTTAGGTACTTTATAACACAACTTAAAATCAACATAATCTCAACGTCTAATGATGTTGGGATTTTACGTTATAATGACGTTAATATTGGGATGTTTAGAAGACGTTGGATTTTAGTTACTTTATAACACAACTTAAAATCGACTAAATATCAACGTCTGATGATGTTAGAATTTAACGTTGTGTGGATGTTAATATTACAACGTTTACCAGACGTTGGATTTTGGTTATTTAAAAACACAACTTAAAACCAACATAATATCAACGTCAGATGTCGTCAGTATTAACCGTCAACCTGACGTTGACATTAGACGTTGGACTGACATTGGATTATGGTCACGGACGTCACGACCTCCATCCAACCAAAGATCAACGTCTAATGACGTTGTGTGCCAGCTGGGTAGTAGGCATATTTGCGACTGTTACAGGTGTTGCTGTCCCTCACCGTGTTCCTCCTCCTCATCACCGAGATCATCCCGTCCACGTCTCTGGTCATCCCGCTGATCGGCGAGTATCTCCTCTTCACCATGATCTTCGTCACGCTGTCCATCATCATCACCGTGTTCATGCTGAATGTGCACCACCGCTCCCCGGCCACGCACACCATGCCCCGCTGGGTGCGCTCGCTCTTCCTGTCCACCGTGCCGCGCTGGCTCTGCATGAAGCGCCCACCACCACACCTCAGGTCAGTAACACACACAAAAACAAGGACGGCTTACCACACAAATCTGCTGTTGCGTAAAAAGCACATAAACAATATCTGTTTGCCTTTTTCCTGGTGTTTTTCTGCTCATTTGTGTGTTTAGTAAGTTTCACAATCCTTAAAGCCCCAATATGTAACTATTTACTACCTTAAAGGCCTATTCCGTTGGTTTTGGCGAGAAATAAATGTGCACAAAGTGTTTATTATTGGCACTGAGTGAATGCGCCTTGACGTAACTTAAAAATGGCGACCAGGGGCGTTTCTCTCAGACCAGCCGTTCAGAAGTTACATGGAAAAACCGCAGTTTCGAAGTGGAGAGCATCTCCCGCCACAGCTAGAGGATGTGACGTCTCGCGCGTTCACGCGCTCAGGCAGCTCCTCCAGGAAACAGCAATGAATACAACCGTAGAAGAAGAGCGGGACAACCAACAGGCAAATGTTTAGCGAAGCAATGGCGTCCGCGAGCAGCAGCAAACGACCAGCAGGAACTCAGAGCCCACTAAAAGCTCAACCAAAAAAGAAAAAGCCGCAAGTTTTATCCAGCGAAGCCCGTCTGGCCCATAAACTTGCATCAGGAAACTGGAACAAAACCCGAATCACCATCGGCTATGCTTTTGCCCCATGGAGAGACCTTCGCTCGGTTCTGAAGATAACCCAATATGGCTCATTTCCTATTGAACTGGTAAGAACACATTTACAAAGATTTAGTGAATTTGATTTTAGCGTCATAGAAGAGGATATCCTTTACTTAGCAAACTAACGTTTGCGGGGGGCTCAGTCATATATGCAATAGTAACGCTAGCTATTTATAACGCTACGTGGTTGTAGCTATTAGCTGTTTGGAGCCGAACGCGACTCGGAAAAAGACTGACAAATATAGTGTTTCTGACTGTAGCATGCTAACGACGTTGTCACGTTAGTTTGTTGTCCATACTAATACTAGCGTTGTTGGAGTTTACTGTGTTCTCAGACTTTTTTTGAGCCAAAAGTGACGCATAAACTGTAAGCTTGCAACGTTAGCTTGTTGTGTTTGTTTGGAACCAGCTGACTTTACAAAGAAGCTCGGCCGTAGCGTGGTTGCATGGTAAAGCATTCCCAATCTGACTAGCGTTACATTTATTTTCTAGCTACAAGAAGCTGAAAAGTAAGGGGCCAGCAGCGTCAACTCCAAGAAAGAGGAAATCTCTTCAATTGACCCTCCAAACATCACCTATTGGAGAAGAATCTGCCCGGTTAGTTTGTTTTCCCTTTTTACCAACATAACTATCTGCATAATCAATAAGTAAAATCCATATACTCTGAAAAATGCTCATGATTTGTCAGCATTGTACAGCCGGATTATGTGTGTACCACAGCTGCACACACAGATAATTGATTGGTTGAAACTAAATTGATATCTCAACAGGGAGGATTTTGGAATAGCTGGGGTTGATCCACATCCTGAGGACACGTTTCACCGCTCCAACTGGACTCCCAAGACGGAGAGGTCTGAAGCCAGGTGACCCGCGGAGTCTGGGACCTATTACAGGGGTCCTGCCCCCTCCAACAGCTGAACTGGTCAAGGCACAGATCCAAAGAGGACAGGTATGTCAACCGCCATCCTAAAAGTCATCCCTGATCTCTCACAAGGAGCCACCGAGTTTCAATATGATAACAAACAACACATACGTTTCATTTGTCTGCCATGTAATTCCCTTTAGACATGCTGTACATCAGTGGTTTTCAGAATGTTACCACGCCAAGGACTCATAAACTCACACAAATTAGACCACAAGACCTCAATAGCAGTAGTACTTTGTTTACTCATTGTGGCACTTGTGGATGGTATTTGATATATATATATATATATATATATATGAAATAAACGACTGTGTTTTAGCCGGGGAACATCTGGGGACGCCACTTTGAGAACGTTTGAGACATTCACCTCTTCCTGCAGAATCTAATATTCTGTGGATTGGGTCAGCACTGATTTCATTGGCTCAATTTGAGTCACTGCTATAAAATAATACCCTGCAATAATGACACGATGGTTACACATGTATGCTGATTAATTGTCTACTTTTGTTTAGTCTTTGTGCTTGGAAGCCTGCACCCACTTGGTTTGAGAAATACTGGTGTTGGTTCTAATATCTCTTTCTGTCTCTCTCTCCCTGTGAAGGACATGGCTTCAGCATCTTTGACGGGAGACTGCGAGAAACAATAAAGGCTTGACAGTATTGTTTACTGTTCCTCGAATGGTTTATTGCACAAAACTTTATAAATACTTTGTAACAAATCAAATTCACATGTGCAAAAAAAATGTAGACAGAGACTTTGTCTCTTGTCCATGTGTTAGAAAAAAAAAGAAGATTGTTTACAACACCAGAAATTGTTTATTAGACAAAACTTTGTACATACTTTGTAAGAAAAGAAATTCACATGTGCAAAAAAAAAGGTAGGCAGAGACTTTGTCTCTTGTCCATGTTTTAGAAGAAAAAAAAAGATTCTTTACAGCACCACAAATTGTTTATTAGACAAAACTTTGTAAGAAAAGAAATTCACATGTGCAAAAGAAAAGGTAGGCAGAGACTGTCTTTGTCCGTGTTTGAGAAAATAAAATAAAAATGTTGGGGAAAAAAATCTTTCCTTTCAGTTATTGCACTGGCCGAGAAACACTGAACAGCAGTCTCTTTCTGTTGTATAGCCTAACCCTAATTGAAATGTATTTTTGAGGTACAGAACACACGCAAGAAGATGTCAGGATATTGTCAAATTGAAATGTCTTTTTGAGGTAGAACAAAAACACACAGGAACATCTCAAAGGGGAAAATTCACCTAAATGGTGCTTCCTTGTATCCGACATAATTCCCAAAGGGGTCAGGATATTTGTCTCTGACCCGCCACACACAGCAGCTAGGTATGACTTGCCGGTTCCCCCTCCCCAGACGTCCGTGTTGCCAGACGTTGAACTGGCGGTAAGCTGAGTACCAGTACTGTTTGTTATCGGCCCCTAGGTCCTGGCTGTCGTCTAAGGATAGAATGTCATTCCAGTTTGTGCATCTGCACCATGCTGGCTGTCCTCTGTCTGGCAGTTGTGGTCCTGGTTCGGCTGCCCGGTACTCCATGATGTCCAGCATCACCCCTGGAAGGCGTTCAACCACCATCTGGAGGACTTCATCCCGCTGTTGCTGGCTCAGTTGTTGCAATTCAGTCTGCATATTGAGCAAGAATAACATGTTTAGAATGGCTTTCAAATGGGTGTGTAATCTTGAACCCTAACCCTCAAAAGGCTGGTTTGAGTCTCAAACCTACATTTGACGTATGCAGATTTGCAAGTTGTGAAAGACTACATTGGAAGATGAGATAACAGGCTAAGCTCACTGTTTCAAATGGTAAACCCCAATTACAATAAAGTAGGCTACAAGCACTGTCAGCCCTAATACCTCACATATAAAGTAAGTTTGTAGTTGGGGACATTTGTCTAACTGTCATTTGAAGTTGTCTTAGCAGATCCATAACAGTTTTCCCTGATAATGTAGTTAGTGCCTTTCTAAAACATCAGCTATAACCAGGTTACCTGGCTGTTTGCGAAATCTGGACGTTCACATGCATTACAGTCCTGCAACTATGCCATGCCTCCTGACATTATGGCCTGTATACTAGAGCCTATCGTCTAGTCACGTTGAATTGTCATTGAATGAATGAAAACTGAAACCTCGACTCGATTTCTGTGTCATGTCTGTAAGTCTGCATGTGCTGGATGCTAACGCTAAGAGTTAGTAAAGTAGAGACAACAGTACGTTACAGTACTAAACGTATGTCCTTCCAAATCTATTGTGGTAATCTCCATAGCAACACTCATTTGGCTGAAACAATGTGCTGCCGTTTCTACATCTACGTCTAACTTCGCTATTTTCCCCTCCTTTGCTTATTGACAACTATCGTTAGTGTACTGAATTCAAACTATAAGTTTGACTTTACTTACTTCATCACTGGACATGGTGCTTTTAGTCGCTAAAAGTTGGAGAAAAGAACGGTTGCGGTGTTTTTTGCAAGGGTGATTCAAGTCCACACTGCGCCTGCGCGGTCTCCAACTCTGGAGCTGCTGTTGAGGCGTGTTCCCGGATGGGTACGTGGCACATGCAAGCGCCTGGGTGCAGTTCCCCTAATGGCCACCGGCGTCAGTAATAGTGAGTTTTGACGGATTGGGCCTTTAATATAACAGCTTCTAAATTATTTTGATGGCACACTGACTTCTATAGGGAGAATGGGCGCCTCTATCATTCCCACTCTGCACCCTGAATGCCTGTTTCTGCACCATGTAACTTTTGGGGAGCGGGTTGGAGCACCCGGAGAAATTGAAGTTACCTTTCCTGGATGTGACTCCATTTCCCGCTGCAGCTCATTCATATTAAAAGCTTTCCACTGACAAACTAACGGGACACTTTTTTTGTGAAAGAATTATAAGAAGTGATATGTGGGGGGGGTCAGAGACATCCAGAGATTTTCAGGCATGTTTGCTTTTCACACTCTTGTAGTGTGAGATCAAGACACATTCCTCCATTTTATCATAATCAGCAGAAAAACAAAGTGATGTTTCATGTTTGTTTTTGACAGTGGGTTCCAGGTCCCTCAAGACAAAATTCAGGAGGAGTCTTGTAATGTTGACCTGTCATTTTGGTAATATTTTGACAATACTGTATTGTCATGGATGTTGTGCTCACTGACATGTTGTGGTCTCCCCCAACTAACTCTGTTCCCTCAGGAGGCGGGGCTTGATTGATAAACTCCACCCAGTCCGGACTCCAGGCCCATCCCACTCCGCCACCAACACCTGGATCACACAAGAGTATGACGTCGATCACAGCTGTAACCAAGACAACACTGGTCGGCACGGCTTTCACCAGCTCGGCTCCTTGGACGGTGAACTTAACTACTGCGATCTTCATGGTTACTCCAACGCAGACACGGATGGTGATTTGGTGAGGCTGGGGCTGGCAAGGTTCTCTCCCTCCATCTCGCTCCCCCCTCGCTCCCCTCCGCTGTTTGGGTACACCCGCCTCCCACAGAGACCCTCCGCACTCAGCCTGGACTGGGAAGACCCCACTCTGGAGTGCGGTACGGCCCAGTCCCCCTCAGGCACTGCCCTGTCTCCTGTGGTGCTGCGCGCCCTGGAGGGGGTGAGCTACATCGCAGAGCACCTGAGAGCCGAGGATGCAGACTTCTCGGTGAGCGCCAGTCTGAATTGTTTTATTGTATTAATAGCTGCCAATTGCCCTCACTACTACCACGCAATACAATACTCAATGATAACATACGAAAATATTATATATAATAAGTAATAATATGTCACTTTAAAGGACTTTATATTTTGTACTTTATAATTTGTATTTTATTATTATGACCATTGATCTGACCTGCACACAAATTCCTCATTTATAATCTGATTACTTAAACAGAAAACATGCTACAGGTCAAAGCCCTCGCTGAGGTTGCGCCGCGGCTGGCGAGCCTGCCGGCGCAACCGGCGTGCAGCTCCCTGACTCGACACAGCTGACGTGAAGAGTGCAAGTATAATATAATGCAGATGGGGAGATAACAGGAGAGAGTGAACGCTATTACCAAGTATATGCACTACATTCTTTCCTTCAGCTAACTTCTTGTCATTGAAATCATAGTGAAATCACACAATTTATTCATTTTGCTGGGGACATTCAAGTATATAGGTCTAGGTGCCATCGGCAAGGCTCCAAGTCGAGGCTGACTTTGGAGCATGTTCCTCGCATTAGTGGCTATTAAAGTGAATCTTGAATCTTGAAATGCTTAAAATAACAGTAGTAATAAAAATAAATGGGTAAAGAAAACAAATTAATTTGAACTAAATCCAGGTTATCGAGCAAAATAATAGCACGCTTTCCCCCCCTGAGTTTTCTCCCATTTTCTCTCCAATTATACTTGGCCAATTCCCCCTGCTGTCCTGGTCGTTGCTCCACCCTATTGATCTGGGGAGAGCTGTAGACTAGCACATGCTTCCTCTGATACATGTGCAGTCGCCAGCCGCTTCTTTTCACCTGACAGCGAGGAGTGTCACTGGCAGGACGTAGTGCGTGGGAGGATCACACTATTCCCCCAGTTATGTGTGGGCTTATACAGTATAAACACATGCTACAGTATCGATTTTGACACTGTCAGAGTTAAATTAACAATGAAAATTTTGCTGTATCGTTTAGCTTTCAGATACTGTTGTAAAATGGTTACAACTGTTATCAGATGTTGTTGTTGCTGGTGGAGCAGAATTCCTGCCTAATCTCAAGCATTATTTTAGCTAAATAACACCTACCTGGTTTTATGAATTTTAACAGTAGGTAGATCCAAATGGCAGTGAGGAGAGAAAACTGAAAATATAGTAGATGATATAATTTTTCAGTTTCTCTTGACCTTCTCTTCTGCAGGTGAAGGAAGACTGGAAGTACGTAGCCATGGTGATAGACCGGATCTTCCTGTGGATGTTCATTATCGTGTGTCTGCTGGGGACCATTGGACTCTTCTTGCCTCCGTGGCTCTCTGGAATGATTTGAAAGTCCACCGCTCCACACAGAACATATGTGTATATATATATATATATATATATATATATATATATATATATATATATATATATATATATATATATATATATATACATACACAATTTAAGTCTCGGTTTGACATGTTTGTGCTTCGTCATCATGGTGAGATGTCAGGTGTCAAGAATCGGGGTTCAATACCCAACGTGTTCAAAGTACTTTTCACTGTAAGCCACATTTACATTTTGTTTCTTAATTAACCATGACCAAACCATAACCCTAACCTTAACCAAGCTGTTTTACTTGCCTAACCATACCTGTGACAACCAACCTTTAGGAAGTAATTCAACATCTTCAAATTTGCACAGGCGCACTGATTGCACAACCCGATCTCATGGGAGATTGTATGACACGCGGGTGTTATCTCGTGGAATACATATGCAGAAACGCAGTTTCTCGTGCAGTTCATACGCAACTTCACCTCGTCCACTTACATTAGAAAGCTAACATGCATAATAACTTTACGTGGAATAACTTTACGTGGGGGTTAGGTTTAGGGTTATGGTTAGGGTCAGGGTTAGGTTAAGGGTTAGGGTTTGGGTTAGTGGTTGCGAGTTTGTTAGCGTTACTTGCCGCCATTGTTGCCGCCAAACTGCACGCCAAATCGCATTTCTGCGTATGTATGACACGAGATAACACCCCGCATTTCATGAGACTGGGCTGGATTTCACATGTTGCAGCGCAGGTGCACTGATCGCTCATGTTCTTAGGATTATGCATGAAAAATACTTTTCATAACGTTTCATGTGAATAATTGATTGACAACTTAGGGAGTTTGTTGTCATACAATAATCACACATCTGTAAAACGAAAGTTTCTCAGGAGGAAGAAAATACGAATTACCTTTTCAACTGATGGCAATGTTATGTGTTTTTTAATTAAACTACATGAATCCAATAGAGACATTGCGTAACGCGTCATCATTCAGAAACCATGCCCAAGATGCCCAAGGAAAACGGAAACCCCCCCCTCCAATCCTGGCGTTCTCCTATGTCACGTGCATGGTTGCGTGTTGCACAAAAAGATCGTATATACGGAAGATGAACACACTTAGGGCGGGTTCACACCAGAAAGTCCGGGTCCTTGGTTCGGGCCAGACAAGAGGATGATACATTGTTTCGTTTTTCAGCTGGTTCGGTTTGCGTTCACAAGGCCAAAATCCACTAGTCCTGCCCACACGATCCAAAGTCATGTGGGCAGAAATCTCGTTCTGTTATTGGCCATACTGACTTCCTCCCAACAGTTTACGTTGAGGCCATCGGCCATTGTTGATGACGTGTCACTATGTGACACCCAGTTACTCCATGTCAGAAAATAAAGATGGACGCACGTCGTTTAACCAGTCAATTTATGTCTGTTTATTTAGACAATTATATGTCAATAGAACAATAAACATTACAGACTCCACGTTTGTCCCCTGCCACTAGTCATTTTTGTCTGTTTGTGATGTCGCTGGTAACGAGACGAGATAAGCTATCTAACTGCTACAGCTAGCAAGCAGCTTCTTCTTCCGCGGGAGCTTCCAAAACAGGAAATAACCCAAAAAATCAACACAAAAAATCACGTGCTTCCTCTGACTAGTCCGGGTGGGGTTCACACCAGAAATGGGCCACTCCAGAGTTCGCTTGAGAGCGGACCGAGACCACCTCTCACAGGCGAACCACAGCGCGGTTTTTAGTCCGCACCAGAGTTCGAGTAGGAGCGTTCACACTGACCCTATGGACCGTACTAAAGGGGAAAGGTCCGATAGACCGGACTAAACAAGGCTGGTGTGAACCCTCCCTTACTTCTTGACAGCTAGATCCACATTTTTCTTCTCGCCAATTCTCGATGGCTTCCTTGTTTTGCTCAGGAGTACAAAAAAACTTTAACTGGCGATTTTTTACATTTGTTGTCTGCGCAGCCCACCACACAACAGCTTTTAGCTATGTTTAATTAAAGGAAAATGACGCTGGTGTGTGGAAATGAACGGAGCTTTTACCCCGTGATGGGCGTGGCGTATTTCATTCAGTGTCTCTATGGAAATTTGTGTCAGATTTTAAGGGCCGAGGGATCAGGCAACTCACTCGACACATAATAAACCCATAATTAGCAAAAGCTTGGATTCACAACTGCAAAACAACAAAACTGCACTGTTGTCTGCAACAGCAGAGATATATACAGGGAGTCATCCTGGAAAGAACGCATTGTCACATGGCTATGCGATTTGATCCAAAGTGAGAGCGAGAAGTGAGAGTCAGAGAGAAACTTTTTGCAGAAAGCGTCACACATGAGGAGGGGGGCAGGGGCGGGGGGTCAGCATCGGGTCACTTTCAGCTGCAGTGAGAAGAGAACTAATCCACATCTTCATCCAGTGGTAATGAGAGAGGCAGAGACAAAGGGAACAGAAGATGACAGATCTGGAGGGATGAGAGGAAAGGTGGAGAAAGAGACAAGAGAAACAAGGTAGAGAAGAGAAGAGGAAGACGAGAGAAGCAAAGATTCAAGAAGAACTACCGGTATAGAGTAATAGTTCTGACACTGTGGTCATCCTAATTACACTAAATGAGATGAGCTGCCAATCATGTCACATTATAGAGTCTCTCAGGTCCATCATGCGCTCTCCATTATCATGAACATGAAATATTCAGGTTAAAACAGGGCACTTTTCATAAAAACCCACAACGCTATAGAAATATGTAGACAGTTATATTAATTCGCCTAATATTTGTCCTTTTACATGAAAGAACATTATCTTCATAAAACTTGCATCAGTTTGATGATAAAAAAGGGGGTACAGTAAACCATATTATGCAATTAAAAAAGTTGGTTATATATGTCTGTGTGTGTGTGTGTGTGTGTGTGTGTGTGTGTGTGTGTGTGTGTGTGTGTGTGTGTCAACTTTCACTTTTAATCCATTATGTACATTTCCAAAATAAAATCTATACTTTTACTCCATTACATTACAAGTAAAAAAAAAAAAGCTGATATCTTAACTGGAGCCACCCGATCTGACTGTGGTCACCCCATTCAATCGACGTTATCAGCTGTGCTCGGTCCCCTACTCTTCATCCTGTACATCCTTCCCCTTGGTCAGATCCTCCGCCGCCACGGCCTCCGTTTCCACTGCTACGCCGACGACACTCAGCTATACCTCTCCTCCAAAACCATCACTCCAGCCACCCACTCCACCCTCTCCGCCTGCCTTACCGACATAAAATCCTGGATGCAAGAGAACTTTCTCAAACTCAACTGCAATAAATCTGAAATCCTCGTCATTGGCCCAAACTCCCTCACCCGCTCTGGTCAGGACTTTTCACTTAACATCGACGGCTCCAACATCACCCCCTCCACCCAAGTCCGCAACCTCGGCCTCATCCTTGACCCCACCCTCTCCTTCCTTCCCCACGCCAACCATGTTACCAAAACCGCTTTCTTTCATCTCAGGAACATCGCTCGCCTCCGCCCCTCCCTGTCCTTCTCCGCTGCTGAAACCCTCATCCATGCCCTCATAACCTCCAGACTCGACTACTGCAATAGCATCCTCTACGGCTCACCCAAACAAATCCTCAATAAACTTCAATATGTTCAGAACTCTGCTGCCCGCCTCCTCACCTCCACCCGCCGCCGAGACCACATCACCCCTGTCCTCCACGACCTCCACTGGATCCCAGTCAAATACAGGATCGACTTCAAAATACTACTCACCACCTACAAAGCCTTAAACAACCTGCCCCCACCTACCTCTCCAATCTCCTCCCCCGCCATGCCCCCACTCGCAGCCTCAGGTCCGGAGACAACTGCTTGAAGATCCCCAGGACCAAGCTCCGGACCTGGGGCGACAGGGCCTTCTCAGTTGCTGCATGCTCCCTCTGGAAGAAGATAGTAACGCACACCAATAATACGTTTCAGGAGGTGCTGATCACCGAAATCGCGAACTTGAGGATGAAGAAAGTGTCGCACACTCACTGCTCCATATGCAAAACGTTTTTAATGAAATGACATTTCGGCCTGTGGCCTTCTTCAGATTTACAGACACTACATAGCCGAGTGGTTTTTATAGGTCTGGATCTAATTAATGGCACACCTGATGGTGATGACAATTTACATAATTGACAAGTCATCAGGTAGACTAGGGGGCACTTTACACGAGGACGGTTTCCTATGGAAACGGGGAATTATTTTATCGTTAGTGCCTCCCGTTAAGATGGCGACGGCAAATTCGCGCTTAGGAAACGACACATTTTGAAACCACCCTCTAGAGTGGAATTGTTGGTGACGCTTCCCGCTGAGCGCTCCATGTAATCGGTTAGAAACAATAGTCTTCTCAGAAACTCTGACGTGCCTGCACACGCAACACACGCTTGGCAACATTGCTACACTGCGGCCGACTTCAGTTACATGTTCATAGCGTTACTGCTGCTGCGAGGAGCCGATGGCTGTACCCGGTCGGCATTTAACGTTAAGCAAGCACATCGACAGTGTTTTCTCACTGCAGCCTACACAGTAGACAGTGTCAGCACAGCCAGCGCTCCCGATCCTCGCTGCTCGTTAAAGATTTCCAAATAGGCTTATTCTGATAAACTGGTCACATCTATGTAACGTTCTCACCCGAAGAATATTACAACTTTAAAACAGTTTGGTTTTTTTTAGCTTGAAAACAGCTTTTTGGCAAGTCTAAAAATTACTACGGTAGCCGTAATCTACTTCCGTGTCTAAAACCCAGAAAGAAGATTACGAAATGACGTCATGCAGAAGCGTCCGTGGAGTGACGAGCAACGCCCCGTTGACCATCACAATGCCACCTAGCGACCTGGCATGTACATTACGGCGTTTTAAAAATTCAACAGCGCTCATGTAAACGGGGAGAAGGTGTGAAGGAAAAGGTGTGAAGGAAACGCTATTGTGTCGTTTCTTCCAGAGACTGTCCTCGTGTAAAGGGCCCCTAGAGCAGCCAATCAAAAAAAACCAAGTGGGAAGGCTGTCACAGCCAATCAATACATACTATTTTTACCAGTGAAATACCATAATACAATATATACTCATAGACATTTAGGGAAGTTAGAACATCAGCTCTGGGAAGAGTCATCATAAATAACTTTCTAAATATCCAATAAAAAGATTATCTGAACAAAGTTTACATAGAAAAACACACATTACAGGTAACACCTCAAATCATAGTCCACATTGAGTCCATGGGGAGATAGAGTTCTCAGTTGGTGGATCCAGAAGTGTTCTCTCCTGGAAAGTAAAAGATCTAGGTTACCTCCTCTCGGTGGCACCCTCCCTCTGGAACTCTCTCCCCATCCACATCTGTCAAGCAAACACCCTACCATCTTTCAAACAGGCCCTCAAGACCCACCTCTTGAAACTCACCTTCACCTGCTAACCCCATTACTTATATTCTATTTATTTTTACTACTTCAAATGTACTTATTCAATGATTTTATTCTGTGTGTAAAGCGACTTTGAGTATCTAGAAAAGCGCTATATAAGTTGAATGTATTATTATTATTATTATTATCAGCGTCTTATCACTCCATTCATATCGGCCAGTAGGGGAGTTCCTTTTCCCAAGCTTTGTCCAGGGGGAGGCCCACAGTCTCAGACTTTGAAAACCCCTGCTTTAAGGTGTTTGTGTCATTGTGTGACACTGACCAATATAGGCTGAATAAAGGAAAGCCAACATTTTGTGAGCTTACCTGTTGTAATTTAACTGAGGTCCCGATTGTGGGTGGATGTAGGCGTGAGGAGCAACGTCCTGCAGGGATAGCCACTATCCCCCACCAAGTGACATCCAGCTGGGACATGCTGCCTCTCAAACAGCAGCCTAGTCAGGCCACTCTCCTGTAGGATCATGTTCATATATGTGAGTCATATGTTGTGCCTGGCCACTTGGTGACAATGTCAAGAATATTGTAATTGGCATCAAAAACCACCTGTGTGTTGATGTCTTTTTTGTTGTTTATTTGTTTATTTATTGACATGTGTTCATCTTGTGATGGTGCAGTAGGTCTAGTAGGCTACCCACTACGGGTAGTCCAGCTATGACCATGAAGTTGTATTTGTTTGTAGTTGGCGAATGAGGAAACCCTGTGAATTGTTGGCCGATGGGGTCTAGAGAGGGCATTTATTGTTTGATGTAATATTCTACTGAATATTCTACTGCAGATTGCCGGCAGCAGCAATTTTACCCATATAGTCTTAGTGATAGGAGTCCTCTTGACTACACCTAACTTTCACAGATTTAGGAGCTTGTTTTACCACTAAAACGATTGGTTTAAATACTCTTAGACCAAAAATGTAGGAGTCCTCAATAGGACTGACACACCCATCTCATAAGCAGGTTGGGAGCTACTTTTTGTTAGATGATGTCACCAAAGATGAGGACTGTTTGATGTCACCGATGATGATGGACGATGTCAGCGCTGTTGTCCATGATGATGTCACCGCTGATGATGTCACCATTGATGATTTCACTGTCGAAGGTTTTAATGATATCATCATTGAAGACGATGTCAACAGTGATGTCATAATTGATAAGGTCATCATTGATTATTTACACCTGACATGTCACTGTTGAAGTTTAGTGATTTCACTTATGATGTCATACGGTAATGTTATCACGTTCGAGGGCTATAAGACTCAGCTCTGCCAGCTTCACACTGTCAGATTGTAGAATCATCCATGGCCAGTCCACGTTCACTCTTGCCTGCAAGCCTTTTACGGCCGTCATGTGTCTGCAAATGAATCCACCTGACCCTGGCTTAACAGTTTTTTTTATATATATATACACACTGTATATATTTTTATTTATTTAGCAATTTAAATTTTTTAGAACACAGAAAAACCAACAAACTCAGATACAGGAAAAGAAAAGGAAATTAACTCATTGAGTGCCAGCCACTTTTGGAGAGTCCCAGAGTTTCAGAGCGTTTTCAGTGATTTCTCGAGGCCCACAGAATATTGTGTGATATTACTATGTAAACACCGAACATGCACAAAGAACGAGGAGACTCTCTTCTATCATCAGCAAAAAAAAGTTTATTGATATCATTTTCCGTTCTTTAGTTATCAGCCGGAGAATATAGGTGGATTTCAGCAAAAACACACGTTTCAATTTAGAAGCTGAGATATTCAGCCTTTTGTGAAATGAAGCATTTCAATCACATCACTGACTCTGGAGCTAATATTTTCTGATGTAATGACACCTCAAAAATAATTTCCTTCAATAAAACAGTGAAAACAAAGGAATTTTGTTTGGCCAAATATTTTTTAGCTGCAACCAGCAGCGCTGGCCCCTGCGTGCGCAGACCCTACACCTTCTTGCTGGTCTTGATTTACTGCTGGTGGGCATCAGATATTCTAGCTTGTTTGCCTGTCTCTGTGCATCGAGCCTGCTGTCTGGGTCTGTGTTTACTGTCAATGGTTGTATGCTGCCCTGCGTGCCCCACCCCCCTCCTCCTCCTCCGTGGGAGTGTCTCCGGTGGCTCTCCTGCGTTTGCTCTGCGTTTGCTCTGCACTGAAAAGTGCGCTGCACCCCGCTTTTTCACAGCGTGTCGCCGGCTCCCAGCTGAGAATAATGTAACTTTTCAGAAAGACGCTGGTGTCGGCAACTAAATCATATGGAGGGGCTATCGCAGCGGACACGGAGGGGCTCAATTGTGGCAGCAGATTGACTGCTGTTCACAGGCACAGCTAACGTTATGCTTCATGCATATCGATGCATACCGATGCCGTTTCCGTTTACTCAACTTTCTCTAATCTGGAGAGCACTGTCGCCACCTAATGGGTCGGTAAAATAGGTTATACACATTCAACATGCCCCAAAATTTTACAGGAGATGGATCTGGCTTTGATCCACGTCCCACCGTCAAAAAACGCAATTGACGACTTTAGTCGTCATTGGCACTCTACGTCAGTATTTGAATTGACGACTATACTCGTCCGTGGCACTCAATGAGTTAAGAAAAAACATACATACACTCCAAAATCACAACACAGTGCCACCAGTTACATACAGCTTGTAATATATTGTGCTTGTAAATATAGTACAAATAATGGTTTGAAATCTCCCAGGTGAGTTGGTCCTCAAGAACCTGAGTCTCTCCATTCGTATAACAGAGATCATGTCCGCCAACCACAACTGAAAAGAGGGTGGAGTGGGGGACTTTGGGGGGGGAGAGGATTCCGAGCAGCCGAAGATGGCGAGTTCTGCCTCCGGCTGAAGGGTTATTTTGTAGGCCTTACAGTACCAATCAAATATTTTGGCCCAGAATCCGATCAGGAAAGGGCAGGACCAAAAGGCATGAGACAGAGTGCCCTCCGACACCTGACACCTGTCACACAGTGGTGAGACGGATGGGTAAATCTAACTGTCACAGGTTTGTATCAGGATCCCCGGGCCACAACAACACAGACACAAGAGGCAGGTAACTTTCAGGTATAAAATGATTTATTACAAAAATAATCTAAAGAGGTGTACAAAAACTAGTTAAAAACATGCTACTGCCAGTCAGTAGTTAAAGATACAAGGGTTAAAAAGCCTATTGAGCAGCTGAGTGGTTTCTCCCCCTCAGGCACAGATGGGCTCACTCCAGTCCGAGTCTGGGGAAAGGGCAAGGCCCCTCCGTGACCCTGTAGCTCCGCCCGTGGCTCGCTGCCACCGCTCTGTGCAGTTCTCTGCGCGTATCAAGCCGCCGTCTCGTCGTCCCGTCTGTCCTTCCACAATCCTCACGGCAGGGGCAGGTGGAGACGCCTCCACGCTCGCCTCGTCGGTCCGCCCACGGTCCTCACGGGAGGTGGAGGTGGAGACGCCGTCACGCTGAGTGGAGGAGAGCACAGAGGCGCACACACAATCACCGTCCGGCTTGTCGACAGTCAACAACCCATTCATACAGATGTGAACGGCTGGGTTACGTTCCTTTTACTTATCGTTTTAAAGCGTATCACATCGCCATCTCAGTTCCTCCAGTGGCTGCTACTGGCTCCGTTCGGCATCGGCTCTGGTCGCTGCTGCACAGTCGGGCGTAGCGTCTGGTAGGATCCCAGGTAGGTACACGGAAGAGGGCTCACAGGTAAGTTCCACCTGTCTTTATAGCAGGGCAGGCTGGCCAGGGCCAATCAGTGGGAGACAATTGGTGTAGGAGGGGAGTAAGGGGAAAGTGTCGTGTGCAATTGTGTTACATGCAAATAAGTCCATGCATTGTCCTTCAATCATAAGCACTATATTCACCGCACTAAACAGGTTTGGCGCATAGTAGAAACAAAGTAAAACTTGATAAGGCACAGCACACAATTGCAGTAGCGGCTGGCCACTAGAGGGCGCCAGGGCACCGCCCCACCTACTTTATCCACATGAAGAAGAGGGAAATAAAACGTGGAATCATCGTGATGATATGAAGTTATTTTAATAGTGACATTTTTGCTTTCTAAATTGATGACAAGCAAATGTTACTTAAAAACTGATCAAATGAGGTATGGCAGGAATATTATTTGAAAATATAAGTGTGACAGGGAGAGGCAGCCTCCACTTCTCTGCACCGCGTGCCATATGGTAACAGGAAAGCCCTTATATGGCAGCCTCCACTTCTCTGCACTGCGTGCCATATATGGTAACAGGAAAGCCCTTATATGGCAACACCAATCAACCAATTTGATGGGCACCAGGTGCTATAAATAGGAGTTCTCACAGAACCCCCATTCTCCTGGCTGCACTTGGTCGTTACCCTTGGTATGTAGACTGCTACAACTGACAGTTCATGTTTAATGTGTTTTATTGGTGTTTTAATGCTTGTTGTTTCTCTCCTGCTGATTGTGCCCATGCCCCTGCCTTCGTTGGTAGTACATTCGTTGCAGTGAGGTACGGTTTAATCTCAAGATCAATCTGTAATGCAACTGTGACTGTGACTTAGTCATGCTACAATGTGTGTATTTTGTTAATTTGTTGTAGTCCTTGGCTGGTGGCCCTCTGCTCGTTTGGCGGTTGCCACTCCCTGTGCATATGACTGTGGTCAGCTCAGTTATATCTGGTAAGCAGGGTGATTAAGTATCTCGAAGTAAGTTTCCTACTTTCGATCAAACATGGAACTTAACATCGTCCTCTTATACTTTGTAGGTTCTGCCATGCTGCTGTTTTGCCTATATTAGAAATTATCATGGTTACTATATTATTGCATTTCCTTGTTGTGGCCTTGTTGTAAACCAACTGGTGTTTGTCTTTTAGGAGCTCTTCCGCTAGTGGCCTGCAGTGGAGTGAGTGCCAACAAGTTAGGGGTTAGCTTTCCCCTCACTGCACGCTGAACACCCTAGTTTTCTCTGCCGTGGTTAAGTTTGCCGTGGGTTGTGTTTTTGCTGTGTTCCCTAGTGTGAGAATTGCACCCCCTGGGCTCTGCCTATTTATCTACCTCTTAACTACATTGGCCCTCACCCACTGCAGCGTTACACTATTTTATTTATGCTCCGTTTCTTATGCTAGTTTTTATCCATTGTCCATTGTTAATCCCACTTTGGGAAATGATTAAAAAGAGTTTGTGCTGTAATAAATATAACGTTCTATAATCAGTTTATGACTGTGTTATTACATGCGTAACTCTTTTTCCGCAGCTGCTTTTATTTCTGATCAAATAAATTCTTGGTTTTATGGAGAAACACGTCTCTGTCTTCCCTGGTAACTGAATCTGTGCTATTTGGTTTCAAGTCAGTGGTATTCCTGGGGTGCAACTCCCCAGGTGGCGTTGTCGAGTATCTTGACCTGGTCACATTCTGGCGTTGGTCGGCAGGATCCAGATTGTAAAAGCAGAGACGTGTTTCCTCTTTCTTTTGATACCAGTTGGTGTAAGGCTGTTTGTATGTATGGTAAGCATTTCACTGTTCTTAGACTGTTGTATTTTAGTGTTTGGAGAGGCAAAACAGCAGCTGGTGTGTGGAGGACCCAGGAGAGCTTCACCCTTCAAGCTACGGTGCTGTGGACCGGAGAACATCACCACGCATCTATTTTGTCTCCTCTTTTCCCAGTTAACTTGGTCAAGTATGGCCGAAGAGCTGTGTGAAGCTGGAAGAGAGTAGACGTGCTGAGGAGAAGCTAGCGAGGTGTTGGCGTGCCTGCCTTTATGTGTGTCTGTCCGCTCATTAATAAAGAGTTTGATAGGCCAAGGGATCTGCCTCGGTGTGCGCCTCATTCGGCCACATTGGTGTCAGAAGTGGGATCGCTTTGGCTTAAAAATCAGGCTCGACTGAGCGTTAGCAGTTAGCCGTTTCTAGCTAGCTGCCATGGACGACCACAGGGGAATGGCACTTGACGGAGCACGCCGGGAGTTGACGATAACTCCGGAGCACAGCTGGTGGTCTGCCAACTTGGGGAAGATGGAAGCCCGTTTGTTGAAGGGGGTCAGACAGCTGTTGGAGGCTACGCCTGCCTGGGCAGAGAAGTTGATGCAGCTAATAAAAGAGGCTACTCTGCACGGTGAGCAGCGGCCAGAGCCAGCACGGACAGCTTGTTGGACTTGTGGGAGAGTGGGTCACTTAGCGAGAGGGTGCCACTACGGTTCCAGGAGAGGGACCAGACCCAGGGAGCAGAGGTTTTGGGCGCGTCCAGGTGTCTGCTGGACGTGCGGGACATGTGGACACTTGGCCAGAGTGTGCCCCGATGCTTTCCGAGATCAAAGGACAGTGCGAACGGAGGGAGGTCCGCCTGGAGGAAGGGTGAGGCTCTGTTGGACGTGCCGTTCGCCTGCGCACTTAGCCCGAGAGTGCACTGAGACTGTGGGGAATGGAGGAGACACACAGCCTGGGGAGGAGGTGAGCCACCAGAGGGAAGAGCCGGCCCAGTGCTCCACACCCCCCGCTGGTGCTGTGCGGAGGCCCGGGGTGGAGAGTGAGATGGCGTCCATTTGTGTTCCCACTGTTGTCCTGAAGGCACCCAAGGATGGAGGATCGGTCTATACCATCGCACCCATCGACGACTGGGACAAGGTAAAACATGTTAACCGAACATTGCTAAAAGTTCACCATGGAAGTCTGCCCCTTGATCACTCTTTTAGCGCCCACCCTGTAGATGCAAGTGAACAATCGCCTGAGATGGAGTCAGAAGAGGACAACTCTGCCGAAGGTGAGCTGTGGGTCGTCCGGCCTGAATCGCAGGGTGCCCCATCACCGTCTGTGCACTCATGTCCCCCAGTACAGGCGGGCCCCCTATCCACCATCCCGGTGGCGGAGGACCAGCCAAGTACCACCACCCCGGTGGCGGAGGACCAGCCAAGTACCAGTGACATGGCCATGCGAAGAACCACCCGGGCCACTGCGGGAAGACATCGTAATGTGCACCACCTGCCTGAGTCAATGGGGAGTAGGGTAGGAGGGGCTACGAACTCCCGGGTACCTGGGTCTGCTAATGCTGTTTCTGTTGTCTTTAGGCCTTGGACTTAAGTGCATCGTCGGGCCGACGACGAAAAAGCTGGGGAAGATTGTGACAGGGAGAGGCAGCCTCCACTTCTCTGCACCGCGTGCCATATGGTAACAGGAAAGCCCTTATATGGCAGCCTCCACTTCTCTGCACTGCGTGCCATATATGGTAACAGGAAAGCCCTTATATGGCAACACCAATCAACCAATTTGATGGGCACCAGGTGCTATAAATAGGAGTTCTCACAGAACCCCCATTCTCCTGGCTGCACTTGGTCGTTACCCTTGGTATGTAGACTGCTACAACTGACAGTTCATGTTTAATGTGTTTTATTGGTGTTTTAATGCTTGTTGTTTCTCTCCTGCTGATTGTGCCCATGCCCCTGCCTTCGTTGGTAGTACATTCGTTGCAGTGAGGTACGGTTTAATCTCAAGATCAATCTGTAATGCAACTGTGACTGTGACTTAGTCATGCTACAATGTGTGTATTTTGTTAATTTGTTGTAGTCCTTGGCTGGTGGCCCTCTGCTCGTTTGGCGGTTGCCACTCCCTGTGCATATGACTGTGGTCAGCTCAGTTATATCTGGTAAGCAGTAGGGATGGGCGCGAGTACTCAGGTACTCGAGCACTCGTTCATAACGTCAGTACTCGAGTAACGTTTCTGCTGTTCGGGTACTCGCCCCACTCCCCACCCCTTTAAAAATGGTCTAGAACGCACGCATCGTCATGTGGATCTGGCAGCATGAACTGCCCGGTCGGGCGTCAAGTCAGCCAGAATGTACAAGTACGTCATCCGCTTTGTTGCTTTCAAAATAAAACGCTTATTGTAACCTTATTTATTTTGAGTAATGCGTTACAGCCACAGTTCCACGCCATATAACATCACGAGTATTTTGATACAAGGATGCTGCTTTATTCGTTGAAATACCTTTTCTCCTCCAACGTGCATCAATAAGCTATTTACTTTTGTTTAAGTAACATTATTTTGAAAGTTTTAACCGGAAGTTTTCTAGCTCTTCCCGAAAATGGTGGCTGGAGATATTCTCCCGAATGAGAAGCACGCTTCTTCATAGCGCACGCCCGATAAAACTCATTCAAAACGTAGCACTAGTTTACTGACTACACTGTCGTTTCCCATAACGTTAGTCACAAGAAATGTGGAGAAAGAATCACTTTTTGGGAGACAATCGCATCATGGTGATCACTATTCAGCAACAATGGACATGTATTGGAAATGCCTTCGCTGGTTTCACAAGTTGTCTGCTCCAAAGCGCTAATGCCATCCATCGGAGATACTGTCTAAAGGTAGGCTTTAGATGTTAGCTTAGCGTCACCTAATATCACAGTCAGTCCCTCTCCTGACAAAGTGCTCAGGTAGCGCTTTTTCCATGCAAAAGTGCAAACGTTATGTGTGAACAGCCCCATACACAGCTGATTACCCCTGCTCAGCATTACCATAGTAATCACACAGCCTGCGCCCCCCGCGCGAGTACTCGAGCACTCGTTCATAATAAAAGGAGAGTACTCGAGTATTTAAATTGCTTAAAATGCCCATCCCTAGTAAGCAGGGTGATTAAGTATCTCGAAGTAAGTTTCCTACTTTCGATCAAACATGGAACTTAACATCGTCCTCTTATACTTTGTAGGTTCTGCCATGCTGCTGTTTTGCCTATATTAGAAATTATCATGGTTACTATATTATTGCATTTCCTTGTTGTGGCCTTGTTGTAAACCAACTGGTGTTTGTCTTTTAGGAGCTCTTCCTCTAGTGGCCTGCAGTGGAGTGAGTGCCAACAAGTTAGGGTTAGCTTTCCCCTCACTGCACGCTGAACACCCTAGTTTTCTCTGCCGTGGTTAAGTTTGCCGTGGGTTGTGTTTTTGCTGTGTTCCCTAGTGTGAGAATTGCACCCCCTGGGCTCTGCCTATTTATCTACCTCTTAACTACATTGGCCCTCACCCACTGCAGCGTTACACTATTTTATTTATGCTCAGTTTCTTATGCTAGTTTTTATACATTGTCCATTGTTAATCCCACTTTGGGAAATGATTAAAAAGAGTTTGTGCTGTAATAAATATAACGTTCTATAATCAGTTTATGACTGTGTTATTACTTGCATAACTCTTTTTCCGCAGCTGCTTTTATTTCTGATCAAATAAATTCTTGGTTTTATGGAGAAACACGTCTCTGTCTTCCTGGGTAACTGAATCTGTGCTATTTGGTTTCAAGTCAGTGGTATTCCTGGGGTGCAACTCCCCAGGTGGCGTTGTCGAGTATCTTGACCTGGTCACATAAGGTTTGTTTGACATCACCATTCAGTTCAATGAGATGAACACTGATTTTGCATACGTGAAACATAGATATTGATATTGAGAAGAATCCTTATGATTATCATATTGATTTCAACCCCATCGTCCACGCCTATATATATATATATATATATATATATATATATATATAGCCCTCCCTGGACAACAATGCACCAGCCGCTACTGCACAATTGCATTAAATAATACACAGCACACAATAAGATTATATGAAACAGCACACAATACCGAGTCACACAAAATAGTTTGATAAGGCACAGCACACAATTGCATTAAATAATACACAGCACACAATAAGATTATATGAAATTGATTGATTGATTGACTTTATTTGGTGAATGTCAACAAAGAGACAGGGAATTACAGACAATCACAGAGGATAAAAACACAATAAAGCCACTGGCTTATTTCCATTGCGGTCCTCAACAAACAACAGAGGGACAAAAACATCACACGAATGGGAATCACCTTCTATACTCAAATTAAGACTATTACATTATTACTAGATTGAATAGGAATAATGGCACGCTTGAATATTATACAATACATAAACATTTGTTACATGTAAGGAATTAACATACGTAGAAAACAAGAAAAACTAGGAGGGGGAGGGAGTGGGTTTGCGGGGAACGGGGTGTTGGCAGTGGGAAGTGGAGGGAGAAGATTCGTCCACACTGGACTGGAGGCTATGCAAAGCTCATAGCAGCATCCATTTACGGCTCCAATGAGTGTGACCGAGAGAAGGGGGGCGGGGTGGGGGTCAGCGTCCAGGGAGAAGTTGCAAGGGCTGATAGGCAGGACCGGACGGCATGGGGAGGGGAGGATAGGGGTGTGTGGGTGTGTGCGTGTGTGTTTGAGAGTGTGTAGATGTGTGGTCGGAATGTCCAGAATTGTCCTTGAGTGTGTGCTGTAAGCCTGATAGTGGGAGCCGTCTCTATGGTGACGGCCTCGACCAGAGTCTTAGTCCAACAGGTGTCAGGGGGAGGGTGGAGGGTGGATGAGCGCAGTTGCATTCGAAAATATCAGGGGAGGAATTTCTGCTGCGTCCTTGGCAGCTCCGAGTCCAGATTATAGGATGAAAATGTTTTGGTTGCCTGAATTCCTATCAGGTCACACAGACCAAACAGAACAGGTCTCAAGTCTCTGGATCCCAACATTAGTTCATTCCTTATGCAGATCAGTGGAAATTTCCGTGCTATAATCCAGGTATAATCCATTTTTCACAGTTCAAATTCACTGACCGCCCATCTCAATTTTCATGACGTCACAGCCTTGGGTCAACCGCTGCTGTCTTCCCGTACCCCGCGGCGAAAGGTCCTTCTGGGCAGAGGGTGGGGGTTCCCCGGACCTCGCATTCCTCAAAGTTTAGTTGATTTGCGTTGAGAGACCAGCTTAATAAATCCAATAAATCCATGTTTGTCATTTCGAATAGACAAATGCAAGTTTGCTCCGGCTAGCGTGGTGTTGCAGGCAGAGGGAAAAGGTGCAGGAGCAGGAGAGGGGAGGATTTGCGACCGCCCAGGTTCAGAGGCAAGACAAGAAACAGCACACAATACCGAGTCACACAAAATACTAAACAAACTGCACGGCTTCATGGAGCACACCACATCTCCCTTGTCACCCCGTGACACAACATCTGCTTAGAATCTGGCCTATCACTTTTAGCCTTAAGATGTTTTGTGAATGAAGCAGCCCCTGTTCAGACCAGTTTGGTGTCTTTAGCGAAGTTATGATTGATTGATTGATTGATTGATTGATTATTTTATTTGGTCTCCCTTAGGAGAAACTTGTTGTGGACGACAAGCTCAGCTGCAGCATACAAATAACAGTAGCAGTGATACATACAAAAGACACCAGCCCAACACCATGGGCATTCAACACATCTACTATAACATAAAATTTATCATGACAGTTATCATGACATGTGACATCATCCCCACACACATTTAGCATCCACCCACATTCCCACCCTGGATGTGCCACTCACCCACACACATGCACAGTTGCGCACGCTCTCTCTCTCACACACACACACACACACACACACACACACACACACACACACACACACACACACACACACACACACAGGTCGCAAGTATCTGTAGTAGGCTACATGGTCCTCAGGTCCGTCTGTCCTCTCCTAGCTGCTTATTAATAAGATTATGAGGAAGTGACCTCTGTTATGAGTGATTATGAGGAAGCGTCCCCTCTGTCAGTGTTTCATCAGATGAAGGCAGAAAGTCTCTGTGACTTGATCTGGATGTGAATTCAGCAGGAAAACATCTTCCAAGGTAACATTACTGTTTGATGAATATACTGTAGCTGTGATGTGTATATTTGTCCTTTGTAAGACAAGGTTCTAAAGTATTTCAAATCACCTGCTATTTGCAGATGGCAAACAGCATAATATCCAACATTTGTTCTCTTTGTGGCCATAAAGAACAGTTAGCTTGCTGCCTTAAAATTGTGACTGAAGTAGTACTCTAGTAATGAATAGTTCGGTCAAAGATTATTAGGAAGTTGTAGTTGTAGTCTAATGTAGAAAAGCTAACTGAGTGACATTTCTTTAACCTTATTATTATTATTATTGGCATTTTTCGCCTTTATTGGATAGGACAGTATAGACAGAAAAGCAGGGAGAGAGAGGGGAGGACATGCCGCAAACAGCCATGGGTCGGACTCGAACCCGGGCCGGCCGCAGAGAAGGACCAAGCCCCAGTACGCGCTCCACCATGTGAGCCACCAGGGTGCCCATTTTGGGTGAACTAAGACAATGCTGATTTGTGTTTCCAAGTTGAATGCATTAATTAATTCGTATCTCAAGCCAGACTATCTCTTCTACAATCTTCAAAGTTGTCAGGAGCATGCCAATTGCGAGAGCCAAAGGATCTGTTTTAAGAGACTAATTGATTGATTGAATAATAATAATAATTATAGCTGCTGCGCAGCAATGGGTCGTGGCCGGGCAAGTCTCAAGGCTTTGAGCTAGAGGTCTTCGGGTATGCCCGACCCCCCGAATACCCGAGGTTCCGACCCGGACCCGGCCGGGTCTGGGTCCATTCAAAAGAAGTGCCAAACCGCTTGACCAAACCCTTAGAAAAGTCATAGCACACCTGTCCTCAATAAGCCGCATGTTTTGAGTTCGGGCATGTCTATGTGGCGCAGAAATTGTGGGAGTTATTACGCGCCAAAAAAGTGGCTGCTGCGCAGCAATGGGTCGTGGCTGGGCAAGTCTCAAGGCTTTGAGCTATTATGACATCACAATTGCTCGAGTGACATCAGTGATGGCATCACAATTGCTTGACTGACTGATGACATCACAAATACAACCTAATTGCCATAGGTAATTAGGCTATACACGGGTTGATGCACTGTGGGCTCAATTTTTGACCGATCGAAAATCTCTTTTGATACTTTTGTGTAGAACAGTCTAACGATGGAGATGCTGAAGTTTGGTGTCGTTTGAAGAAAAAATGTGGGAGGACTAGGGTTTAATTCGTTTTTGCAGTTTTTGCAGTTTTGCGGTCTTTAGACTTCATAATTGGCCATAGGTTGCATTGTACAAAAGTTTCCCCTCATTTAGGCGCACATTTCGGTGAAAGTTGCAAAGCCGTAGCACGTATGCCTGATTTTTTATGAATTTTTTAAGTTTTAAACTTTAGACGGTCGCTGTAGTGCCACCGTTAGGACTATTGGCCCCAAATTTGTGTCAAAGACGTTTGGCATGGGACTGGACCTTTGTGCAAAGTTTGGTTAGTTTTCATCCATGGGAAGTCGAACTTCAGAAGAATAATACAGGCAAATACAATAAGTGGCCCTGCCGCTTCGCTGGCCCGGCCACTAATAATAATTGATTGGATTTATATAGTGCCTTTCTAGACACTCAAAGCGCTTCACATATCAGGGGAGGGAGGGGGGTGGGAACTCAACTCAACCACCACTTTAATGGAATAAAGGGCCACTTTACTGCTTTTCAAAGTGGGTAGTAGGGTGACTTCAGGTTGTATGGGACACTTTTTGAATTTCCGTCTTATGGAAGCTTTCTTGCTATGAATTGGAAAGAAAATAGCCCAACATGTGACACATTTCTGTAATACTAAAGATGTTACCTAACCTTCTGAGGTGGAATGAAGGTTACATCATATTCCAAGGAGGCATGGCATACCCTTTTGTGTGAACCGACCCAAAAACCCTTTTTTCTGTAACATTTGGTTGTATGGGACAAAACGTTTGGGTGTATGGGACAGAATGCCTTAATGCAACGCTCAACCTAAGCTCAACCTAAGCTGAACCCACAAGTTTCATTTAAGCGTCCTTGTTAACAGGCGAAGCCGTTCACACCACCCGCGCACGTGCCACGCTGAAGCCACGCCGAAGCCATGCTCACGCATGCTCAAGCGATTGTTCAGGATTCACGCCGATTTTCCAAGCGTGACACGTCAAGCCAGGCATTAAGTCAATGGGAGTTGAGGGCGGGTTCAATGCGCGCCGAGTAGGCTCTGAGAGGAAAAGAGAAGGCTTCTTGTGTGAACGGTTAGGCGTCTGTTCAGCTTGTGCCTGCTTCAAGCTTCAGTTCTACTTACGTTCAGCGTCCTGTGTGAACAAGGCCTTATGATGGATTTGTCATACATTTTTTTATACCCCTGAGTATGTATAAACTTTTATCATGTTGTGTAATGCACTTTGTAACTTTGTTTTGAAAAGTGAAAAGTGATATACAAATAAAGATTACTTACTACTTAACGGAGATACTGTTCAGTAAAATGTAAAATTTTGAAAAACTTGAGTTGTGTTTTAAGAAAGGCACTTTCATTATTGGAAACTTTATTTCCCAGGCATGGGAGCTAAGGCAGAATGTTCTGTTCAGAAAACGATGTAATGATTTTGTTTTGCTGCAGTGGTGTATGTTATGTTATGCTGTGATTTAGTTTTATTACTGCGGCGTTGGTGTATGTTGTACTGTATAATGTATAATTTGTGTGTCTTGTAAGCCCATGAGGGCTGGGCACTGTCAAGTGCATGACACATTTAATAAAAAATCAATCAATAAATCAATCAAAAAACTTACTTACTTAGGCTAGTGTAAGCATATTTCCTGCACAATTTAATTTATACTTTGATATAATTTGACATGCACATCTTCCTTTTCCTGTTCATCTTTATAAATTAAGACTCCATCTTCATTTAAACTGTTTTATTTAATGTTTAAAACTCTGTAAACAATTCAAACAACAATCTGCCTTCCCTCACTGCCACAACAACCCCAACAACCCTCAACAAAGTTGTTGAGTTGAGTTAATGTTAGGTTAGGGTTAGGATGATTAAGTTGAGGGTTGGGGTTAGGGTTAGGATGATTAAATTGATGGTTGGGGTTAGGGTTAGGATGATTAAGTTGAGGGTTGGGGTTAGGATGATGAAGTTGAGGGTTGGGGCTGGGATGATGAGGTTGAGGGTTAGGGTTAGGATGATGAAGTTGAGGGTTGGGGCTGGGATGATGAAGTTGAGGGTTGGGGTTAGGGTTAGGATGATTAAGTTGAGAGTTGGGGTTAGGGTTATGATGCTTAAGTTGAGGGTTAGGGTTAGGATGATTAAGTTGAGGGTTAGGATAATTAAGTTGAGTGATGATTGGTTGGTTTAGTTGCTAAGCAGATCAGAGACAGAATAGGCTTTGTCATGCAGTCAGGAAGTGAAAACCTATTCATTTCTTCTGACACACATGAGAGGAGGGGAGGACAGGACAGGATTGTGTGCTGAAGTTTCCAATAAATGGGGGGGGGGGGGGGGGGGGGGGCTATTTTTATTGTTTCTATCAGTCTTTTATTTATTATGGTTTTATTGTCTGAAAAATATTTTGGCATTCTGATTTTGAATATTGTGTCAGTGTGTCAGTTAGTTTGTTTTATATTAACCAATTGAACTGTTTTTTTTGTTTTGCCTGCCTATTTGTTGGTAACCACTAACCTAGAGCAGGGTTCCCAAACCTTTTCAACTTGGGACGCAAAAGATACAGTTTGTGTCTCCCTGGGACCCAAACTCACAAAAAAAATAAGCTACTGTAATGAGTTGCCATGACGACCAGTTGGCGACCCACCCCCCATGGGTCTGCAAACCAATTTGGGTCCCGACCCATAGGGTAACCCTTTATTTTACAGGTACCCTATTATTTGCGGTGTGGCCCGCACCATTGGCTCTAGTCTGCTCTGACAGTGGCTTTTCCAGACGTTTCAACACGTTGAATCGGTGTTGGGTCGTTGGTGAGAGAAATCACTCTGATTGGCTGGTCAGGGGTAGCAAAACAGGGCAGGAGAAGAAAATAAATCTGTTCCAAATCATAACACAATGTAAATTTGATGGATTCCATTCTTGAATTTACAAAAGCATGAAATTATTATTTTAAATAAAATCTAATTCAAATTTAGCCCATAAATTGGCATAATTTGGAGCCACCGGTGAGCCCATGGCTGAGCCCCAATGTTGAAGGTAATATTGATCTTGAAACTTAAAATAAGTCTTTGTCAATACTTCATTGGTTAAAGATAACAAAAACTCTGTGGAGGGATGCAATTCAGTTATTTGATTAAAAAAACAATTCAAAACCATCTTGGGTATACTGGGATGCAAACTGGAGACATCCATAGTGCATAGACAATCATTGGAGTCCACATGACAGCACTTCAACTTATTTATTCAAAAGTGATGTGAAGGCAGTTCGTAAACCAATTAATGTGGCAGTCAACACTTGGTTACGTCACTGCCTTCACATCAGATAAGCAACCATGATGATAAATCATCAGGTAGACATTTTAATAGCTTGAAACACAGTTTGAGTGACCTGCATTATATGGGCATTGAACCAGTGAATATGCCAAGAGGGCGTAATAGAGATAAAATCCTCCTTCAGAGGGAGACCTATTGGATTCACTCCCTATACCTTCATTCACAATGCATTGAATAAGGAAATTGAATGTACTTGTTTTTTTAAGTGAATCGGATTGTTGTTATGTTTATCAATTTTGTGTATACATGCATTGACATTATGGACTCCCCCTGCTGGCTTTTACTGGTTATGCCGGCTGTGGAGCTCTATAATTAGACCCTACCTGTGAATCACCTTATTGCCATTTCACACGCTGAAGAAGGGCTGCTGCCCGAAACGTCCGTGTGGCAATAAAAAGTATTCAACTTGGAGAGCTGTCCTTCTACTTTCTTGATAATTTACCTCTTCAGGATCCAGCACCCAGTTGTCATATTGATGAGTTGAGTGCGTTTTATTTGACCTTCCAATAATAATAAACACATTTGCATAAAGCAAGTATATCTGTCCACTCCCATGTTGATAAGAGTATTCAAAACTTGAAAAATATCCCTTACGGTACATTTAGAACAAAAAAAAAAAAAATTGATTAATTTGCATGGAAAATCATACGATTAATTGCGATTAAATATTTTATGGATTGACAGCACTAAAACAAGTTTTTCACACTAAATCCCAATTTCTGGACTTTCCAAGCGATAAAGTTCCCCCCAAGGTTTGTTAGGTTTAAGTTCCAGTTCCTCTTATTCTCTTGTTTGCTAAGTTCCTCTTATTTATTTTCCCACAAGGTTTATAGTTCCAGTTTCTCTTATCCCATGAGTTCAGCATATAGTATGCAGCTGAGCGGCAATACACTTACTTGCAGTGGATTTTACTTGCCATGTGCATCAGAGAGAAAATTACTTGATTGTGAATTCTCAGATTGTAGATTTGATATATATATTTTTTTTATGAGAAATTATTCACCAAACATTATACAAGTCTCTAGCTGTAACTTAATTCAAACCAAAAGAGGTTCTGGAGAGATAAACCAAATGCAGTGCATACTGGGAAGTCTGATAATAAGCTAACAGTGTTGAGTTAAGTCAATGCTGTGTAAGGTGTTATTTCAACTCATAATCTTAAGTCACAAGATGTAAACTTGTGATCTTATAAAGTAATGAAGCTCATAGCACTTTTAAGTTGAAATTGATCAAACACTATATAGCCTAGCATACAGTACATTGTGTTAATGGATAAGGGTGAGTTGATTTTAGGTAAATAGGTAATCTCAATTCACTGCATTGGGGAAATATACAGGAAGTGTCAGAATAGTGTGTAAGCTCAAATACATCTTGTGTTTCTGTTGATATACTGCGTACAAAACACTACAACCTCCATAAAACTGAGGTCTCCCTTTCACAATAAAACCTTTTGCACATTTAAGTTGCCCTAAGGCTTAAAACCCCTTTGCTCAGCTCATATGTTGGAAAATCTTCCTATACATTCATGCATTGAGCAAAATCTGAATGACAACAATTGACTGATTTTTTTCCTGAGGGAAAACAAAAAGACATTTTCAATCAATAAACAGGGTGACAGGTCTTGTCCAGGACCTTTTAAAGTCAGTTCAGAAAGTTAGTGCAGTGTATATTTGTCATTTTACTGTCTTGAGTGATCACATTGCTACAGTAGAAGTATAAGTACAGTATATCCTATAATGGAAACCTTGTTGTAATGAATCAGTTCCGCTAACAGCATGCTGGGTGTGTTTGTGTAAAGGTGTGCACTCTACTATGAGTCAGTCTGAGGAGAGAGAGGAGGGGCACCCTCCCTCTAAAACCACTATGTCTGGGGAACATGACAGCCGGACCAAAGCTGAGAGGTAAGCTAAGGAACTCGAACTGTCATGACTGTTCTCCATCTCAGACCTCAGACATCATCATAGCATCATTATTCTCTCTATCTCTCCCAGAATGACCTCCTGGACCCTCTGCAGTCCGGTTTCAAGGACTCTCACTCTACTGAGACAGCTCTTCTTGCCGTCACAGAGGCCCTTCACACTGCTAAGGCCTCATCCCTCTCCTCTGTCCTTGTCCTCCTTGACCTGTCCGCTGCTTTCGATACAGTCAACCACCAAATCCTTCTTTCCACTCTGTCTGACCTCGGCATCTCAGGTTCTGCACACTCCTGGTTTGCTTCCTATCTCTCTAACCGCTCATACCAGGTCTTATGGAGAGGGTCCCTCTCCAGATCCTGCCCTCTTACCACCGGTGTCCCCCAGGGCTCAGTCCTGGGCCCCTTACTTTTCCTTCTCTTTATCAGATCTCTTGCCCATGTGATCTCATCTCATGGCTTTTCTTATCACTGCTATGCTGATGACACCCAGCTTTTCCTTTCCTTCCCCGCCTCCGACACCCAAATTGAGGCTCGCATCTCTGCATGCCTCAAAGACATTGGTGACTGGATGTCTGCCCACCACCTCAACCTTGGTAAAACAGAGCTACTCTTCCTCCCAGGGAAAGACTGCCCTCTCGCAGATCTCTCCATCTCCATTGACAATACCACTGTGCTTCCCTCCCAAACAGCTAAGAACCTTGGGGTGATCCTTGACAACCAGCTGTCTTGCTCGGCCAACATAGCTGCGACAGCACGCTCCTGTAGATTCTCCCTCTACAACATCCGCAAAATCCGTCCCTTTCTCACAAGGGAAGCGACTCAACTCCTGGTCCAGTCACTTATCATCTCCCGCCTGGACTACTGCAACATGCTCCTGGCCGGCCTACCTGCCGCCGACATCCGACCGCTTCAGCTAATTCAGAACGCTGCAGCCCGTCTGGTATTCAACCAACCCAAATTCTTTCATGTCACTCCCCTCTTCCGGGACCTTCACTGGCTTCCCATCTCGGCACGCATCAAATTCAAGACACTGGCACTGGCCTACAGGGCAGTACACCTGACAGCTCCTCTGTACCTGCAATCTATGGTCAGGTTCCAAACCTCTCACCGCTCCCTCCGCTCCTCCTCTAGTGCAGGACGCCTCGCCCCTCCTTCGTTACAGGGGCTAAAAAGTCGCTCATCCCACGCGTGACTCTTCTCGTCCCTGGCACCTCAATGGTGGAACGAGCTTCCACCTTCGGTCAGGACGGCTGAATCACTGCTGATCTTTCGGAAAAGACTAAAGACACACCTTTTCATGCTCCATCTGGGCCCTTCTTAAACTAACTTCTTTCTCTCTCTAAAAAAATAATAATAATAAATTACTAACTTAACTTTACCACTATTCCTTCAGATGTTGTAGTTGTCATAGACTGTGTTGCATAGTTGATTGCTCTATTGCGGACAAAAATGTGTTATTGTAATTCGCTTTGGATAAAAGCGTCTGCCAAATGACGTAATGTAATGTAATGTAATTATTCAGAGTCAAAGCTCTGTCTCTCTTGTGTTGAAGCCCAGTCCAGCAGAAGAGACCAGACTCTCCTGTACCCAGCTGTGTGTACATGAAGAGTGACCAGTTGGACCCTCCAAAATGTAAAGATAAATATCCTTCCGAAAATAAGTAAGTAGCCTAAACATTTTCTCCGTTAGGATTAATGCAAATTTGAAATTGTCTTCGTCATAGACACATTAATACCCACACTGTGTTCATGCACAATCTGATATCACCAAGTAAGCTGCTGCTGAGTGGGTGGTTGAGATGTGAATCCTGGACAAACAAGTTGCCATTGTGATCCAGAAACAACTGTTACTTGGTGATATAAAGTAAGATTAATAAATAATGTTTCTATCAGGATCCAGCAGGAGAGACCAGACTCCCCTGTACCCAGTTGTGTGTCCATGAAGAGTGACCAGTCTATGTTGGACCCTCCAAAATTTAAAGATAAATATCCTTCTGAAAATAAGTAATTATTTTTTCTGTATGTTAGAATTAATACAAACATGAAATTGTCTTCATAAATACACATATACCTTCACTGTGTTCGTAATGTTTCTACCAGGATCCAGCAGGAGAGACCAGACTCCCCTGTACCCAGTTGTGTGTCCATGAAGAGTGACCAGTCTATGTTGGACCCTCCAAAATTTAAAGATAAATATCCTTCTGAAAATAAGTAATTATTTTTTCTGTATGTTAGAATTAATACAAACATGAAATTATCTTCATAAAGACGGTTACATGCTGCCACTCCGACGTGCTGCCACTCCGACGTTCTGCCACTCCGAAATATCGGCACTCAGAAAGGGGGTCTATTTCACATTTTCCCGTTTTTCACTAACCTCTCCCAGCCCCCACGCCAAACCTAACCTCCCCCCATGCCTAAACCTAACCTCCCCCAGACCCTAACCCAAAACCTAACCTCTCCCACCCCCACGCCTAAACCTAAGGTCGGCATTGCGGCTTCTAAGGTGAACGACCGCCAGTCCGAATAATGGAAGTTAACGTTCGGAGTGGCAGGGCTTCGGAAAGGCAGAGGAACCCCCATAAAGACACAGAGTGTCCGGTCAAAGAGTCGCTTTATTGAGTTCAAAGATGGACAGCACTCTGCTGAGCAAAGGTACTAATTTAAAACAGATGGGAAGAGGAATCAAGTCATTAGACATAGAATTGGTCGGGCCCTTCATACTCTGTTCATTTAGGTTCCTCTTTCAAAACATCACATGGAGCAGCAACCAGGATAAATAAATGAAAATTAGCATTAGTGGGGGATAAGAATTGGATATAGAAATCAGGGGGGGGACCCCATCACATCCAATAATCAGAGCTGGCTTTCCTGTACCTATTATAGGCTAAGGCTTCCTACAAAGCAAAGCTAGAGAACAAACTGCAAGCTAATGACATCAAAGGTGTTTGGCAAGGCCTGCAGGCTATCACTGACTATAAAACCAAGCAGCATGTTCTGGACAGTGACCCCTCCCTTCCTGGGAGGCTTAATGATTTTTACTGTCGGTTCGACAGTGAAATCCATGAGTCCCCCTCTTTTCCCAGACAGCAGGGTGATTCTCCACCTACCATCTCAGAACATGACGTCAGAACCTTGCTTCGCCAGCAAAACACCAGTAAGGCGGCAGGGCCTGACGGTGTGGCGCCTGCTACATTAAAACACTGTGCTGACCAACTCGAACCAGTCCTTACTTCTATATTTAACCAGTCACTTCAACTCTCAATTGTGCCTGCTTGTTTCAAGTCAGCTGTAATCATACCAGTCCCCAAGAAAAATAACATCACCTGTCTTAATGAGTATAGGCCTGTCGCCTTGACTTCAGTCATTATGAAAGTCTTTGAGCGACTGATTTGTAAATATCTGTGCAGCATCACACTTGATCCCCATCAATTTGCTTACAGAGCAAATAGAAGCGTGGATGATGCTGTGTCCCTTTGTGTGCACTCTATTCTTCAACACCTGGAATCTAAATCCACATATGCCCGTGTTCTTTTTGTTGATTTCAGTTCTGCATTTAACACCATCGTTCCTGTGAGGCTGATTCACACTTTACAGGAGCTGGGTGTTAATGCATTTCTGTGTAAATGGATTTATAACTTTTTATGTGACAGAAAACAAGTCGTCAAAATCGGTATTCTTGTCTCGCTGTTTAGGCTTCTGAACACCGGCGCCCCCCAGGGTTGTGTCTTATCCCCTCTTCTGTACTCTTTATACACACATTTCTGTCAATCAAACACTAGATCAGTTTTGTTGTATAAGTTTGCGGATGACACCTCTGTGGTGGGTCTTATTACCAACAATGATGAATCGGGCTACCGCAGAGAAGTAGAGGAGCTGGTGAGATGGTGTAAAAACAACAACCTGATACTTAACATCTCAAAAACCAAAGAGCTGGTCGTTGATTTTAGAAAGAGCACCAGCCTCCTTCCCCCTCTTTCCATCAATGGAGAAGTGGTAGAGAGGGTCACCTCCGGTTCCTCGGGACCACCATCCATGAATCCCTTTCATGGGATCTCAACACCAGTCTCATGATCAGCAAATCCCACCAGCGACTCTATTTCCTGCGGCAGCTCAAAAAGTACAGGGTCAGTCAAACTGCAATGACCCACTTCTACAGGTCTGCTATTGAGAGTGTTCTTACTTTCTCTATGCTTGTCTGGTTTGGTCACACAACCACTCAGGACAAGACTCGGCTGGAAAGAGTAGTACGCCGAGCATCTAAAATCATCGGCTGTAGTCTCCCCTCACTTACATCACTCTTTTCCACAATAATAATCAGGAAGGCTAAAAAAATCATAGCAGACAACTCTCATCCAGCACACTACCTCTTTCCATCAGGCAGGAGATACAGAAGCATCAAGAGCAAAACATCTCGCTTCAGAGATAGCACCTACCTCCTTGCCATTAGACATCTGAACTTGCACTGATTCATTGATTAGTATGTCTGACCTATTGCACTTTAAACTGTATGCACTACTGCTGACTACGATGCTGCTGGATACTGTTCCTGAATGTTATTTTGTTCTTGCGTTATTGTTTGTATATGGTGTGCTGCTGCACTGTCTTGTCTTTTTTGTCTGAGAGCGAACCAAGACAAATTCCTATCAACTTTGTTAACATGGCAATAAATTGATTGAATCTTGAATCTTGTATCTTGAAAACTCACAACATACAATTCAAGACATTCCTTGAAATTTGTACGTTTCCCGAAGGCATTTATGATTACAAATTTTCAAGATCTCCTTGAAGACCAACTTCAAGAATCATAAAGTAAAATTAAAATCATCACGTTGATTCAAGGAATCATCAATTTCCTGAGCTGAAAGCGGAACAACTTGACTGAAGACACCATTTTAAAACTGATATATATAGTTTATATCCTCAAACAGTTCACTTTATCTTGTCACCTGTAGACTCTGATGTACAGTTGTTACTAGGGGTGTCAAAAATAATCGATTATAAGATGCATCGCGATGCGGACGTGCATGATTCTGCATCGATTCACAAATGTCAAAATCGATTATAAAAAATAAAAAATAATAATAATCAAATAAAATATAATGGAAGTACATGCAGTTGTTTATTTTAATTATGGATCATAATACAATGCAATTCCAAATGCACTTTTATTTTAAAAGTAGCAACACAGTGAGAAAAAAGAAAGTGAGAAAAAATAAATCATGTATTGCGGAAAAAAGTGATGCATCGATTTAAGATGCATCGAGATGCATCGATAATCGTACTCGAATCGAATCGTAGCCCTCTGAATCGTAATCGAATCGAATCGTGAGGCCAGTGAAGATTCACAGCACTAGTTGTTCCTCATTTAATTTGGACACTTTACTGCTGGGGTTCCAAGGTGCGGGGTTTATTTAAATATTTTCTTTGTTATTTATTTGTTCTTTACAAAAGCACCCTTCCCACCCCTCACTGCTGCCACGGCAGTGCAGCAGTACCGCGGCAAAGTGCCCAAATGGAATGAAAAACAACATACTTCTGTAGTGACTACACTACAGTACTAGCGAACTCTAGTGGACATAAATCATAATTTCAGGTTTGGCCACAGAGCCACAGTCACATGGCTCATGAAGGATCATGGGATACTATTAGTCCATGGGCCAGACCAGATATCGGTATCACTCAAGGTGGCAAAATCTAGTCACATTTTTTGAGCTTTGTCACAGTTATCAGCACATGAAGTTAACCACCCCCTACAATAAATTGGTATAGGCGCTGGTGCATATCCTACTTTAGGCTCATTTTCAGGACCTTTACTCATGTTTTATGAAGGCATGTTTGGTCTAATTTTAAAGGGTAGACTCATAGGTTCATTTAAGCACAGTTGTGAGTCTGTCTAATAAACATAGAGGTCACATGGGCTCTTCAAAGTGTCAACAACATTCGTTTTTCCACCATTTCCGCCTAAACTATAGTCTTTATTTGAGCATTATGAACATTATGAACATCACTGACACAAATAACAAAACCTGAAATACTCACAGGACTGTAACACGTCAGGAAATGTATAATCTTCCCATATTACCCCACCATGAAGGCTGATTGTGGGCCTTAAAGTAGAATATGAACCCAGGCCAGAATTTTCACTAATTGGTACCACCCAAGTTGACAAATTCTAGTTTTGTATTTTGAAAAGGTCTGTACCTTTAGATGATATTTCAACTTGATAAACCTTCCCAAGTGGTATATTAGTCACAGTTAACCCTCAATGACACCAAACGTTGATCAAAAGAAAGAGACAATCGTGTCACTTTATTTGAACAGAACATGTGATAGAAAAAAATCAAGAATTCTAACTTTCAATCATTTATTTAACCAATGAACTTTATCATCACCACTATCACAAATATAATATTAAACAGTATTCATATTCTGTTTTATTCATCATCATCATTATCATCATAGTCATCCAGGGTCACGGCAACGTCTACATCCAGGGGGAGCATACGTGTATCCGCCTCCTCATGGGAAGACTTTAGCTCTTCAACAACATTACAATATTTTTTGTTGAGACAATAGCATGTTTCTCCACAGGTTGCAAATAGCTGCTTGTCCTGAAGCTTTATCCGGTTCTGTGGCAGTTTTCACTGGTCCACGATGAATGTTGTCAAGGCAGTTTTGCTGTCTGGATTACTTAAAAGCTTTCTCCACTGCACGACATTGTGTCCTGGGGCAGTGTTCTTCCATTGAGTGCTACTACTTGCTGAACCACAACTGCATCTCTCGGCATTCTTGATTGATGTTTTCCAGTACACATCAAACACATCTATTCAGTTACTGAGTAACTGAAAGAGAGAGAAAGAGAACCAGCAATCTCTCCAAAAGTCTTGCCATCATCTTTCAGCATGATTGGTCTCCAATATCTTCAACTGCTAATGTTGATTTCTCTAACTCGCTAGCGAGTGCAGCGGCTTTGTTGGTTTTCCGCAATGAGACATCTGGATTGAAAGTGACCAAGGCAGTGGACCATGAGCGAGGACATCTTCAATGTGCAGATCTTTACTTTGCGAAGCAATGATCATATGCCCAAAATATTTATATCTGCTTTCAAGACCAGCTCCTTGTTTTGTGTTTGGTTTCCTCTATCTCTTTTTGTGATGCCTGAGAATGTCTTCAGATTCTTCTTTTCCACACTTTGTCATGGAACTTGGTTGCTGGTTACTCTTTCTCTATCCTATGATTGTTCAATGTGTTATTATTACTACTGTAATTGCTACTGTTGTGTCAGCTATAATTAGCTAGACATATTTTATGTGAAGTCCTCTGAGACATGCTTGTGAATTAGGGCTATACAAATAAACTTGACTTGACTGACTTGACTTGGTGACACATCAATTCCTGTGGAAAGACTGATGATATTAGACTGATCTGGACCTAGAGGGTTTACCCAGCTTTTCTCCATAAGCTCTACAAAGGCATTCACATCTGCCCTATCCTTCTCTATTCTGGGCTTCTGTAGATCGTAATGACTGAGACAGTCTGTGGACTTGTTGTCTCTCATGTTCCTGAGCTGCCTCAGATAGGCTACTGACTTCTGTCTGAAGTGACTGCACTTTCTAGGAAGGTTCCTAGTAGAGGATGGGTCAAATGCAGACGATGAATTTCCCCATGGGGAAATAAAGGATAACTTAACTTAACTTAACTTAACTTAACTTAACTTAACTTAACTTAACTAACCAGTTTTCAGGCTGAAACCCTTGGTTCCTCCAGCAGTCTGATTGTCCTTGTTTATGGTCTCCTCAATTGTCTGGTCTACCATAATCTTTCCAATATGGAATCATTTGTCTGCAGGACGTATGCACCGTCATCCAGTGTATGTGATGCCAACAATCTTTGCTACCTGCTGTTCTGCACCAAATGTCCTCGAGTGCCCACCGCCCGGGTGGGGTCGTCAAAAGGGCCTTTCTGTGTGGAGTTTGCATGTTCTCCCCATGCCCCCTGGGGGTTTCCTTCATATAGGAACCCCTCACCAAAACATGCAACATCCTGGTCACTGAAGTGGTGCCTCCTCTGGTCGTTCGGGGCGCCTGTTCGGAGGGAGGGGAACTCATTGGAATAGCGTGATCATCCCACGTGCTATGTCCTACCGGTGAAGCTTCCCCTGTCAGGTGAAAAGAAGCGGCTGGCTACACTGCCCATGTCTCAGAGGAAGCATGGAGCCAGTTTCAGCTCTCCCCAGATCGGCAGAGGGTGGAGCAGCAACCAGGATAAATAAATTAAAAATTAGCACTAATGGGGGATAAAAACTTTGGAAAAAAAATAAGAAAAAAAATAGACTGTTTAATATTATATTTGTGATAGTGATGTTCTGTTCAAATAAAGTGACAAGATTGTCTCTTTCTTTGGATGAACGTTTGGTGTCATTGAGGGTAGTTCAATTATGTTCATCATGTCTTCATTTATACATAGACGTTTGTGTTTTCTTGTGTTCCGACATAGGTTTTAGATGTTATTTATTTACCTTACTTTCGACGAGTCAACTCTCGTCTTCTTCAGAAGCAGTCGCACTGACAGCTGGGTATGACGTGTCAACCAGTTGCTTTTCAGCAACTGGCGGTGTGCCCAGCTGAGCCGTCAGGTCTGCCAGGCCGGCCACGCCCACTATGATGTGTCATGGCTGGACCGACAGACCCAACAGCCCCGCCGGGCACATCGCGCGGCCTGCCGCCCGTTGTTCTCTGGAGTAGAGTATCCCAGGTGCGGGAGAGCATGTAGGCCTCCTCGTCCCTGTTGATGGTGCCCTCAGCACGTCTCCTGATTTCCATAGCCTCCTTGATCCAACGCTTGTATTTGTTGTCCTCTGTTCCAATGACTCTTGCCCGTTCCCAGTCCATAACGTGGTTGTTTCTTTTGCAGTGGTCTGATATGGCTGATTTGAGGTTTTCCTGTTGTGCTTTTTCTTTCTGTGTTCTTGTGAGTCGTGATTAGGGATGGGTACCGTTCACATTTGAACCGATACCGGTACGATACCGGTACCTGGAATTCGGTACGGTACCCAAAACGGTACCATTTTCGGTACTTTACACGCTCTAATAACAAAAAAAATTACAGTTGTAAAAAAAATAATAATCCAAACTTCTCAGAGAGAGCGGTCAGTATTCACTAAAGCCTTCATATCTCAGGCTCTGTAGCACATAGAAACATAAAATAAAAAGCATTTGAGAGCTTAACCCTTTGGCTTTTCGTATTATATTTGCCCTAATGTTCATTAAAAAAATGTTTTATCTTTAACCCCAAAAATTAAAAATTAAAATATTCTAATGCATTTTAAGAAATGTTAATAAAGATTATGGCAAATGTAACCCTTCCAAATAAAAACCCACGGGTTTAAGCTCTCAAATGCTTTTTATTTCATGTTGATAGCTACTATACAGGCTGAGGAAATACATTCTGTTGAACCCTTGACAATTACTGCAGCAAGAGTAACGTTAGCGTTTAACGTTTAACGTAGTAACGTTTGCAGTCGTTGTGAAGACAGTGAAAAGCCCCGTTATCTAACAACCACAACGGCAGTGAAACAACTTATCCAGCTAACGCTAGCTAATTAAATAACGTTACTTGATGTTGTAGAAGTCGATGCCTCTCTCAACGTTACAGCTGAGGAGGTGCTGCTAACGTTAGCTCCGGTGCGGTAGGCTATCTGCTTCATTCACCCTCAGCCTATCTAAGACGTTACAGTCTTCAGCATTAGCTAAATATATCTTGTGTTTGACCATGCTTCCTCAAGTTTGAGGTGTTTCCCTGGCCAGCTTTGCAATTCACATCACACATGTTGCAACCAGTGTTATCTGAGTCTATCTTGGTAAAGTGTAGCCACAGCTTTCGGCTGGTCCTGTTTTGCTTTGAGAACCAGAGTGACGTACTGACGTAATGCGCTCTCGCGTGTTGCCTTAAGGTTCCGTCGGAATTTCTATTTTTACGACTCTCTTTCTATTACTCAGATGCGTTCAAGTACCGAAATTTGGTACCGTTCGTTTTTATGTGAACTGGTACGGGGCAGTACCGACGTAATTCGGTCGGTGCCTGTAAAAGTACCGAGTTCGGTACCCATCCCTAGTCGTGATGCTGTTTCCTTTTCTTTCTTTCTGGTGATGAATGACAGCATTAACCTATGAGTCTACCCTTTAAAATTAGACCAAACATGCCTTCATAAATCATGAGTAAAGGTCCTGAAAATTAGCCTAAAGTAGATATGCACCAGCGCCTAAATACCAATTTATTGTAGGAGGTGGTTAACTTCATGTGCTGATAACTGTGACAAAGCTACCACTTAGCAAAGGTTATCATACCAAAATATCATCTATGGACATGTACCTTTTCAAAAAATGTGACTAGATTTTGTCACCTTGAGTGATACCAATAAGTGAAATTTTGGGCTTTGACCCATGGACTATATGGAGTGCTACAGGAATGAGTCCTAAAACCCAGAAGTTAGTATCGCCTGGTTCCCTCGTCTCGAAGTCAATGGGATTTTCGTGTGGGGATTTTGGTTAGATGACTGATGTCTCTGGTTAACAAAAGTTTATGAAACAGATTTTTTGAACACCACTAATAGTAGAATAGAATATAAGTGTTTTCTGGCGTCTGCAATTTTTGGCGATGATATTTACATTTCAAAATCCATCTGCCTAACTTGCCTAACAGTGCCTGCATGTGTGTGTGTGTGTTATGTTGTGGTGTGTTGATATCTGGAAACCTAATTCAATGTTTTCTCAACAGAGTTCACGAGCAAAGGAAAGAGGTTCCCAGTGGTCAGTCTGCCCAAGAGCATCAAACAGATCTGGACTCCATATTTATGGTGTGAAATTGTACAACACCTTTTACTTCAGCTACAAAGAAAATACAAAACAACCATTTTGCTCGTTATAGACGGTTTTAACTTGACAATAACAATAACAATAACAACCGTCACAACCCACCTGAATATCCGGTTTACTTCCTGTATACATAGCTGAGTGCAGGCTGATATTCAGCTCATATTAAATGTTAATGTTAGGCCTTGTCCCCGACAGACACAGTAACAAGGTAGCCTATTTCGGTCTTGTCTTGTAGTAGTTAGTTGTTGTTGTTCTTGTTGTTGTTGTTGTTGTTGTTGTTGTTGTTGTTGTTGTTGGTAGTTGCGATAACAACCACCGCTGTCAGAAAGACGTACACACGCTGGGTAGTAGGAAGCGTTGTCGTCTGGTCTGGAGCTAGCCTGAGAGGGTAATAAAAGCTACATGTTACAGAGTAAGCTGACTATCAGTACGTTATTGAACGCATAGGCCTATATTTACATTTAAACGTATAGCGAAAATATACAACATAGAAATAGAAGTAGGCTATGTCAGTGTTTTCCCCTGAACAACTGAGAAACTGGACACTGTAAATAGTTAGCACTGTGAACTGATACAATTCAGGTGGCGGTAATAATGCAACATTTAAGGATGCCAACCGCCATAAAACACAGAAGAAGAATGTGAGAAAAAGGAAGTGCTGTGGGGTTGCAGCTTGTGAAAACCGTCTATAGTCTCCAAGTGGCGCTCTTTAGACCCATGGGCTTTCAAACCATGCAATATTGTTGTTGTGTTCCATGATCTTTTTTCTTCATTATTTATAGAACAATAACGAACAAGACAAACAGGCTCAGACACAGGAAAAGAAGAAGAAAATCCATCACTGACATTTAGCATTGTAACATGGTGCGACCAGCCACATAAGTTGTGTTCCATGATTTAATGAAACTTTAATTTATGAACCGGTAATATTCTGTTCCAGCTTCTTGAGGAGAACATTGTCTCTTTTGTGAAGAACGAGCTGAAAAGGATCCAGGGGGCTCTGAGTTCAGATTACCCAGAATGCACAAAGAGGCAGAGGGAGGATGAGGAGGTGGTGGACAGTGAGGAAGAAGAGCAGAGGAGAAGCAGCAGAAAGGCTTTTCTGAAGCTCACACTGCAGTTCCTGAGGAGAATGAAGCAGGAGGAGCTGGCCGACTCTCTGCAGAGCAGTAAGATACTTTTAATAGGTTTACATGATGGGAATCGGAAATGGTGGGAAATGAGTTGTTTACATTTCCAAACTCTGCTGTAAATATTATGTAGACATCAGATATATACAACTCTGCTGCATACTGGCTGCAGTCAGAACATACATAGGTATTTGTCGACTACTAGTGATATATGGAGTGGTATACATCCACACTGAAATCCACTCATTGATTTCCTTTTTTTGTTTGCTCATTCAGAAACTCTTGCTGCAGTGTGCCAAAATCAACTCAAGTCTAATCTGACGGAGAAGTTTCAGTGTTTGTTTGAAGGGATTGCTAAAGCAGGAAATCCAACACTTCTGAATCAGATGTACACAGAGCACTACCTCACAGAGGGAGGGAGGGGAGAGCTCAATGATGAACATGAGGTCAGACAGATTGAAACAGCATCTAGGAAACCAGTGAGGCCAGAAACACCAATCAAATGTGAAGACATCTTTAAACCCTTACCTGGTAGAGATAAACCAACCAGAACATTGATGACAAAGGGAGTCGCTGGCATTGGGAAAACAGTTTTAACACAGAAGTTCACTCTGGACTGGGCTCAAGACAAAGCCAACCAGGATATACAGTTCACATTCCCATTCACTTTCCGAGAGCTGAATCTGCTGAAAGAGAAACAGTTCAGCTTGGTGGAACTTTTTCATCACTTCTTTATTGAGACCAAAGAAGCAGAAATCTGCAGATTTGACAAGTTCCAGATTGTGTTAATCTTTGATGGTCTGGATGAGTGTCGACTTCCTCTAGACTTCCAGAACAACAAGACCGTGACTGATGTTACAGAGTCAACCTCAGTGGATGTGCTTCTGACAAACCTCATCAAGGGGAAACTGCTTCCCTCTGCTCGCCTCTGGATGACCACACGACCTGCAGCAGCCCATCAGATCCCTCCTGAGTGTGTTGACGTGGTCACAGAGGTGAGAGGCTTCACCGACTCACAGAAGGAAGAGTACTTCAAGAAGAGATTCAGAGATGAGGCGCAGGCCAGTAGAATAATCTCCCACATCAAAACTTCACGAAGCCTCTACATCATGTGCCACATCCCAGTCTTCTGCTGGATCACTACTACAGTTCTGAAGGATCTGTTGAAAACCAATGAGAGAGAAGACCTGCCCAATACCCTGACTGAGATGTACATCCACTTCCTGGTGGTTCAGTCCAAACGAGGGAACATGAAGTATCATGGGAGAGATGAGACAGATCCACACTGGACTACAGAGAGCAAGAACATTATTGTCTCTCTGGGAAAACTGGCTTTTGAGCAGCTGGAGAAAGGCAACCTGATCTTCTATGAAGCTGACCTGACACAGTGTGGCATGGATATCAGAGCGGCCTCAGTGTACTCGGGAGTGTTCACACAGATCTTTAAAGAGGAGCGTGGGCTGTACCAGGACAAGGTGTTCTCTTTTATCCATCTGAGCATTCAGGAGTTTCTTGCTGCTGTCTACATGTTCCTCTGTCACAGAAACAGGGATGAGAATGTACTGAAGACATTCTTAGGACTCAGGGGTAGATCTGAAAATGATGAACAATCCCTGGATGACTTCCTGAGGAGAGCCATGTTAAAATCCCTGGGCAGTAAAAATGGCCACCTGGACCTCTTTGTTCGCTTCCTTCATGGCCTCTCACTGGAGTCCAGCCAAAGTCTCTTACGAGGCCTGCTGGGTCAGACAGAGAACAGACCAGAAAGCATCCAGACAGCCATCAGCAACTTGAAGAGGATGAACAGCTACAGTATCTCTCCTGACAGAAGCATCAACATCTTTCATTGTTTGATGGAGATGAACGACCAGTCAGTTCATCAGGAGATCCAACAGTTCCTGAAGTCAGAGAACAGATCAGAGAAGAAACTCTCCATGGTTCACTGCTCAGCACTGGCCTACATGCTGCAGATATCAGATGAGGTTCTGGATGTGTTGGACCTGGTGGCCTACAACACATCAGAGGGGGGCCGACTGAGACTAATCCCAGCTGTGAGGAATTGCAGGAAAGCTCGGTTAGTTCTGATATGAATGCCAACAGTATAGAACAGTGACAGTATAGACAGTCACTGACGATGTCACAATATCTATGAGATCACTGAAAAATTCCAATATCTATGTAGTGGGTATGACATCATCAGTCACCACTAGCTCACTCAATGATTGGGGGCATGACATCATCAGTGGGTATGACGTCATCAGTGGTTATGACATCAGTCACTACTGGCCACCACTTGACGATGATGACAATGACATCATTGCTCTGGCCATCACTCGATGATGATGGGGCATGACTCATGCCCCACAATCACAATTGATGATGTCATGTGCATGACATCATCAATGGGCATGACATCATCAGGTTGGTAGTGTTTGCATACTCAGTTGATGGATTGTTTTCATTTACTATTATAATAGAGCGGATTGTGTTCATGTGGGTCGCCACAGCGGAATTGCCGCCCTTTTATATGATTATTATTATTTCTATGCTGTTTTAAGTTTTTATTGGTATGACCTTGGAGACCGTAGCTCTGTCTAAGCTCTCAAGTCCAACCCTCCATTATTCTTTATTCAGATTGAGTGGCTGCAGCCTGTCAGAGACTCACTGTGAAGTCCTGGCCTCATCTCTGAAGTCCAGCCCCTCCCATCTGATAGAGCTGGACCTGAGTGACAACAAGCTGCAGGATTCAGGGGTGAGGCTGCTGTCTGCTGGACTGGAGAGTCCACACTGCAGACTGGAGACTCTCAGGTCAAACATCATATTTAATAATATGTTACTATGAATATTGTAATTTGAGGACATCTGTAGGGTCGTCGTTCCATCTGAAATCCAACAGGATGAGTGAGGCTTTAGAGGTTTAGATCTCAAATTTGCATGTTGTTTTCACACAATCCTTTTGAATAAATAACAATTAATTTTGTTGATGGCAATCTCCATAGTTTTAAAGATACAGGAGTCCAAATGGCTCTAAAATGACCTCCATCAATTGGGGGAAAAACCTTGATGTGAGTGTTGGATGCAGTACAGGAATTAAACATCAGACATTTGTTGTGGCAATTACCAATAATGTATAGAGCACATAACCACCCAGGTATTGATCCAACTATGGATAGACATTTGACATCCATTGACATGTTCTCTTATGGATCTTCAGGGATAAATTCACATGTGTCCATATTAGTACACTCTGGTATCTTTCACAGTTTAAGCATGATGGTATGGAGTCCATGAGTGCAATATTTTATCTTCCTGATGAAAGTCATTCATGGTACAGTAAAAACGAATTGTCATTAGCCATCATAACCCCAATTTGAATGCATATTTTGGTGAAAAATGCACTTTGGACACCAGAGGTGTTGTACTTTGTAGGTGTTTCCACAAACATAAAAGGATGTGAACTCTGGTAGAAACCTTGGTTTGTCTACACAAACCAAAATTTGTGATTCACTCTAATCTGTTGCTCCAGGAGAGCCAATTGGAGGGTTCAACTAAGTTAGAGTTGCGTTACGGTTAAGTTAGGGTCAAGTTAAGGTTAAGTACTGGTGGCTGCCCCATACAACTCAAATTCTGTTTTTTATCACAATTATTTCCAGAGAAACTGCCATCTGAAAATATTGTCACAATAAAACGTGGATTCTGGACCTTTAATAGCAAAACTTTTATTTTAAACTACTTGGCATTCAGGACCCAAACTGCAAATTTATTAATCTGGCCAGTTACAGAATGTGTTCAAGGAAAGTACACCAATCCTGAGACAGAGGCATGACAGCGTGTCTGGTTTCAGATGGAAAGACTAACTGCGTTCACACCAAGGTAAAACAAATTCACTCACGTGAGTTTGAATGCACAACTTATTTGCCAGAGTTAAAAAAAGTGTCAACTTAAGCAAATGAGGGATGAATCTATTTGCGTGTTTGCATTGACTTTGTGTAAGCTCGTCGCATGAATCTGCAAATTTCGCCTTAGTGTGAAGGAACAGTAAGCCCAACATGATGCTGATCCACATGACAACATGCTGAAGACCATTGGATTATGAAACATTGGATTCTTAAAAGCTTTCAGGAATATTTTATTTTATAGCCACTTGCTTTATTCAGATTTAGGTCCTGCAGCTTGACAGGGTCTCAATGTGAAGTCCTGGTCTCAGCTCTGACGTTCAACCCTTCCCATCTGAAAGAGCTGGACTTGAGTAACAACGACCTACATGATTCAGGAGTGAAGCTGCTTTCTGCTCGACTGAAGAGTCCACACTGTAGACTGGACACTCTCAGGTAAAACTAGTATAAAAAATATCTTAGTTGATTCAACTATAATATTATATATATATAATATATAATATTCAGCAATACAGTCTGTCAAAATAATACAACAATGGCATTAATTATAAATGAATAACATTCATGTCTTGTATTTCAGGCTGAGTGTCTGTCAGCTGTCAGAGAGAAGCTGTAAAGCGCTGGCCTCATGTCTCAGCTCCCAATCGTCTAGTTTGAGAGAGCTGGACCTGAGTAACAATGACCTGCATGATTCAGGCCTTAAACTGCTCTCTGCTGGACTTGGGAGTCCCCACTGCAGACTAGAGACTCTCAGGTCAGGTCACTTTACAGGTTTATGACCTGATTTGACACATTTATCTTAACTTAGGTCCTTTCTCTCAAAGAAAGTCTTGTCTCGCAGGTCTTCAAACTGCAAAGTACGATCCAGCAATGCTTACATCAGGATTTCAGATGTATTTTACATTTCAATTTCACTGGATAGAACGTTTTAAAAATTTTCTAGAATTTGTCTTATTCTGATCCAAATTCAAATACAGACATGAACATTAAGAATTTTAAGAAGATAATCCATGCTCTGATATCATGTAATTTGATTACTGAACATCTCTCTCTCCCTGTGCTGTAATTAACTGACAATTCTCCAGCTGGTTCCGAATAGAACAGGGAGGTGACATTATTATCTCCCCAGTTTTACCGTCTCTGGTTACCAGTTAGATAGATAATTAATATTAAACTGTCACTGAACACATACAGTATAAAGCTAGTTTTGGTCCTGAGTCACACTGTGGAGCTCTTAGTTCCCTGTGAGCTGAGAGCCAGATCAAATCTTCGGGTCCTCCTGACTTTAACTCAGCCCAGACTCAACACTCAAGGTGGGTCGTCAGGACATCCAGACTGTGGAAAGTCTTTCTAAGGGACTGAGGGTACATATTCACCATCTTTAAAACGCTTTGTAAAAACTTTTATTTACTTGTTTGTGTCATTTTGTGTTGTCTCCTCATCTCTTCATCTTCCTTCTCATGTGTATATTTTTATTTAAAGGCACTTATCATTTTAAAAGTTTTCCTAATTTCTACCCACTTCATCATTAAATATAACAGAAGAAACATTTATTCATGTATTCTTGTCCTTCAGGCTGAGTGGCTGTCAGCTAGCAAATAGAAGCTGTGAAGCTCTGGCATCAGGTCTCAGCTCCCAGTCCTCTAGTCTGAGAGAGCTGGACCTGAGTAACAACAACCTTCGGGATTCAGGACTGAAGCTGCTCTCTGCTGGACTGGGAAGTCCACACTGCAGATTGGAGACTCTCAGGTCAGATAGCTTTACAGGCTTTATCAATTGATTTGACCCATTACTCCCCTTCTCTTAAACAGCCTCTCAGATCAGAATTCTTTATCTGCAATGAGTGGAATTGCAAGTTTTGCACCAGGATTTCAGATCCATTCTACATTTTAACTTTACTGATTTCCAGAACATTTGATTCTGACACAAATTCATATACATAGAACATGGATGTAGAGAAGATGACCTGATATCTTGCAGACCTTGCAGTAATCATCTCAGCCATAATTCACTGTTACATCTCCAACTGGGTCAGAATACAGCAGCTAGATTTTAACCAGCGTGAAGGTGAAGTGATCATCTCCCCAGTTTTAACATCTGTCCTCCCATTACCAGTTAGATAGACAGTTCACATTAAAATGTCACTGAACACATTTTAAGCAGGCTAGTTTTAGGCTGAATTGCACTCTGGAGCTTTTAGTTTAATCTAGATCTTAATTCTCCTGACTTTCTGTCAGCCCAGACTCAACACTGAAGGTGGGTTTCACTTTAGTCCTCAGGGCTTCTAGAATTTGGAAAGCCTTCCACGGGGACTGAGGCTGCAGATTCACATTGTTAGCATGGCAGGGTTAGTCAATAAATCAATAAAATATAAAAAATATACTATAAAAATAAATATATATATAAATAAATATATAAATAACACAATAATTACATCAAATATAAGGGTCATACAGAATACAACAGAATCACATTTCCACATGTCTTCTTGTCATTCAGGTTGAGTGCCTGTCAGCTGTCAGTAAGAAGTGAAGCTCTGACCTCAGTTCTGAGCTCCCAGTCCTGCAGTCTGAGAGAGCTGGACCTGAGTAACAATGACCTGCAGGATTCGGGAGTGAAGCAGCTCTCTGTTGGACTGGGTGGTCCACACTGCACACTGAAGACTCTCAGGTCAGATAAATGTATAGGATTTATCAATTGACTTGACACATTTCTCCAAACTAAGGCCATTTCTCTTAATCTGCAAAATGCAACCCTGAGGTCTAACTATTTCCATTTTACATACAGCCCTGGTAAAAAAAATCTATCCACATTTTATTTTTTCTAACTCATTGTTTACTTGATAATAATAATAATAATATGTGGCTCAAAATCATTTAACACTACACTGAGGGGCAGCATTAGTGAGACAATAGAGAGACAAACAGTGGACAAACACAACACAGACACAGAAGAATGGATGTGGGCAGGGGGCAAAGAGAAGGCAGTGGAGAAGTGATGAGTCTTGAGGCAATTTGTGAGGGACTCAGAACCTCGCATGTCTTCGGGGAGGGAGTTCCAGAGCCTGGGAGCTGCCCTGGAGAAGGCTCTGTCCCTGAAGTTGTGGAAACAAAACCATGTGCATGCATTATAGGGAGCGTAATATGATTTTGTAAGATAACAGGAGCACAAGCCTCAGACTTTGCCTGTGTTGTTGAGTTGGATTAAAGAAATAGACACCCTCCAAATATGTATATTGTTTCAGTGTTGCTAGTTCAAGTTTCAATCAATGCAACTAGCTAATGTTTAACTTCCAGAACTGTTATTTACATTGTTTGGTGTCGCACCCTGATGGTTTCAACTAAAATTATCGCAGTGTGTTAGCTGCTGCCTCACTAACTAAGCAGTCAGCAGTTAGCTGTTTGACCTACTGTTAGCTAGCATCAGTGAACCAGTGCAGTTCCGGTCCAACACTCACAGAACCCTGCTGTAACACTCAGTGTAGAGAACTGAAGTAAACCATAATGAGCCGCTGGTCTTTGTGCTCAGCTGGCTGCTGACAAACAGTTGCAAGTATTGATGGTTGCTTTCCCTATTATCCTGGCATACATTACAGATGTGTTGCATCTGTCTCACACACTTTTTAATAGAATCCACACCACTGATATGTTTTAGGTTAGTTTGCATGTGAGATGATGCGACAATGACATCAACTCCACTGATAAATGGTTCACGTGTTTTGTGTCTATCGGTTTTTGCAATCAGTGCTTATAAAATATCAGATTTTCCAATCTCATATTTATGTTAAATATCGACCGATTCTGAATGCTGGTCAATCAATATATATATATCGATATCAGTAAATACACTGGGACCTGAGACTGAGCCAGCCGATAGGCTAACTCTGCCTGGCTGAGCCACGTGTAACGTATAGGGCAAGCCGACTTAATATAAGTCCAGGGCCGGCGCCAGGATGAAATGACTGAGGGGGCTGTTATAACTGGCGAGGGGGCTGATTTTTTTTATTTTTTTTTTATTTATATGATATTTTTATATCGTAAAACATAGGTTATATACCCGCTATGCCTATTTCTGGACTTTTTAACCATAATAACCTCTGAAAAGCGCAAATAACAACACAAGAAAGACTACTATTCAAAATCAAATACAACATTTATTTCTCAGCAGCAGATTAAGGCATTAATAGAGGTTCAAGGGTTCATAGGTTCAAATTTAATAAATAGCTACATCTCTGACACCTTGTGACAACCAAAGCACAGCAAATAGCGCTTCCCTGCCAATTCTGAAACAACAGAGCTATGTTTACAGGGGGTAGCCTACATCAACTTAAACTGATCAAATTTGATGAAGACTGCAGAAACAGCAGCCTAAACATGTCAGGTACAAACATTGCCTAACTGGCCTTTATAGATTAACTATTCTTAAAAAAAAAAAAAAAAAAAAAATCAAGTGAGGGGGCCGAAAATTGAACTGAGGGGGCTAAGCCCCCTTACGCCGAGATTGCACTGGTTGCATTTGCGTTGCGTTGCGGCTGTTCTCCGGTTTTGCTCCGTGCTCTGTGCTCCGCCAACACTAACCGGCTGCGTGCAGAGCCCGTCACGGCGCCGCTCCGCCAGACAGCTAGAGTGACGAGACCGACAGGTTCTCACAGTAAAATCGCGCGGACATACAATTTGTATGTGGGATAAATACAATGACAAACAGGCAGAAGATCATTGTTCCCAACTGGAGAAGCAGAGGAGGGGTGGACTTGCTTGGTGTTGTCCTTGTAAAAAGGATGGGTCGTGTCGTAAATTATTTTGTGGTTCAATTATGAACTTTTCCTCATACATGTTTGTCCTCTGGCTTGATATTGAATGCTGTAAGCACCTCTGCCCTGTTGACTCCATGCCTGGCTCCGCCCAACTTGCTGCAGCTTTGCTCCGTCATCCGTGAAAAATAGAAGCCTTGCGTATTTCTTTCGGAGAGCTCCGGATCGTCTGAGCTGGGACGGAGTACACACGCAACGCAGCGGAGTAGGTGGGAGTTGACACAATGATTAGAGTGGAAACGTATCGGCTCCGATGCCGTACCGCAGCGCAGACGGACCGAACATGGACCTAGTAGAATGTAGGCGTTACGCCCCCTCGTGGCGCCGGGCCTGGTGTACTTAAAGATAATTGGCACGTAATGTATACTTACTCTACTTATTTTGCTTACTTTAGACGTATTCTACTTATTTTGCATATTTTTGCTTCTATCACATTTACTACTGTTTATTCTATGCTATGTTGTGTTCTTATTCTTATTCTGCTTATTCTGCTTATTTTGCTTACTATCGCATTTACTACTGTTTATTTTTATGCTATGTGTGTTCTGTGAGCAAGCTACTGTAACCTGTCCCAATTTCCCCCCGGGGATCATTAAAGTCTTTCTGATTCTGATTCTGACCTGCTTCAGACCAGGGCCACAGACTTCACAAGACAACACTTGTCTGTCATATGGAAGTGCTTATTTCTTGTACACTTGATATTATGCATTGTCTCCTGTTTTATTCCAGAAGAAATCTCTGCTGCCTGCGAGCTTTGCTCATGGGTTTTCTCTGAGGAAATAGAGCTCAACAGTCACGTGACATCATGACATCACCTTTTTCCACGGAAGAGTATTTCCCATTAATTTTCTCATTCACATTTTGAAAAAATCCTTATCTAAAGAGTTTTAATCCAAAGAATCGTGACCATAAAACATTTGTTTCAGAGTTGAAAAAATATCAAACTGAAAAAACATACTACTAGGTAGGCTACAAGAAAAAATATGGCATTCACTTAAGAGTGAAGTATCTCTTCATCTCATAATGCATCCCGGTATTTCTGGCCAATCAGATTAAGACATTTAGACAATGGGAGAGCATTCTGAGCGGCAGTGGGCGGGACCAGCAGTCTTGACAGGCAGCTATTACAGGTATTAGCTCCATGGATAATGTTATGTAGATAGATGCATTTATGTGCAATAATGTGAACGAACCGGCAAACTGATCTCAACCCGATATGTAACGTTGAAAGCACCGTGACTCATAGTGGTTAATGGTTAATACTTTCAGTACCTCAGTGGCGGTTTTAGCCCTTTAATCATCAAGTTATGACTTACATTGGTAGTAGCCTAGCCAGAGGGACAACAGCCAGAGAAAGAAATGAATGCAGGTCACCAATCACAGGCGACCATACAGCGAGCTCCACCAATCAAATACGTCATTGTTACACTTTAGGATTGTGGGTAGTGTAGGCAGATCACATTTTTTGATGTTTTAAAACAGAAGCGGCAGGGGCTGCGCTTCCCACAGGTGGAGGTAGTGTAGCGATCCGGGGTCTGGGTGGATAAAGCTAGTACGTTGGTCCTTGGCCAAAGGGATTGTCCCTTTGGTCGGATGGTTAACGTCTTGGGCTTGTAAGTTGTAGACCTTGGGTTCGAAACCAGCCTTGCCTGTGCCGTTACAATATCTTAGAGATTTGTGGCTTCTACATGAAGATATACCATAGTTTCACCACTGGATCACGCGTGGTAAGTCTATATTGGGTGGTTACGACATTATGGCTAATAAACTAAATCTCAATGGCCGTTATGAATGGGAAATACTCTTCCTGGGCAATGACGTCACGGAAAGTCACATGACTGTTGAGCTCTACATTTGTGGATGCTCGGCGCTACTTGGGCTATAAATAGCTTCACTACTGAAAACGCGAATTGCTTCAAAAGGAGTGATGCTACCGAGAAATGTAGTTGAGCTCAGTGATGTGAAGTAATGAACTGTACTTAAGTATTTTTTTTGAGTATCTGTACTTTACTTGAGGATTTATTTTTCTTTCAACTTTCACTTTTACTCCATTACATTTTCGTAATAAAATCTATAACTTTTACTCCGATACATTTCCCAACAGCATCTTCGTTACTCGTTACTATAAAATAAACAAACAGCATGTGTTTTGGCGAATCAGTGCTTCTGTGTTGCAGGTTGCGTTTGCCAATCGCTTACCGTCAGTGCTTCCAAGTCTTTTCATCCATGTTACAAGTTCCCACAGGCTGAAATCCGATGCTTAATTACTTTAAATTGTCTTTACATTGGGTCCAATGGAACCAAAATGACGGAATATGCCACCAGAAAACAAGCGTCTCTTGAGGTAAGCCTCAAATTGGTCAAGCATCCAGGCAGCCAGAACGTAAAAATATAGGTCTTCTGCTTACAGCTTTCAAAATAAAATCCTTAACCTTAATATTAATCTTGAGTAATACTTTACAGCCACAGTTTCACACCATATGTAATCTTAACATCACAAGTATTTCCATTTTCCGTTTTATTTGTTGAAATGCTTTATTTGTTTCTTCAAAGGTGAGAAGCATTTTATTCTGAAAGTAAATTGTGGTATTTCCATTGCTAGTCTGGTGTAACTGTTGCTGTTTTGACACAGCCCAAATACTGTCATGTGTTTCAGAAGGGTAATGTCAGTTTCAATTTCTATAGAGTGATTACATTGATTAACCGTTTATCTGGCCATGACAATATCCAGGCATAGTAGCTATATAGAGATGTTCATGATGGATGGTGATTATGATGATGATGATTCTGCTCATGCCGGTGATTATTATTAGCCTATATATTTCCCCTTGACATGGAGATATCTCATCGCTATGATAGCCTAAAGCAGGCACTTGTGCCAAAAGCTGCAGTCAGTTCAAATGATAGACTATGAGGTAAATATGTAAGCAAACTCCCAATAAAGCTCAAAATTCTGAAAATCCGGACTGCTTGCTAATAGGATTTACTTGTGTTATGACCCAGTCTAGGGGTTTTGGGTCACAACATAAACTATACAAGGACAACCATGAAACAGTGTGACTTATTGGTCACACATAAAAACACAGATAAACAGGGCTACTGGACTCTACACTCACAAGCTAACATCTAATACATAAAGTAGAGTCCAGCAACACAACAGAACCAGAGCATGTGAGCGGAGCAGAGCGGGGAGCGAGCGGGGGGATTTTGGCTTGAGCAGTGAGCGGTACCGGAGCGAAAGTTGGAGCGCCACCGATCACCCGCTCAGTCCCGCTTCTTTTTCTGCCCCTCTCTTTGAAGTTTAATTTTGTTGCACCAGCACACATTTTCTTTATCAGCTTTTTAAAAAAAAATTACGCTATTAGGCTATTGGGTAACGCTTTAGAATACAGCCCGCAAATAAGCATGTAGTTATAGTATAACTACGGGGTACAAGGAGTGTAGTTATAGTATAACTACGGGGTACAAGGAGTGAATATAAACTTTAACTAGAGGGTAACAAGATCCGTAGTTATTACGGGGTACAAGGAGTGTAGTTATAGTATAACTACGGAGTACAACGAGTGAATTTAGACTTTAACTAGAGGGCAACAAGATCTGTACTTATAGTATAACTACGGGGTACCACACTGTAGTGATAGTATAACTACGGGGTACAAGGAGTGAATTTAGACTGTAATTAGAGGGTAACAAGATCTGTACTGTATAACTACGGGGTACCACACTGTACTTACAGGGTAACTATGGGGTCGCGGGCTGTATTCTAAAGCAGGGGACCAATTCTGTACTTATAGGCTAATTACGGGGTACCACACTGTACTTACAGGGTAACTACGGGGTCGCGGGCTGTATTCTAAAGCAGGGGACCAATTCTGTACTTATAGGCTAATTACGGGTACAACACTGTACTTATAGTGTAATTATGGGGTACAAGGAGTGAATTTAGACTGTAACTAGAGGGTAACAAGATCTGTAGTTATAGTATAACTACGGGGTACAAGGAGTGTAGTTATAGTATAAATACGGGGTACAAGGAGTGAATTTAGACTTTAACTAGAGGGCAAGATCTGTACTTATAGTATAACTATGGGGTACAAGGAGTGTAGTTATAGTATAACTACGGGGTACAAGGAGTGAATTTAGACTGTAACTAGAGGGTAGCAAGATCTGTACTGTATAATTACGGGGTACCACACTGTACTTACAGGGTAACTACGGGGTCGTGGGCTGTATTCTGAAGCAGGGGACCAATTCTGTACTTATAGGCTAATTACGGGGTACCACACTGTACTTACAGGGTAACTACGGGGTCGCAGGCTGTATTCTAAAGCAGGGGACCAATTCTGTACTTATAGGCTAATTACGGGGTACAACACTGTACTTATAGTGTAACTATGGGGTACAAGGAGTGAATTTAGACTGTAACTAGAGGGTAACAAGATCTGTAGTTATAGTATAACTACGGGGTACAAGAAGTGTAGTTATAGTATAACTACGGGGTACAATGAGTGAATTTAGACTTTAACTAGAGGGCAACAAGATCTGTACTTATAGTATAACTACGGGGTACCACACTGTAGTTATAGTATAACTACGGGGTACAAGGAGTGAATTTAGACTGTAACTAGAGGGTAACAAGATCTGTACTGTATAACTACGGGGTACCACACTGTACTTACAGGGTAACTACGGGGTCGCGGGCTGTATTCTAAAGCAGGGGACCAATTCTGTACTTATAGGCTAATTACGGGGTACCACACTGTACTTACAGGGTAACTACGGGGTCGCGGGCTGTATTCTAAAGCAGGGGACCACTTCTGTACTTATAGGCTAATTACGGGGTACAACACTGTACTTATAGTGTAACTATGGGGCACAAGGAGTGAATTTAGACTGTAACTAGACGGTAACAAGATCTGTAGTTATAGTATAACTACGGGGTACAAGGAGTGTAGTTATAGTATAACTACGGGGTACAAGGAGTGAATTTAGACTTTAACTAGAGGGCAAGATCTTATAGTATAACTACGGGGTACCACACTGTTCACTAGCAAGGACCACGCCACAACAAGAGTATCGTTAAGGTTCTTTACTGAAGAGAATGAGTTGTGTATGGTGTAGTGTGGGTGCGAGATGAGTCGTCTGTTCTAGGAGGTCACGTGAACTGCGTTCTGTGCAGTGACTGAAGGAGTGAACTGCGTCTGCAGCGGCTGATGAATTGAACTGCACTCTGTGCAGTGACTGAAGGAGTGAACTGCGTCTGCAGCGGCTGATGAATTGAACTGCGTTCTGTGCAGTGACTGAAGGAGTGAACTGCGTCTGCAGCGGCTGATGAATTGAACTGCGTTCTGTGCAGTGACTGAAGGAGTGAACTGCATCTGCAGCGGCTGATGAATGGAACTGCACTCTGCGGTGGCAGATGGAGCTAACTGCATCTCGACAGCTGACGGCGTAACTGCTCTGCTCTGTGCTGTAACTGATGGGGCAGACTATCTGCAATAGCTGATGGAGTGAACACTACTCTGTGCGGTAGATGAGGCTAGTCTGTGCATTAGATGAGGCTGACTGTGTCTGCAGTAGCTGATGGAGTGAACTCTACTCTGTGCATTAGATGAGGCTGACTGCGTCTGCAGTAGCTGAGTGAACTCTACTCTGGTCTGTGCATTAGATGAGGCTGACTGCGTCTGCAGTAGCTGATGGAGTGAACTCTACTCTGTGCAGTAGATGAGGCTGACTGCGACTGCAGTAGCTGATGGAGTGAACACTACTCTACTCTGTGCGGTAGATGAGGCTGACTGCGTCTGCAGTGGCTGATGGTTTGAACTCTACTCTGTGCAGTAGATGAGGCTGACTGCGTCTGCAGTAGCTGATGGATTGAATTCTACTCTGTGCAGTAGATGAGGCTGACTGCGTCTGCAGTAGCTGATGGATTGAACTCTACTCTGTGCAGTAGATGAGGCTGACTGCGTCTGCAGTAGCTGATGGAGTGAACACTACTCTGTGCAGTAGATGAGGCTGACTGCGACTGCAGTAGCTGATGGAGTGAACACTACTCTACTCTGTGCGGTAGATGAGGCTGACTGCGTCTGCAGTAGCTGATGAAGTGAACTCTACTCTAGTCTGTGCATTAGATGAGGCTGACTGCGTCTGCAGTAGCTGATGGAGTGAACTCTACTCTGTGCAGTAGATGAGGCTGACTGCGTCTGCAGTAGCTGATGGAGTGAACTCCACTCTGTTCAGTAGATGAGGCTGACTGCGTCTGCAGTAGCTGATGGAGTGAACTCTACTCTATCCTGTGCATTAGATGAGGCTGACTGCGTCTGCAGTAGCTGTTGGAGAAAACTGCGTCTGTAGCAGCTGACAGATAAACTGGTGAGGATAGACAATGTGGACCAGGCTGAAGCCATGTGGGCCGGGCTGAAGCCATGTGGGCCGGGCTGTTGCCATGTGAGGAGAGATGAAGGGGTCGAGGGGATGAAGGGATGAGGGATGAAGGAGTCCAGCGATTGCTGGATGTAGGTTGCAGGGGGGGGGGGGTGGCCTCCTGTAGCCAGGTGCTCCTGCCTAGATTGGCTGCTGCCAATGCTGGAACTGGATGACGGGGCTCTGTGTCATTCCCTGAGTGAAGCGGGCTGACCACGACGACCGTCCTGTGGTATGTCGTCGTGTCTTGTTGTGTTCTGTGATTGAGCTCACTAAATCGAATTCCTGTCAACGATGATGAAAGGCAATGAAATATTGGAACTTGAAACTTGAAACTCGTGGTAGTGGCAATATCGGTTCTGATGGGGACTGACTGTATGTGGCGCTGTGGTGAAGACTTGAGGACTGGGAGCGCTGTGGTAAGGACTGGAGCTCTGGCTGTAGGTGGCGCTGTAGTAATAACTGAAGCACCGGCCGTAGGTGGTGCTGTGGTGAAGGCTGGAGAACCTGCTGTAGACAGCGCTATGCTGAAGCTGGATGACCGAAGGCAGGAGCGCTGAGGTAAGGCTAGGGATCAGCTGTGGAGGTGTTATGGTTAGAGAGACAGCCAGGTGAGTTATACATATGGGTGATGGGGAAGGGGGGGTCGACCCGGGGGCGACAAGGACAGACCAGTTGGGAAAAGAGGAGGGTTGGGCTGATTAGCCGAAGCCGTGTTGGCTGAGAGAGAAAGTGGGGGCAGTAGCCATGTTGCTGTTCTTAGCTGAATGAAAGTTAGAGGAATGAGGGATGTAGGGATGAAAGGATGCATGTGTACAGGGTTTTTGTGCAGCCTGCGGGACTGGGATGAGAGGGAAGCTGAGATCAGCTGAGAGAGATGGGAGACATAGGGAGCAGGCACGGGATATGACTTGAATATCATGTTTTGAATGAATGTAAACAATAATACATGAAGAGATGAGATCAGCTGTGAATGTCTGGCAGAGGGAGCCAGGGAATATACGACCTGGCTGCAGCCGTCTGCAGCTTCAGTGGCACTGTGACATCAAACCAGACAGCGCTGACGGTAATTGGCTCATGGCTCTCGCAGGTTTGGCTCTGGATTGGCTCTGCCAAGCAGGACCCGGAAGCGCTGTCTGCTCGGAAAGTTTGTTGTGATGGATGCTGGATGGCATGGATTACTATCGCTTTTCCTCTCTCTCTTATGTTGAAAGGGGATGCATTTCCTTCTCTGGAACGTTGGGTGCAGGTGACGGTAAAATCTGTATTCGGCTTCGTTGTGTGAACGTGGAGTTTGGCACGTGAGGACCGGGGTGCGCCGTGTTGAAGGGGATTCGGCATGACACCGGGAAACGTAGTTGAAGAAGATGCGCTGCCTCGCTGGAATGGATCGCCTTCGGCGTTTGTCGAGTCGATTTGGCCCAGGAATATTGACTGATGATACCATCTGGCTGGCCGTGGAGACTCTGCTTTGGCACGGAGGCTGTGATGTGACGATAGCATGTCTGGTGGACGCTGCTAATCGGTAGCAAATCACGCAGTCGCCGTCTGAATCGGGTGGATTGCAGATCTGGATTGCGGTGAGTTTGGCTGTTTGAAATGGTAATTCCAGCGTTTGGCAAAGTTTACTGATGTGTAAAGTGTGTGATGTATGTGTGCTGCCTGCACAGGCTGTCTGTCGAGAGATCGAGACAAACAGGGTGAGGCAGGTTAACCAGGTGTAAGTAATATTGCCATGTAATTAGAGGAGTGGTTTAGAGGGGTGGTTAGGAAGTTGGGGGAGTGGTTGAGGTGTGGCCCAGCTCCTGAACTTAAGTTAAACGTTAACTTTCATTAGTTATAGTATAACTACGGGGTACAAGGAGTGAATTTAGACTGTAACTAGAGGGTAACAAGATCTGTACTGTATAATTACGGGGTACCACACTGTACTTACAGGGTAACTACGGGGTCGCGGGCTGTATTCTGAAGCAGGGGACCAATTCTGTACTTATAGGCTAATTACGGGGTACCACACTGTACTTACAGGGTAACTACGGGGTTGCAGGCTGTATTCTAAAGCAGGGGACCAATTATGTACTTATAGGCTAATTACGGGGTACCACACTGTACTTACAGGGTAACTACGGGGTTGCGGGCTGTATTCTAAAGCAGGGGACCAATTCTGTACTTATAGGCTAATTACGGGGTACAACACTGTACTTATAGTGTAACTACGGGGTACAAGGAGTGAATTTAGACTGCAGGGCAACTACAGGGCAACAAGATCTGTACTTATAGTAGGCTATAACTACTATACCACACTGTATAGTATAACTACGGGGTACAAGGACTGTAGTTATAGTATAACTACGGGGTACAAGGACTGTAGTTATTGTATAACTACGGGGTACAAGGAGTGTAGTTATAGTATAACTACGGGGTACAAGGACTGTAGTTATAGTATAACTACGGGGTACAAGGACTGTAGTTATAGTATAACTACAGGGTTTAAGGAGTGTAGTTATAGTATAACTACGGGGTACAAGGAGTGTAGTTATAGTGTAACTACGGGGTTCAAGGAGTGTAGTTATAGTATAACTACAGGGTTTAAGGACTGTAGTTATAGTATAACTACGGGGTACAAGGACTGTAGTTATAGTATAACTACGGGGTACAAGGAGTGTAGTTATAGTATAACAACAGGGTTTAAGGAGTGTAGTTATAGTATAACTACGGGGTTTAAGGAGTGTAGTTATAGTATAACTAAGGGGTTGTCCTACAACCCAGGTTTTATGAGTGAAGCGAGGCTCCCACCTATTGCCATCTCTGCGTGGTACACGCTATCGAATGCTCTTACCTTTTATTACTTTAAAAGTGTCCTTTCCAACCATCCATTAGACCGTTGACAGGATGCAGACTGGACCCTTGGAAAATCCGGGGCGATCCTGACGGTCTCATGGTCTCCGATCCAATAGCAGGAGTAGAGGCGGGCACAAGCCCTCACGCCTGGAATTGGACCGGGAAAACACCACTCACCCGGCATTCGGCCACAACCAGACAGACTGGCAGCAAGGCACCTGAGGTGGGAGCCTCGCTTCACTCATAAAACCTGGGTTGTAGGACAACCCCTTAGTTTTATTTCGTTGAAGCTCGGCTCCCACCTATTGCCACCTTACAACCGACCTTGCTGCAAAGGAGCACCTAAGTGCCCGACCTTGCGACTCTCGATCGAAAAATGGGCCGTCACGGCTTATAGCGCATGGGAACCCGATAAGGATTGGGGAGCAGTCAGCGAGGCAACTAGTCCGCGGAGGCAGACAGAACCGCATGAGCGAATGTCGTGCCTCCCACATCCAGACTATAAAACCTCACAAAGGTATGGTGAGTCGACCATGACGCGGCTGCGCACATATCTTCCACCGTCACACCGCGCAACAGCGCCCAGGAAGAAGCCACGCCCCGAGTAGAGTGGGCCTTAATTCCTTCCGGTGGAACCTTCCCAGCGGCAGAATAGGCCAAGTTAATGGCCTCCACTATCCAGTGCGATAGACGCTGTTTGGACAACGGCTTGCCCAGAGCCTTAGCCCCATGGCACACCAGAAGCTGGTTAGACGTACGCAAGGTACGCGTCTTGGCCACATAGGCACGGAGCGCCTGCACGGGGCAGAGCGACCGAAGTCTCCTCTCTTCCGCCGAAGAAGAGGCGGAAGGCTCAAACGCAACCAGGTCTATGGTCATGGACCTGAAGCCAGCCCCAATACACTTAGGCTGATAAGCAGGGTTCGGGCGGAGCGTGGCCCTGCGCCCATCGTTAGAGAACACCATGCACGATTGTTGCACTGACAGGGCAATCAAGTCTCCCACTCTCTTGCCGGAAGACAAAGCGAGAAGCAATGCCGTCTTCAGCGAGAGGTGTTTCAGGTCGGCAGCGTCGAGTGGTTCAAACGGAGGCCTCGAGAGGCCATCCAAGACCGTGACCAAGTCCCACTTGGGAAAGATGTCCCCCTTGTCTGGGGGCGAAGCTTGCGCACACCCGTCATGAAACGAGAGACCAAAGACAGGCCTCCCACTGTCTTGCCCTCGATGTCCATGTGGCAGGCCGAGATGGCGGCCACATAAACCTTAAGGGACTGCGGCGACTGGCCCGCTTCGTACAGACCCTGGAGGAAGCAGAGAATGGGCCGAACGTCGCAGGTCACCGGGTCCAGGTTCCTTTCTGCGCACCAGCGCGAGAAGGACCGCCACTTGTATGTGTACTGAGTGCGAGTCGAGGTGGCTCTAGCACTCTGTATGGTTTGCACCACGTTCGCAGGCAGGCCCTGGGCTAGCAACCGTTCCCGTTCAGGGACCAAGCGGCCAGCTTCCACTTGTGTGGGGATGGGTGGAGTATCTCTCCGCCCGCCTGCGACAGCAGGTCCTTCCGACGCGGCAGCAGCCACGGAGGACCTCTCGTCAGAGTGATCAGATCCGCAAACCAGACCTGCGACGGCCAGTGCGGGGCTACCAGAATGAGCTGTAGCCCTTGCTGTCTCACCCTGGCCAGCACCTGGGGAATCAGTGCGATTGGGGGGAACGCATAGAGGGCCGCCCTTGGCCAGACGTGCGCCAGCGCGTCGTGGCCCAACGGTGGATCGTCCGCGAGGATGGAAAACCACTGGGGTCAATGGTGTGCGAGCCGCGAGGCGAAGAGATCGACGCTGGCTCGCCCGAACTTGGCCCAGATCTGCTCCACCACCTGTGGGTGGAGAACCCATTTTGAGTTGCGCGGGTTGCCCCGCGATAGCAGGTCCGCGCCCAGGTTGAGGTGGCCCCGAATGTGTGCCGCCGACAGGGACAGCAGGTGGAGACGGGCCCACTTGTGGATGACCGTAGCCAGCTGGTTCAGAGCCAGCGACCGGACACCGCCCTGGCGGTTGATGTACGCCACTGTTGCAGTGTTGTCCGACCGTATCAGCACATGGTGGCCCATGATCTGATATTGGAAGTGCCAAAGAGCGAGGCGAACTGCCTCCAGCTCTAGTACGTTTATGTGGCGAAGCTGTTGGGCTTGCCATCGCCCGTTTGCAGCCTGGCCTTCGAAGACCGCGCCCCAGCCCCAAAGGGAGGCGTCGGTCCGAATCACTCGCCTGAGTGGGACCGGACCCAGTCTGGCGCCCTCTGAGAGCCAACAGCGGTCCGTCCACACTTCCAAGGCTTGGCGAGCGCGGTCCGACAGCGTAAGGACGCGGGACCGATGTATCGCTGGGTCCAAGCGATGACCGAGGAACCACCTTTGGAAGGGGCGCATGTGCAGCAGCCCCAGAGGAATTGCCGCGGTCGCCGCGGCCATAAGGCCCAGTAGCACGGAGCACTGGTGAACGGAGATCGTGCGTGCACGACGCCGAGTCTCCGCTGTCCTCCGAAGGTTGTCCAGCCTCTCCGGAGAGAGGCGGGCGCGCATTGAAAGGGAGTCTAGCTAAAGACCCAGGAAGGTTGTGACCTGTTGAGGCACAAGGGCGCTCTTGCGCCAGTTTATAAGGAACCCCAAGGCCTGGTGGTGGGAAGTCAGCACCTCGGTGTGTGCGGACACCATCTCGCTCGAGCTCGCCGCTATCAGGGCGTCGTCGAGGTAGACGTAAACGCGGATCCCCATCTCTCGGAGGGGAGCCAGCGCTGTGTTGACGCAGACTGTGAAAGTCCTGGGACTTAGAGACAGGCCGAAGGGGAGTACGCAGTACTCGTAGGAGACTCCCTGAAAGGAGAACCGGAGGTACCTCCTGTGCCTTTCCACGATGGGAACGTGGAAGAAGGCGTCCTTTAGGTCGACTGACGTGAAGAAGTCCCCGGGTCTGATCGCTCTGAACAGTGTGGGGAGCGTCAACATGCGGAAGGGAAGCTTCCTGAGCAGGGGGTTTAGCCGCCTGAGGTCGAGGATGGGCCGTAAGGACCCGTCCTTCTTGGGCACCAGGAAGTACCTGTGGTAGAACCCGGACTGCCTGTCCTTGTCCGGCACGGGCCGTATCGCGCCCTTTGCCAGAAGCGAGGAGACTTCCTCGCCGAGGACAGCCATGGAGTCCGCATCCGCCAGGTCTGAGACAGGGATGCCCGTGAAAGCAGGCGGGGGGGCCGCGAACTGCAGCGCGTAGCCCTTCTCCAGCGTTCGCAGCACCCACGGTGTGGGTCTGCACAGCCTCTTCCACAGGGGGAGGCTGTTTGCCAGGGCAGGTCTGGTGCCCTGTGTCGGGGTTACCCTTGGCACATGATCCTGAGGCGCCACGGCACACGGCCCCAGCAGGACGTCCCCAGGGGGGGTGCGTCCTGGAGGCCGTGGCAGCATGGCGTGCAGCCCCGGCAGGACCAGCCCATAGGAGCTGCGTCCCGGAGGCTGCGGCGAGTCGTCGCCCGTGGTGTGCGGCCCCAGCAGGACCAGCCCGGGGGGGCTGCATCCCGGAGGCCGCAGGAGGTCGTTGCCCGGCTGGTGCGACGACAGCTGTGGGGGGGGAATAGCAGGGGGGCCTGCAGATGGTGAGGTGCCCTCCGAGCACCTCGCAGCTTTCGCCGGCAAGGGACACGTACTGAGCAAGGCTCTCTTCGGCGCTCGACAACACTGTGGGACGCCAGGTCCTGGCAGCGTGGAGGCTGCCCCTCCCCCCCCCGGGGGACCGCTAGGTACGCGCCGGGCCTCGGGGCCCGGTCGCGGTGGCCGACTTGTCAGGGTTACGGCGGGAGCCCCTGCTGCGGCGGGCACGGCTTCCTCGACCCGCGCCAGTCCAGGCTGGCTGGGGAGGTGTTGGCCCCGCGTTCCTTGGGGCATTCGAGCTGTTCCTGTCTGCGTTGGCTGGGGGACCGGACCACCCCTGGGGTTGCCTGTCCCGTGGACGGCGTGCAGGGCTGCCGCGGGTCGTCGTCGAACGACCTCGGGCAGGGGGTGGCCTCGCTGTGTGATGGGTCGCCCTGGTCTTGCGCGGCAGGACTCTGCCGACCGCCTCCGTGTCCTCACGCCGCCTCTGGGCCCTGCTGGCGAGGTCCGCCATTGAACCGAAGAGCCCGGTAGGGCAAACGGGTGCGTTGAGGAGGTCCGTCCTCTCATGGCCACGCAGGCTGGTGAGCTGCAGCCAGAGGTGACGCAAGGCGGCCACCGAAGATCCCATGACCCTCCCTGAGTCCTCCGACACACACTCCAGCATCTTGAAGACGTAGTCGGAGACCCGGCGTAGCTCAGTGAACATTTCAGGCTCGGGGGCTGCTTGGACCTGGTCTACCAGGAAGCAATGATACTTCAGCAGGAAGGCCATGGTGTTGGCCATGGAGGCCGCCTGGCCTGCCGCCAGATAGGACTTTTCCAGGAGCGAAGCAGTCTCCCTGCAGGCTGGGGAGGGGAGCAAGGGCTTCCCTTCCTTCTTCTGGCCTGGAAGCAGGTGGTCCGCCACCGCCTTCTCCAGTGGGGGGGGATGTTCATAGCCTGATTGGGCCCCTTCCACGATGCTAGACCAGCACTTAAAGCGTCGGATGGGGGCCTCAGAGGAGTAGGGTTTGGTCCAGGATCGCTGAACCCTACGCTGCACGTCGGGGCAGAAGGGCAGGCTGCCCCGTAGCGGCGTCTCAACGGCGCGGAAGTGGGAGGCGGTGAACATGTCCTTCTCGACGGTAGGGGGCGTAGGCCAGTCCCAGTCGAGGGCGGAAACAGCCCTGGCCACGACCTCCCTGAACTCCCTCTGGTAGATCTCAGAGGAGATGTCGTCAGGAGGGGGGAGCCCCCCGGGGTGAGCCCTTTCTGGGTTACCCGGGCCGGCCAGCAGGGAGGCCTCATCATCCCGTTTTGGGTGGATCTCGAGGAAGTCATCCCAGGGTCCCCCGCCTCCGGCCATCTTGGCGGAAAGGCGAGCCCATTCCGAGACACGGGAGTTAGCCGCACCTTCAGCCGACCTGGGGGAGGGGGACAGGGAACAACGGGAACCATGTGGGGAACGCGGGTGGGGACCGCGCTGGGAACCCGTCTTGTGCTGTGAACCCGCTGGGAAACTGTGCCGGGTATACTGCTCGCACTGCCGTGATCCCGGCGGGAAGTCACGCTGGGAACCTACCTGGTAGCTGTGCTGTGAACCCGACCGAGAACCGCATTGGGAAATCCGCGCGTCATGCCGCGGGCGCTTCGGCGGGGAGCACTGTTGGGAACCTACCTTTTTTCTTTGGTAGCTGTGCTGCGAACCCGACCGGGAACCCCGCGCATCTTGCCGTGGGCGCTTCAGCGGGCAGCGCTGCTGGGAACCCTCCTTGTGGCCATGCTGTGAACCCCAACGAGACGCACGTGGGGAGCTTCCCTGGGAGCACTGCTGGGAACCCTCCTTGTGGCCGTGCTGTGAACCCAAACGAGAAGCACGTGGGGAGCTCTCCTGGGAGCTGTGCTGGGAGCCCTCCCGAGAGTTGTCAACGTGCTGCTGTCCGAGAGGCAGCGGGGTGTCGGAGGTAGCAGGCCCAGAGGTAGTCTGACTCTGGCTGGGCTCAGCTGCAGCAGCAACGCCGCCAGCGTGGCCTCTGAAGAAGTCTGCCCTGTATTTTTGAGTGCTACGAGGCATCTCAGTACAGGCGAGGCAAAACTCCGGATCTCCGAGGCAGCTATCTGCGTGGGCCTGTCCCAGGCATTCAACACACAGCGTGTGCGAGTCCTTGGCTGATAGCCACGCGCCACACTTGTCCGCACAGCGCTTCGCCTTGTTAACACTAGCCATCCTGTTAGAACACGCGGTAGTGACAGGCGAACAACGTTAACGTTAATTTTATCCTCTTCTTTTTCGCCTTGTGGGTAACACTGAAGCAAGCGAGTTAACACAACCACTGAACGTGGCAGACCGAGCGCGCGTAGGCGGCAGGCTATTTTAGCGGGTCTTAACTCTAGCAAGCTAGTCGGCAATGGTGCCGACTAATACCTGTAACCAACACAAGAACGAGACTAAGCTACGAAACACGTGACGCTAGTAGCGGAGAGTTATCTCTACGTGAGGTTAGCTTAGACAGAGCAATTCAATTAGCAAGCATATGTAACGGAGTTAGTTTGGTTATTTTAGTTAGTTCCACTTGCCAGAGCACTGACCAGTCATTTACAGGGTTCTATCACTTTAACTCATTGGGTTGTGGGCATGTCCCTGCCTGGCATTTAAATCTGGCCGCTACGTCACCTAAGCGCCAGAAAGAGATGATTCTTGCCACGGTAGGTCGCATGGGACACAGGCATTACGTTAAACGGGTTAAAACTATGTAATCTAATGATACAGCTATCATGGTATTATGTTGGATTGTATGACAGTATGTAGCGATCGCATTGTACTTACCTGAATGTGCTCTGGGTTATATCTTGTTAACGTGGTGGCTATCGCTAGCCTCATTAGCTTGTACGCTAAGCTAACGCTTCCTGGTTTTTCTGTAGAGCCGTGTCTGCTGTGCCGATCACTGCTGTATGTCCGACCAATGAGAATCCATGTGTGTTGACAGGTACATAATTGTTCATATTGTTTATATTTTGTTGTACATTTATTATGGCCAGAAAGAGATGATTCTTGCCACGAGCCGTGTCTGCTGTGCCGATCACTGCTGTATGTCCGACCAATGAGAATCCATGTGTGTTGACAGGCAATAAAGTCCACACAACTGAAGCTGAAGAGTGTCGGTCCATTCCTTAACAAAACACAACGCAGACGACGAAATACAAATGGTTACAATGGTGCCGTGACCGTCCTCCAGGCTTCTCTCCACGTCGGGGGAAGACTCCTTCTCCTGCCTGGACCTGGAGAAAAACACCGTGGTTTGCAAACAGTCATTTGCGCAGGCGCAGGTATTATTAGGCGCAGTGTCATTTTTCGCCAGCAGAGGGGGCGATAGTTTTATTTATGTGAAAGCTAAATTCGAATTATCACTATGTTTCCAATGATGCTGCAGCAGGGATTTTACTGAGCTACGTTTTACATGGGTGGTTGAGCCAGTTTATTTTATTTGTTTGACAAATTTAATTCTAATGTTATAACGGACCAGAGGTGGTCTGATCTGACTGAATTGTCTGGGTGTTTCTTTTTATGGGCAGCTGTACTTTTTCAAATTAATCCTCAGTCTGGGAGAGTGGTTGCTATTATTTTCAGGATAATTTTATTTTCATTGTGGGTCTTTGAAATATAGGCTCTATGCCTTTGGTTTAGTATCCTAATTTGTGCTCAACATTTTGGGGGCTTCAGTGAGTGGATGCGTATCACTGCTACCTAGAGTTGCTTTCATTTTAAGTGGGTTTTAGAGATTGTGTGAAAGAGTTTAATTTTTTTTAATCTACCTGTTTGGGTAATATGGAGTATGGAACTGGTGTTGGGAGGGGGAGAGGAGCATTAAGGTACGCTCCTATCACACCTGTTGGTCGGGGAACAACAAGGTTTCCATTTTTCAGCACATCTACTCCTGTGCCAGGTTATGTTGAAATGCCAGATAATGATAATGATATCACTGCTCCGCCACCAGTTGGCGCTGTTGGGTTTGATTCATGCAATGCAAATGAGGGCAATGCCTCTGTACATATGATCGCAGACATAGCTAAACAAATTGGAATGTCAATTGGGGAGAGTATCGCCGCCTGCATTGACTCAAAGCTTAACAGCGGGGAGGGTTCACATGTTGTGAGTGGCACATACAGATCGCGGGGGGGTGATACCTCTCTTGTGAACCTAGTGGTGAAGACTGACGTCAAGGAGCCAGCATGTTTCAAGGGGGATTGCTCAGATGCCTACACGGTACATGAATGGGAGTCAGTCATTATAACATATCTCAGAAAACGGGCAGTACCACTGACGGAGCAAGCCGAAGAAGTCCTGAACAGACTCATGGGGAAAGCGAGGGAGGTGGTTCGTGTCGCCATACGCAGTAACCCATTTCTTGTTCTGTCTGAAGGCCCGGGTCCCATTTTTGATATATTAAAACAACATTTTAGTGACACCATTTCCTCCATGATGCCTCTGGCTGATTTCTATGCAACCAGGCCATTCCCCACTGAAGACCCTTTTGAGTACTGGCTCAGACTGAACAGAGCGATGGAAGTGACTGAGGACTGTATGAAGAGACAGAATAAGACATTGGATGATCCGTCACGTGAACTCACTACCATGTTTATTAGACATTGCCCTGACTCTGAACTCTCCCTGATATTCAGGTGCAAGCCCCTACAGCAGTGGACTGCTGCTGATGTTCACGAGAAACTGGTAGAGCAAAGACGAGATAAGAGGCACTCATCACAGCCTAAGACCGCCACTACAGTCACCGTGCTGCGACAAGACGTCAGCCCGGCTGTCCCTTTCTCAGTGCCTGCTGGTAAGCCCACTAATGATTCACAAGCCCAGCAGAGGCCCAACACAAGCCCAGCGCTAGGCCAGACATCACAGGGCTCCGCTGAGTCTCTTGACCGACTTGTCAACATGTTGGAACGTCTCCTGGAGCAGGGACCTCAGCAGTATGGCAGACCGGAACGCCGGCCACAGTGGAGCCCCAGAAACCGAATCCAACCCCCGCAGCCATGTGAGGTGTGTGGGGACACGGGGCATAATACTCGCTTTCATTGCCGAGCCAACCACCTCTGCTTCCTCTGCTATGCTTCTGGCCACACACGTACTGACTGTCCAAAAGCTTCAATGCCACCGCCAGTAGCTTCTGGTGACCCCACCACTCAGCGTGTGGGAAACTGATAGGCCAACATTTTGGGGGGGCAAGTGTTGAGCCAGTAGTGAATTCCCCAAGTACAACAGAAGATGATTTGGAGTCTGTTTATATAAGTGTGTGTGAGGAACTAAAAGTGGAGAGTAAAGTCATATTGCAGAACACTCAAAAGGTCGCTCCATATGATGGACTGTTCCATGCTAAAGTACTGATTGGAGACAAAGTGGAAGTGGACGCTATGCTGGATAGTGGTTCAATGGCGTGTAGCCTGAGCTCTGAAGTTCTGAAGCGGCTGTCGCAGGAAGGAGTGCTGGAGAGCCCTTCTCTGACACCTACAGATGTGGTGTTGATCGGATGCGGCGGGTCAAAGACCAAGCCCTTAGGAGTGTGTGATCTAAAAATGGAGCTGTTCGGCTGCCCAGTGATCGTTCCGACGCTGGTGGTTGCTACACAAAATGACGACCTCATAGTAGGAAGTAACCTTCTGAAATACCTGATTCGACGTTTGAAAGACTCAAGAGATGTTTTGAGCCAGAAGCCTGCATCTGAGGGCAGTGAAGCGGAGCAGCATCAGCTACTGAGCTTGTTGGCTAACGTGGAGCTGTGGACAGGCAGTGATGTCCCTGACAAGGTGGGAACTGCGAGGATAAAGAAAGCTGTGACGCTCGAGCCTCTGAGTGAACACCTAGTCTGGGGCCGGCTTCAGAGCGTCGACAACATCTCAATGGGCAGTGCTGTCATTATTGAGCCCACTACTGCTCGGTCACGTCCCAAGTCAGTGTTGGTCGGGCGGACCGTGGCGTTGCTCCGTAGTGATGGCTGGCTGCCACTTAAAGTGATGAATCCTTCAGATAAGCCTGTGACACTGAAGAGGAATGCCAAGCTTGCTGACGTCTATCCCTGCATGGAGTTGGAAGACTTTGACAGCCCCGACCCACATGACACACAGCTTGTTTCCCAGCAACAAGTGCAAAGGTCGGGCGATGTGGCATCAGACAATGGGCAGGAATCCCATCTCACATCTGAGGATTCAAGTCTCCCAGATTGTCAGAATGAGGGCACAGCAGTCAGTGGGCCTCCTCAGGGCAGCCCAGGCTCAATATTGCAGGGCCTGGGGTTGGCTGACATTGATCTTGGTTCCTGTGATGTGTCCCCAGCATGCAAAGAGGAACTCGTCAAGCTGATAGCTAAGTACCAGTCAATCTTCTCCAGACACAAGCTGGATTGTGGAAAAGCTACAGGCTGTGTTCACAGGATAAAACTCAGTGATGAGAAGCCCTTTCGGTTGCCATACCGACGCATCGCACCCACCCAGTATGAGAAACTCAGACAAGCACTGAATGAGATGGAAGACAGAGAGATCATACGGAAGTCCAGCAGCGACTTCGCATCGCCCTTGGTCCTCGTTTGGAAAAAGTCAGGAGACCTGAGACTCTGTACCGACTTCCGTTGGATAAATGCCCGAACCATCAAAGACGCTCACCCGCTCCCTCATCAGGCCGACGCCCTTGCAGCTTTGGGTGGCAACGCTTTCTTCTCGACCATGGACCTCACGTCGGGATACTACAACGTTGAGGTTCATGAAGATGACAAGAAATACACAGCCTTTACATCGCCATTCGGGCTGTATGAATATAATCGCTTGCCACAAGGTCTGTGCAACAGCCCCGCGACCTTCATGCGGATGATGCTAAACATCTTTGGTGACCAAAATTTCCTCAGTCTTCTTTGCTATCTGGACGACGTCCTGGTGTTTGCTCCTACTGAGGAAATGGCATTGGAACGGCTGGGAGTGGTATTCGAGCGTCTGCAGTCCCATAATCTGAAATTGGCACCAAAGAAATGCCATTTCTTGCAGAGGTCCGTGAGATTCCTTGGCCATATAGTGAGTGCAGATGGCATCGCTACAGACCCCGAAAAGGTACGGGCCATCACGGCCCTATCTGAGGCGGATCTTATGGAAGACGGTACAGATGTCCCGTCTCAAGAGAAGATAAGGTCGTTTCTGGGAATGGTGGTGTTCTACCAGCAGTTCATTGAGGGCTGTTCATCAATAGCCAAGCCGCTATTTGGTCTCACGACTGGCCACAAAGCTCCTCGTAAGAAGGGGAAAAGGCGTCACTTGCCCCAGCGCACGCTGACAGCTGCTGACTGGACAGAGGAGTGCAGACAAGCCTTCCTGCTCCTGAAGAAAGCTTTGCTGGATCAGGTTGTGTTGGCCCACCCAAATTTTGATGGACCGTTTCTCCTCTCAGTGGATGCCTCCAGTAATGGCCTCGGAGCTGTCTTGTCGCAGGTGCCTGAGGGGGGCACAGTAGCAAGACCGATCGCCTTCGCTAGTAAGTCGCTCTCATATGCACAATCAAGATACCCTGCACACCGGCTGGAGTTTTTCGCCATGAGATGGGCCGTCTGTGAAAAGTTCCATCATTGGCTGAGGGGGCACCTGTTCACGGTATGGACGGATAACAATCCGTTGACGTATATCCTGACCAAAGCTAAGCTGGATGCGTGTGAACAGAGGTGGGTTGCCAAGCTGGCACCCTACCAGTTTGATATCAAGTACATCCCGGGCCCCAAAAACATTGTCGCAGATGCTTTGAGCAGGCAGCCCTTCATTCATCCGAGCACGCTCCACCGCTTGACCAGAGAGCCATATGAGACGCTGGTGGCTGAAGCTGATGCTGTTGGCACGGATAAGGTGCAGGATGTGTTTCGGTGGTCTACCCACCCGCTTGAGGGGAGATCTGGCGTTGGGCCTTCTGTCACCTGCCAGTGCGCTGCTGTTGTCACCCCCGGGGCTTTGTCAAGTCAGGAAGTGGCAGCGGTTCTCCGTTCACACAAGTCACAGGAAAGGGCAGTGCCGCCCCATGCGCTGCTGTTGCCACAGCTACCTCAAGCTGTGATGCCGATGGAAGAGGATGGAACCGAAGCGCTGTCTCATGACCAACTGATGGAGAAGCAGAGAGCCGACACGGTGCTGAGCAGAGTGATCTTCTTTGTGGAAAGGGGGCGACGGCCGTCGAGGAGAGAGCGAGCTCACGAGACAGTTGATGTCATCCGTCTGCTGAAGAGCTGGGATAAGCTGACTATGAAGGCGGGCGTGCTGTATCGTGTAGCAAGGAGCCCTGTAACAAAGAAAAAGACTCACCTGTACGTTGTTCCGGCTTCTCTGAAGGCAGTAGTGCTGGGAGGCGTCCACAACGAAGCAGGTCACCAGGGCCAGCAACGAACCTTACACCTTGCTAGGCAACGGTTCTACTGGGCAGGCCTGGAGAAGGATGTAAGAGAGCATGTGAAATGCTGCAGGCGGTGTGTGCTGAGCAAGACCCCCGAGCCAGAAGCTAGAGCCCCACTTGAGAACATCATAACAACAGAGCCTCTGGAGCTTGTGTGCATAGACTTCTGGTGTGCGGAGGATCCTAAGAACAGGTCAATGGACGTGCTCGTTGTTACAGACCATTTCACGAAAATGGCAAATGCCTTTTTGTGTCCGAACCAGTCTGCTAAAGCTGTGGCCCACCAACTATGGCATAACTATTTCTGTGTCTATGGCTTTCCGAGGCGCATTCACTCTGATCAGGGGGCCAATTTCGAGAGTGCCCTCATTGCTGAGCTCTTGAGTGTTGCCGGGGTTCAAAAGTCCCATACGACCCCATATCATCCGATGGGCAATGGCTCATGTGAAAGAATGAACAGGACACTGGGCAACATGATTCGGGCCCTGCCCCCCAGAGCAAAGCACAGATGGCCTCAGGCACTGAAATCCCTCACGTTTGCCTATAACTGCACCATCCACGAGACCACAGGGTATGCACCGTTTCTCTTGATGTTCGGGAGGATACCGAGGCTGCCCATTGACCTGGCTTTCAGCACTGTTCTGGACACCCCTGAAGTTGAGAGATATGATGAGTACGTTCAACTTTTACGAAGGAGTCTGAAGGAAGCGATGGGAATTGCACAAGCTTCAGCATCAAAACAGTTGAGGAGGCATACTGAACTGTATAATCGTAAGGTCCGCGGAGCTCCAGTTGAAGTCGGAGATCGAGTATTGTTGGCCAACAAAGGGGAACGTGGCAAGCGTAAGGTCGCTGACCGTTGGGAGGATGCGACTTACGTGGTCACTGAGGTGAATGCCGACAGCCAGACCTTCAAAATCCAGAACAGCACCACTGGTGTTGTTAAAACGGTCCACCGCAACCTGATAACACCGGTCAACTTTCTGCCACTCCCCGGCAATGCTTCTGAAGATGGATTGGACCTGTCGGCCTCCTCTGCTTCAGATAATCCAAACACGGAGCAGGACGTTGTGACGATGGATGACGATGCGTCAACGGATGCTGCTGACTATAGGACCAGAGCCTGGGTCTCCCAGCTGCCAGCGGGGTCTAGTGACTCGAGTGTGGAGGTTGGGAGCCTGTCCCAAGATGCCCGAGATGCACCACATTCCATCCCATCTCTGGTTGATTCACAAACTGATTGTTCTGATCTCCCTGATGGTCAGAGTGATCCACTCCCTTCACCTGCTTCAGTGGGACTTCACTCTCAGGAACCCGATCAGCTGGTGTCCGAGTCAGACGAAGTGGAGTCCAATCAGAGTGTCAAAACTGGCACTGCCCTGGCTGATGCCGCGGGGCCGAGTGAACATGTTCCCACACTGCCCAGTACTGTTGTTCCCGTCCCACCAGTGACACGATCACTGACACGATCACTGGCACGGTCACAAAGTGTCCAGGCTAGAACGGGGAGGTTGTTTAAACCTGTGTCTAGGCTTATTGAAATGATGGAACAAAGAATGAATGTGAACTGATTGTAAAAAAAAAAAAAAAGAAAAAAAAAAGGATGTAAATTGTTTCTCTGTTGAGAATGTTGGTTTTGAATGTTTTGTTTTATTGGAGAATGGGGAGAGAGGAAGAAAAGCACTTTTCTTGTGAGTTGTGCCATTATGTGTATAATGGGTCTTATGTTTTTATTTATTTTTCATAAGGTGGAGAATGTTTATTTTATGCTCCTGTATGGTGGGTTTGGGCTCACGTATGGTGTACATGGGGGATGGTTGTCTGATGATTGGGTCCCCGGGTGTCGATTATTGATGGAGGGTTTGTGTAATCACATTGTGCATTAGACATGTAACAGGCATGTTTACCTGAGATGGTTGAGGGGGTTTGGCCGGCCTCCTCCTCCTCTAATTCTCGCAGAGAATAGTCTCCTGACTGGGTTTCGTGTGACTACACAGGGTCTACTTCCTCCATTGGTTTTCTGTGTATTGTATATGTGATTTTTTTTCTCCTTCTCTCTCTCACTCTCTCTCTGATGTGCCTATGCTGAGTACCTGTCATGTTTACTAGCTGGTCAGTATTTGTTTGTTTCTTTAATTTCTATTTTCTGGGAATCTTTGTGAGCAAGTGGAATTCAGCAGGGGGGAGTGTAACGGAGTTAGTTTGGTTATTTTAGTTAGTTCCACTTGCCAGAGCACTGACCAGTCATTTACAGGGTTCTATCACTTTAACTCATTGGGTTGTGGGCATGTCCCTGCCTGGCATTTAAATCTGGCCGCTACGTCACCTAAGCGCCAGAAAGAGATGATTCTTGCCACGGTAGGTCGCATGGGACACAGGCATTACGTTAAACGGGTTAAAACTATGTAATCTAATGATACAGCTATCATGGTATTATGTTGGATTGTATGACAGTATGTAGCGATCGCATTGTACTTACCTGAATGTGCTCTGGGTTATATCTTGTTAACGTGGTGGCTATCGCTAGCCTCATTAGCTTGTACGCTAAGCTAACGCTTCCTGGTTTTTCTGTAGAGCCGTGTCTGCTGTGCCGATCACTGCTGTATGTCCGACCAATGAGAATCCATGTGTGTTGACAGGTACATAATTGTTCATATTGTTTATATTTTGTTGTACATTTATTATGGCCAGAAAGAGATGATTCTTGCCACGAGCCGTGTCTGCTGTGCCGATCACTGCTGTATGTCCGACCAATGAGAATCCATGTGTGTTGACAGGCAATAAAGTCCACACAACTGAAGCTGAAGAGTGTCGGTCCATTCCTTAACAAAACACAACGCAGACGACGAAATACAAATGGTTACACATACAACGACACTCGGACCGGCTTGTTCTTAAAAGCCGCCGACACGTGAAAAAAAGCACTTAGCTTTGTCGCCTCCAAGTTTCACCGCCCAGGCGAAGGTAACCTTCCAGACCGGAAAATCAACGACCGAGGTTCCCGTCCGCTACGCCGATGTACGGGGAGCAGTTGAAGTGAAAGTGGTCGGGCAAGCTAACGCTAATCTGGAGCAATAATTCACACGTCTGTCCTTGGCCGAATGCAGGTAAGAGTGGTGTTTTCCCGGTCCAATTCCAGGCGTGAGGGCTTGTGCCCGCCTCTACTCCTGCTATTGGATCGGAGACCATGAGACCATCAGGATCGCCCCGGATTTTCCAAGGGTCCAGTCTGCATCCTGTCAACGGTCTAATGGATGGTTGGAAAGGACACTTTTAAAGTAATAAAAGGTAAGAGCATTCGATAGCGTGTACCACGCAGAGATGGCAATAGGTGGGAGCCGAGCTTCAACGAAATAAAACTACAGGGTACAAGGAGTGTAGTTATAGTATAACTATTGGGAATTATAAGTAGTTGTGACGTGTAGTGCTGGGATCACTTCATCCAACACGGCAACTCCGGTAAACGAGTGGACACAGACACCAGGAAACAGTTCACGGTCGTTTATATAAAGTTTAGGCAAAAATGATACACAGATACAGCCACACTGCAACTCTCTCAGTAACTACCAGAAAACAAAGATGGCAGCACATGGCATGGCTAGGACCCCACTAGGACCCCGTTAGGCTACTGAGCTGCCCAAAAATATGCCTGATTAAAATAAAGAGTATCCAACCCACAACAACGAAAATAAGAGGGGATTAATTTTACAACAAAGGAGGTCAATCAGCTTGCCTTATTCGATCGCCATTTGGACTAAAACTCTTTTTCCCATGTTACAATGTCCATTGTCTACTAATCGTCAATGATACATTAACATTCACTGAAACATGTTATTTCTAAATGTGTTAATCATAAGGGAATTTACAACAATAACTACAGGGTTTAAGGAGTGTAGTTATAGTATAACTATGGGGTTTAAGGAGTGTAGTTATAGTATAACTACGGGGTTTAAGGAGTGTAGTTATAGTATAACTACGGGGTACAAGGAGTGTAGTTATAGTATATCTACGGGGTACAAGGAGTGTAGTTATAGTATAACTACGGGGTACAAGGAGTGCATTTAGACTTTAACTAGAGGGTAACAAGATCTGTACTTATAGTATAACTACAGGGTACAAGGAGTGTAGTTATAGCATAACTACGGGGTACAAGGAGTGAATTTAAACTTTAACTAGAGGGTAACAAGATGTGTAGTTATAGTATAACTACGGGGTACAAGGAGTGTAGTTATAGTATAACTACACTCCTTGTACCCCGTCCTTTCCTCCGGGGGGCAGGCCAGGAGCAGTGGTCGCTTTCTCGTACACAATAAAAGAAACGGTGCCAGTCGTAACACTTGTACTTTTAGTTTCAATACGTTTAAGTACATTTAATATATAAAAAATACTTTTGATACTTAACTCATTGAGTGCCAGCCACTTTTGGAGAACGGACGCTCCCAGTGCCAGAGTTTCAGAGCGTTTTCAGTGATTTCTCGAGGCCCACAGAATATTGTGTGATATTACTATGTAAACACCGAACACGCACAAAGAACGAGCTGACTCTATTGTATCATCAGCAAAAAAAAGTTTATTGATACCATTTTCCGTTCTTTAGTTATGAGCCGGAGAAGATAGGTTGTTTTGAGCAAATACAGCCGTTTCAAATTAGAAGCTGAGTTATTCCGCCTTTTGTGAAATGAAGCATTTCAAGCACATTCACTGACTCTGAAGATAATATTTTCTGATGTAGTGATGTGGTGTAGTTGTGTGGTGCCCTGCGTGCCCCACCCCCCTCTCCCCCCCTGAGCTGCAAACTCCTCCCCACACTAAACACAGCCTAACACGCACCTAGTCTATTTTCGGAGTGCTCCGTTTTTGTGCGCCGGCTCCCAGCGCGACACGGAAAAGCCAAACCGGACTGCTGAGAATGGTTTGTCCCTTCGGCGTCGGGTGCTGCTTTTCTGGTGGCTAATCGTGTGGAGAAACTATGCAGACAGACAGACAGACAGAGGCAGAGGGGCTCAGTTGTGGGCGCGGATTGACTGCTGTTCGCAGCCAACGTCAGCTCCAGACAGAGCAATCTATATGGCTCTGGCTGCAGCATGAGCGGTTTCTCTTTCATCACAGGGCTTTTTCCTGCTGTTTTCCGGACCTTTCTCTAATCTGGAGAGCAGTGTCGCGACCTAATGAGTCCGTAAAATAGGTTATACACCTTCAATAGCTACAATATTTGTACAGGAGATGCCTGAGGCTTTGATCCATGTCCCACCGTCAAAAAACGCAATTGACGAACATACTCGTCCTTGGCACTCAATGAGTTAAGTACAGAAAATATCAGCTACTTTATGACTTTCACTCATAAAATAAAGAAAAAACATCGCATGGATGCAACTGGGACGTATCCTCAGTGATGTACCCTGGGGTCATAGGATGTTTCGGGTCTCGCAACATCATACACCCTCTCCCAGGTGACCCAGCCGGGGCTGGCCAAGCCCCAACTTACGTCCCAGTAGCTACCCACAGTCAGCCCTCTAGGAAGGGTCGAAGGTGGTCACGTGGTCAGGGCCACTCAATCCGCTGCTCCGGAACTACTCTGCCGGGACCGGGGGGGGGGGGGGGGGAGGGATCTTGTACGTAGAGGGACCGGGCTCTGTGGGTTGCCACTCGGCCGGGCTCCTCCCTCATCTCACCAGGTCTAGGACCTGTGCGCTGCACCAGACTCCCCCTGCTCCAAACATCTCATTCCGACGTGATGGTATCTTGGTGGATACCATGCAGTACCAGTAATTGGTGGCACTGCAGACTCCACTTGCGGCTTGAATGGCCCTCCTAAAAGACCTCTTGTGGATTGTTGGGCTTCTTCCTCACGGAAGACGCAGGCTGGGGCGTTAACCCATACTGCTCCCTGGTGCCGTCCCTGTTCCGGCTGTCAACTGACTCTCCAGTGGTCACTAGTCTATTCCTGGTTGTCACATAGTCTATTCCTATGAGTCACTGGCAAGTAATATTTTAATGGGTGACTTTGAATTTTAGTAATTTTCTGGTAAAGTATCTATACTTTTACGGGTATGGATTTTGAGTACTTTATACACCACTGGTTAAGCTAAATAGCTTCGCTACTTGTAGCAAGCTACTGCCCAACACTGGACATTTTGTAGGCTAACGTTATTGCAGCCATGTACTTGGTATGTGTGATGCTATTCCATCCAGATTATTTCGTAAAACATTCTTGTGACAGTCAAATACAGCAACATGGTTCTTCAGTCTTGCTTGTACCTTTGTGAATCACAGATACATTTTAAGATGCAAGGCCTGAAAATAACCACAATGTACTATACAGCCTGGTTCCTGCATGCTACAGTACAGAGATAAACAAACCGCCTCCCTTCTACTCTCAGCCACTCACAGGGTGTTATCCCCGGGAGTTGTAACTGACATGATTGGCAAGCTCGACTCAGCTGACGATACATTCACTGACGATCAAAAATCTTAGTACCACACAACTAAACAGTCATTATGTGATGTGTTACACTCAAACAGTTAAACATGACTGTGGACCGTCCATTTTGGGCAACCTTCCCCCCCCCCCCCCCCCCCCCCCCCGCTGCACTGAGCTGCAATTTGTACATCAAATTTTAGTTAATTTCATGGTGGTACTATCGGTGGTGCTATTGTAATTTCTGATGCTGCTAGAGCACCAGTAAGCATGACATGAAATATAATGGTCATTAGCCTCATTAGCCTGTCAGTGGAAATAATACAATAATGACATTAGATATGACAGAATAACATTTCCACTTCTTGTCCTTCAGGCTGAGCAGCTGTCAGCTGTCAGAGAGAAGCTGTGAAGCTTTGGCCTCAGCTCTCAGCTCCCAGTCCTCTAGTCTGAGAGAGCTGGACCTGGGCAACAACAACCTGCAGGATTCAGGTCTAAAGCTGCTCTCTGCTGGACTGGCGAGTCTACATTGCAGATTGGAGACTCTCAGGTCAGCTCACTTTACATGTTTTATCAACTGACTTGTCATATTTCTCCAAATGAAGGTCATTTTTCCTCAAAACAGACAGGATTCAGGCCAGGATTCTTAATCTGCAAAATGTGACCCTGCAAGTATTACATCAGGATTTCAGATCCATTTTATATTAAATTTTCACTCGATAGAAAGTTTTTTTTAATTTTCCAGCACTGGTTTTATTCTGACCCAAATTCACATACACAGACATGAACATGAAGGATTTAGAGATCATCCATGCTCTGATATCATGTCATTAAATTGCTGCACCTGTCTCTGTTCCACAGAATTCACTGTCGCATCTCCAGCTGGTTCAGAATAGAGCAGATCGATTTTAGGGTCACAACATTTACCAAGTTTTAACATCTGTCATCTGGTTACCAGATATCCTATTAAAATGTAACTGAACACATCTAAAACAGGCTAGTTTTGGTCCTGAATTACACGGTGGAGCTCTTAGTTCCTTGTGAGATGCAGCTGAGATATTCAGGTCCTCCCAAATTTCCCCCAGTCCAAACTCAACACTTAAGCTGAATGAATGAATGATTTTTTTAAATTATTGTGTCATACATACATTGTATGCCCAGCCCACATGGGCTTACAAAACACCAATAATTAAATCGAAGCAAGGACCATAGTGCAGCATATAGGCTTGCGTAATTGAAGTTACAGCCACAATAACATAATCAACATAATTATCATCACCACCACCAGCAACGACAACATCCTCATCATCACCACCACCACGAACACCAACCACAGCATCAGAGAAAGAAAACAGACATATTTTACATTCAGTTCATCAGGCCATCCATGACTAGAGTAGAACTGTGTGACTGGAAAATCTGAAAGTGAAAAACATAAAATGTTAATTAAATAATATATCTTGCCTTCTTATCCACACTTTTGAGATGAAATTAGCACACTTAAATGCTTATATCTCTTATCATAATTTGTACAGTATAAGAGTAAATGGAACTCACTTTCCACTTCCCCAAATCACACAGCTCACACAGTTGGTTCTTGTCTGGAATATGTTTTAATCGCCCAACCTCAATGGCCAGAAGAATACCAGCTCTCAGTTGTGCAACTAAGGATCTTTGGCTTCTTGGTAAACGAGATGTAACATATAATTCAGGGCCAAATTTATGTTTGAGATTCACATAAGTCTTTAGTTTAGGCATTAACTGGACATTTTCAAGCCATTTGTCTTAAAATTTCAATAAAAGCTTATGTTTGATGAGATTTACATTACAGCTCAAATTGTTCCTGTAGATATACAGCATAATGTACCTCCTTAAAGATAGAGCAGAGCTCCTTTGCCCATCAGGCCCTTTAGACCAGGGCCTCATCAATAAAGTCTGTCCATAGAAATAATACAATGATCACATTAAATATTAGGGTCAGTTAGCCTCATCAATACAGCAATATAACAGAATAACATTTCCACATCTTATCGTTCTCCAGGCTGAGGGGCTGTCAGCTGTCAGACAGATGCTGTAAAGCTCTGGCCTCAGGTATCAGCTCCCAGTCCACTACTCTGAAAGAGCTGGACCTGAGTAACAATGACCTGCAGGATTCAGGACAAAATATGCTCTCTGCTGGACTAAAGAGTACACATTGCAGACTGGAGACTCTCAGGTCAGAACACTTACATGTTTTATCAATTTACTTGACGCATTTCTCCAAATTAACGTCCTTTTCTCTCAAAACAGTCTCAGGTCAGGATTTTTGAATCTGCAATGTGCAAGTTTTACACCAGCAAGTATATGTGTCCAGGATAAAAGCAACCTGAGCCACAATAATGGCAGGATGTGTCAACAGTTTCTCGCCAGTGGTCACTGTTTATTGGGCAATTTTTCTGGTCACTTACTGGTGGATGAGCTGACTGTCTTGTGACTAAGTGGAGCAGATTAGGATTAGGCGATATAGGCTAGTGTTGTAATGTGCAGACTGCAAACAATTTGTTGACATTCATTCTGAATTATAGTACTTATTTTAAACCTTGTAGGCCGACAACATGTTTTGGCAACAGGCCTACACTGTTAGGGCCCTATCGTCTCAAAAGCGGTAATTTTGCATTTGCACTTGTTTTGCGCTCGTTTTAACACCACGCGCAATGCAAGCGCATTTGTATTCTCCCTGCCGCGCTATTACCTCTATGCCTGTTATAATTGTTCTGGACATGCATGGGGTAGGCGTGCCACATGCTAAACCAGGCGTCTCTGCACAAAATGGGGACACAAATGGCATTCTCCTATCGCATGCACACAATTACTTTGCGCGAAGAGCTTTGAAAAGCACCTCTTGAGCGCAAAAATATCCCGCTGCACTTGAGCGCACCATAATCTCCGTGCTGCGCAGCGTAGTGCGGAGGAATTTCTTTTGGATACATCATTACACACAGACATGCCATGCCAGGACATCCAATTCTACTGCTAAAATTGGGTAACCAGCAGATTATTCAGTGAGGCAATCAACTATAATTAATTGAGAAACTTTTATCACATGGCAAAGAGGGGTTAATGGCAAATTAATTTAGAAAACTTGGACGCCTTCACCTATCCCATAACCCGGAGGGTCGTTGGGCACCACAGATGATCTGTCGACAAGCTCTCTCCATCTCTCTCTGTCCTCGACACGGCAGCTCTCACTGTTTCACCGAGTTTTAATTGAGTCCACTCTAAATCCTCCCATCTTTTCTTTTGTCCCCCCCCAATTTCCCTGCTGCAAGCACGTTTATTTCCAGTCAACAAAAGAACCCGAATTGCATCAAATCACAGATGTTTTTAACAGATATATGATGTGATGGTGTTGTGAGATAGGGATAATACAGTCAATGGAGATAGGCCTATCCAAATTACGCATGGGGAGAATTACAGCGTATATTGCATGCCTCATGCAAACTGTATTACAGGGAGTGCGAGACAGGAATCTGATTGGTTTGATTGATGTAATGTCCAGGCATTGCCAGTGCTCGAATCCAGTTTGCGCCATGCATAAATGACTTGGCACACCTCCAATTTGTGCCTGCTCCCATTGTGCAGAGTTACGTACCCCCGCCATATTTTGGGGCTGTTTTAACTTAACACGTTCACTGCCGTGGACGAGATATCTCGTCAAGCAGAAACCAACGCTTGACTGCCGTGGACGAGATATCTCGTCAAAAAAAAAATTATATATTTTTGACGGTGGGACGTGGATCAATGCCCCCCACGTCTCCTATAAAAATATGGGAGCCACCGAACGTGTACAACCCATTCCACCGACCCACTAAGTGGCGACAGTGCTCTCCAGACTAGAAAAAGCCGAGCCAAAACTGCAGGGGAACGCGCGAGGAAACCATTCTCATACTGTAAAATGGATTGGCGAAAAAGCTTTCGCTTTCGCGCTGAGAGCCGCTGCAGCCACGGAGGGAGGAGAACACACACGGAGGGAGGAGTTTGAAGGAGAGGGGGGTTTCCTGCTGCTATGGAGGAAATTACTTTTCAAAACTATTGTTTAGATGTCTGACGTCTTACGCCAAAAATAAATGGTTAAAGTGACTGTTCTATCGAATTTCACAAAAAGCCATTTATCTCAGCTTAAATTTTCAGATGCTGAAACCATGCTGTATTCAACTGCTAATGTCTACATAACTACTAACTCTACAAACTAACTCTTTTAGACAGAGAGAGCACACATTCTATTAGTTCTTTTGAGATATTTTGTGTTCACAAAATCTTAGCAGAAAATAATCCTCGGCTTTTGAAAGATGAGCCAGAATCCTCAAAAAAAAAACTTGGCAGAAGCTACCTACAGTAAAAAAAAACTGCTGGCAGGGAATGTGTTAAAAACAGGGAGGTCACGTCTACCAAAACAATTATATAATTTTTAAACTTAAGTTACGTTTCTGTATAAATCATTACAATATGCTCCCGTGAGGTGGGGCTGCGTTTGACGGCGGGGGTGCAAAACTTGGCATAACACCTGGACACTTGCGCTATCGTCCCTGCAGGGACAATAGCATATGGCAGGCGTTAAGGCACACAAACAGGTGCGCAAGCGCAAAAAGTGGATAGCGCCTGTACAAAGATAGGGCTCTTAATGTCATGCCAAAAGAGAAAAGGACGTAGTAGATTTTCATTCATTCCATAAGGACATAAAGTGACATCACTGACAGTATGCTGCATGACTGTAATCCTCCTAATTTGTGTGTGTGTGTCTCTACATGTGTGTGCGTTCATGTATTGGCTTTGTGTCTGGAGTAGGATGGTTCTTGTGTTCTTCTGTTTTTTTTATTTTGGCTTCTTACTGAACATTCAATAACATGTGTAGTTTTGATACTGTGAGTATTTCCCTGTGTGGAAGTCCCAGGCGGCGTAGTCAGGCTATATCCTTAAAGGAAGGCTTTGTCCATTTTCAACCCACTTTGTATCATTATAATTTCAGTAATATGAGCAAATGGACAGCTGGTATGGCTCATTAACGCTTGTTAAGGCTCTCAATGTGATTCTCCATGGATGTGCGTATACAGAAAAAATAAAAAGGAACAATCTTTAGTTGGAAGAGCCGCCTCGAGCAGAACAGCTGTTCACTTCCATATCCAGAATGACGCATTTTGCATATAGGCCTATTACCGACATTATAATGATACAAAGCGGGTTGAAAATTGGCAAAGCCTTCCTTTAATAAAGTGCATGATGCAGGTTGGAGACCACATTGCATTAATATGTGGAAGGGGTATATAGCAATGGGATTTGGGGGGAAAAACTTTTTTTTCAATCACACACAGCTGCGTTTAGACTAGTTTTTGTAACCAGCAGGGGGCACTGGTCCATTTCATGGAACTACCTTTTGTGATGTCACAGGGATGCAAAATAGTCACCTTTAGGTGACAGTCACATTTTTCAGCCCAAAATATCAGGATTTCTGACTGGTTTTATGTCTGCCCTGGTATCTGTCACCTTTTTTCACTCTCCATGACTTTGCATCCCTGTGTCAGCCCCAGCAGAACATTCTCCTCTTCTGATGTCACTCCTGTCGTTATGTCACACGCCCATTTATAAAATGCCACCTTTTCCTCCATATTTATACCCTGGGGGCCTGTGGTTGGGGGATCTTTGTCTTTTTGGAGTGTTTTCACTGTAATCATGAGCCCAAAATGTCAATTCAGATTTTTTTTTAAACCTGCACCATGCTCTTCAAATCTTATCCCTAAGCTCCCGCTCCTGCACATGTGTAAGCTGCATACTTTTTTAAAGCCTGATGGCAGAGATGGGGACTTGGACTTGGGACTTGGACTTGACTCGCACTTAAGTCTCACTCACAGTGACTTGAGACTTGACAGTTGAGACTCATCCTCAAAGACTTGAGACTTGACTTGGACTTGAGTTTTGGGACTTGTGAACAATCTTTATTTTTTATTTAATTTTTTTGGTGCATTAACATTAAGGAAATCTATACTGATGTCATCCAATCAATGCTGATAATGTATGCTAATAGATAAAGGAGTGAGGATAATACAGTACATGCTTTGAATTCCTTGGTTTTAGCTATGCAGTGTTCTAAGCAGACTGGATGGCATAACAGATGATAGAACGCTCATCCATAAGAGACTTGAGACTTGACTTGGACTTGTGACCAAAGACTTGAGACTTGACTTGGACTTGCTCCTTAAAGACTTGAGACTTGACTTGGACTTGAGCTCAAAGACTTGAGACTTGAGACTTGCAAAAAATGACTTGTGAGCATCTCTGCCTGATAGTGAATTGAGTCCAAATAATATGTGCACAGGATTAAGTGCTTGTGCGTGAATAAGCCCATGGCATCAAAATCTCACTCCAGCCAGGTACCCTACTGAAAGTTGGCAAGCCTGCACTGTATCAACCAATGCGAGGAAACTTTGGATAGTTTATCCACCCGTGTATTACCACTACACCCCTGGATAGATGGCTCTGTTACGCACCTCCCGAAATAGTACAGAAGTTCCAGGGTGAAGCTCCACTAAAACCCACCGGAAGGAGAGGAAAGCCACACATCTCCAATATGATCCTATAGTAATGGGCCATTCCATGTAAATTGGGAGCTGGGAATGTGATGGTTCAAAGGGCATGAGCTCCGACTGTCCTCGGATTTTCTCTGCCGAAATCAGGGGACCCGCACCACCCCCGGAAATCCAAGATGGCTGTTCCGCGCATCGACAGTAGTTAAAATCATAGTAAATACTGTTTATTAGCACTACTGTCTTTTTTGTGTCTCATTAAATAGCCTGGCTAGAGCTAACTCTGGCTGGTTTCCCGACTGTTTAAATGGAACGTCGACAGCTCAGGTGTGTCTCTCTCTCTGCATATTTTGGTGTAACACTGGACAATGTCTTCCCTCAGAGACATTGAATTTGGTTCGGGATTGTTGAAAATTACTGTCATTCACAAAAAACACCACCAGGTTGGTGTGGCAATAAAGGTTGTGTGTTTGGTTTCAGTATATTCATAGAAAAAATATGTGGTTCTTGAAAGATCAGTGAAAATAATCAAAAATGCGTTGGCTGGCAACTTTTTTAAACGCTGGCTGGGAAAGAGTTGACATTTGTCCTCTGGTTACCAGTTAGATATATAATTCATATTCAAATGTAACTGAACACTTTTAACACGTTCACTGCCGTGGACGAGTTAACTCGTCAAAAAAACAACAACGGTTGACTGCCGTCGACGAGTTAACTCGTCAATTTATTTATTTTATTTTTTTGACGGTGGGACGTTGATCAAAGCCCCCTACATCTCCTATAAAAATATGGGAGCCACCGAACGTGTACAACCCATTCCACCGACCCACTAAGTGGCGACAGTGCTCTCCAGACTAGAGAAAGCCGAGCAAAAACAGCAGGAAAAAGCGTGAGGAAACCATTCTCATGGCGAAAACGCTTTCGCGCTGGGAGCTGGCGCACAACGGTGGGGGATTCCAAAAATAGACTCTGGGTGCAACACACTTTGAAACACGCAGCAGAAAGCCCAGAATCGCACGCAGCTTCATCAAAGCTCACAACCGAAACCCCAGAAACGAACGAGCCCGATCCAGACTCGCCCGACGAGCGGCCGCCAGGCAGCACAGACAGGCAGCAGAGACTCGCCTGTGACACACGCTGCAGAGCCACCAGAGACACACCCACGGAGGGAGGAGTTTGAAGGAGAGGGGGGTGGGGGTGCTGTTATATTAGAGGAAATTACTGTTCAGAACTATTGTTTAGATGTCTGATGTCTCACTGATGCCAAAAATAAATGGTTAAAGTGACTGTTCTATCGAATTTCACAAAAAGGCATTTATCTCAGCTTTCCTTCTCAGACGCTGAAACCATGCTGTATTCAACTGCTAATGCCTACATAACAGAACATGATAAAAACGAACTCTTTTAGACAGAGAAAGCACACATTCTATTCTATTAGTTCTTTTGAGATATTTTGTGTTCACAAAGTCCTAGCAGAAAATAATCCTCGGCTCTTGAAAGATGAGCCAGAATCCTCAAAAAAAACCTTGGCAGAAGCTATCTACTGTATTGGATAAACTGTTGGCAGTGAATGTGTTAATGCATGCTAATTTTGGTGCTGATACACTGTGAGCTGATAACCAGCTGAGAACTCAAGGTCCTCTTGTCTTTCCCTCAGTCCAGACTCAACACTGAAGATTTCACTTTAGTCCTCAGGGGTTCCAGACTGTGGAAAGCCTGAGGGACTGAGGCTGCAGATTCAAGATAATCTTTAAATCTCTTCTAAAACACACTTTTGTGTAATTTGATGTAATATTTTTTAGTTTGTCCTTTTTAAATCCGTAGTGTTTCCTAATTTCTATCGACTCTCTTTCGTAGCTTGTTGTGCAGTGTAATAAAGCATGTGCCATTTATAGGATTTATTTATTCAATCACCTTACAGTACCATGTGTAAATACATTGTTAGCATGAGCGGCGGCCCAGTGTGAATCAAACGTTTCCCTGTCAGTGTTCGTGCTCCAGTCAGCTCAATATACATTAACATGCTAACACTGGGACCTGCTTTAGACTAGGGCCTCATCAATACAGTCTGTTAGTAGAAATAATAACAACATTAAAATACAATGGTTAGCCTACTTAGCTTCACAAATAAAGTCTGTCAGTACAAACAATGCAATAATGACATTAAATATAACCGAATAAAGTGTCCACATGTCTTGACCTTCAGGCTTAGTGTCTGTCAGCTGTCAGAGAGAAGCTGTGAAGCTCTGGCCTCAGTTCTCAGCTCCCAGTCCTCTAGTCTGAGAGAGCTGGACCTGAGTAACAATGACCTTCAAGATTCAGGAATGAAGCTGCTATCTCCTGGACTGGAGACTCCACATTGCAGACTGGAGACTCTCAGGTCAGGATCACTGTCACTGTTCACTGATCACTTGACAGACATTGTAGTTTACATGCACATCAATGTCAGAGAAAATACCTGAAGTCTGATTTTCCTGCTGATCTGGTTTTTGAAAGCAGCTGAGCCAACCAACATTCACCTTTACTTTCTCTCCTCTCAGAGAGTATTTCATTATTTCTCTCCTCACTGCCTCGTTGGTGAAACTTAAAGTTGTCAGATTCTGTCAACCTGAGTCCAGAACTGAAATAAAAAATAAAGATAAATAAATAAAGATTTTATACTGCTCACCTGGCGTAACTCCAGAATCCCCAAGATGACAAATTGACTTGAAAATAAATCATTTACACCCTGTTTTTAGCTTAAATCTTCAGTGTAGCCATGAGCTGAAAGTGAAAACACGGCTTTTTGAACTGTGACAAACTGTGTTAACTGTCTTACCTCTTCTTCACCTGTCAGTAGCTCTTTTGCTTTCTCATCTGTCTGGTCATAAACAGGATACAGTCAACATATGCCAACCAAAGTCTAAAAACAAATTGTATGTGATGATTAGATCATAAGCACATTATACATCGACTTAAACAACTAACCAATATCAGACTATACAAAAGCAAAGTGTCACAGTCCAGTTCAGAGGCTACAGCAAAGAGGGAGACAACACAGGTGGCTGCTACGAAAAAGTGATTCATTTTGTAAAGAAGTATAGTTAAAGCATTTATGAATAGGTGGCAGTGTATGTGGTGAGAAAACACAAAAATAATCTCCTATGGGAGAGGTATTAATAGGGCAGAGCACACCACCCCAGGTGTAGCTCATGCAGTTAATGACCCTCCACTGCAAGACACAAGCAAAAAATAGGGTAACGCTTTAGAATACAGCCCACAAATAAGCATGTAGTTATAGTATAACAACGGGGTTTAGGGAGTGTAGTTAGAGTATAACTATGGGGTTTAAGGAGTGTAGTTATAGTATAACAACAGGTTTTAAGCAGTGTAGTTATAGTCTAACTACGGGGTTTAAGGAGTGAAAAAATACTTTAACTAGAGGGTAACAAGATCTGTACTTATAGTCTAACTATGGGGTCGCGGGCTGTATTATGAAGCAGGGCACAAATGTTTGTACTTATAGGCTAATTACGGGGTACCACACTGTACTTACAGGGTAACTACAGGGTTTAAGGAGTGTAGTTATAGTATAACAACGGGGTTTAAGGAGTGTAGTTAGAGTATAACAACGGGGTTTAAGGAGTGTAGTTAGAGTATAACAACAGGGTTTAAGGAGTGTAGTTAGAGTATAACAACAGGGTTTAAGGAGTGTAGTTAGAGTATAACAACAGGGTTTAAGGAGTGTAGTTAGAGTATAACAACGGGGTTTAAGGAGTGTAGTTAGAGTATAACAACAGGGTTTAAGGAGTGTAGTTAGAGTATAACTACACTCCTTAAACCCCGTTGTTATACTCTAACTGCACTCCTTAAACCCCGTTGTTATACTATAACTACACTCCTTAAACCCCGTAGTTAGACTATAAGTACAGATCTTGTTACCCTCTAGTTAAAGTATTAATTCACTCCTTAAACCCCGTAGTTAGACTATAACTACAGCCCTAAACCCCGTTGTTATACTATAACTACATGCTTATTTGCGGGCTGTATTCTAAAGCGTTACCAAAAATAGAAAGGACACCTAATGTCCAGGTGGAGGTGGTGTCACAAAACCATTAATGCACTATTCCATCCAATACGGGCTCATTAAATAGTCATCAATGACAGTCACACAACACAGCAACGCTATTGGATGCCAGCTACAGGTCAAATAACAGCACGGTGGGGCACGGTGGCTCAGTGGTAGAGCTGTCGCCTCACAGTCAGAAGGTCCTGAGTTCGATTCTCGCCTGGGACACTGTGGGCGCTGTGGTTGTGTTCCCCCCCATATCTTCAGTGCCTACTGCCCAGGTGGGGTATCTCGTCGTAAGGGCCTTTCTCTCTGTGTGGAGTTCTCCCCGTGCTCCCCCAGGGGGTTCCTCCGTATATAACCCCCCCACTAAAAACATGCAGAAGATCAGATCGTCATCGTCATCCGACCAGTGACGACAACACCCGACGTTGGTCCCCAGGCGCTGTACGAGAAAGCGACCACTGCTCCTGGCCTGCCCCCCGGAGGAAAGGACATGCCTGGATGGGTTAAATGCAGAGGACACTTTTCACCGGCCACCGTCAGCATGAGTGTGTTGTGGCCGCATGCATGTGTTGTGGTGTTCGTGTGACAATAAAAGACGGGGCTTGTCCCGTTACGAGAGCAACAGATGTACAACAATCAGCATTCTATATTTATGACTTTCTGCAGTGTACAGTAATCAGTGGATTTATATATTAAATGTGATACAAAACAAATCACACAAAACACTCAAATAATGGTTACATTTTTTCTTCTAAAAAATCTAAAGTGACAGTGACTGAGTAGGCAACTTTTGTTAATAATATTAATATTCTGTGATCAATATTATTGAAAATTATCAAGCTCCTTTCATTTTCAAATTGAGGAAAATGTAACTGAGATAATTATCAATATTGTTTATCACCCAGCACTACAAACTACAGTATACATCACTGAAGAAATGCAACAATATGTTGCTGTGTGTGTGTTTATTGTTTATTATTTATTAAAACAGATCCCCATTAGCTGACACCTAAATGACCACTAGTCTTCCTGGTGTCAACACAATAATATACATTACATGGCAGACAATGCAATGAATATGTGTGAGAGATTATGTGTGTGTGTGTGTGTGTGTGTGTGTGTGTGTGTGTGTGTGTGTGTGTGTGTGTGTGTGTGTGTGTATGTGTGTGTGTGTGTGTGTGTGTGTAGGCTGTCAGGCTGTCTGCTCACAGAGGAAGGCTGTGCTTCTCTGGCCTCAGCTCTGACCTCCAACCCCTCCCGTCTGAGAGAGCTGGACCTGAGCTACAATCATCCAGGATCCTCAGGAGTGAAGCTGCTCTCTGCTGGACTGGAGGATCCCCACTGGAAACTGGACTCTCTCAGGTATGGAGAGGCAACATCTAATAGAAGGCTGAGAGTCACACACATTTTCTCTGTCAGACCGGCTGCCTACGCACCAGGGTGGGAACCAGGTTATTTGTTCATTATCAAAGAAATTATGCTCTCTGACCCCCCCCTTCCCCGCAGTGTGGACCATGATGCAGTGCAGTGGTTGAAACCAGGTCTGAGGAAGTGTAAGTCTATATCTTGTTTGATTCATGAAAACAAAGCAGCACATTCAGCTTCTATTTACATAGAAAGCTTGTGTCAGTTCCAGAGCTTAAAATTCACTTTGCAAACTAGGGGGGAATTCCCCCCTTATGTTCTTCAGATAGGGGGGATTTATAGATTTTCAGGGGGATCTATAGACTTTAAGGTGGATTTTTTTCAGGCGATATCACCGACAAATAGCTGCTTCTCCTGTCCAATAAGCAATAATACTGTAATTTCACATTTTTGTATTTAAAAAAGGAAGTAGTTTATGCACACCTGAGTCTAAATTACTATGGCCTTTGTCATGTTTTTTTCTGCAGACTAAGCCATAGGCTTTTGGTTCTATGAAAGCCTTTATTTTTTGTATTGAGTGATACACTACTAAAACACTAATATCATATTATATCAGAAGTGTTCCTTGTTTTGTGTTCATGTAACCATTTGTATTTCGTCGTCTGCGTTGTGTTTTGTTAAGGAATGGACCGACACTCTTCAGCTTCAGTTGTGTGGACTTTATTGCCTGTCAACACACATGGATTCTCATTGGTCGGACATACAGCAGTGATCGGCACAGCAGACACGGCTCGTGGCAAGAATCATCTCTTTCTGGCCATAATAAATGTACAACACAATATAAACAATATGAACAATTATGTACCTGTCAACACACATGGATTCTCATTGGTCGGACATACAGCAGTGATCGGCACAGCAGACACGGCTCTACAGAAAAACCAGGAAGCGTTAGCTTAGCGTACAAGCTAATGAAGCTAGTGATAGCCACCACGTTAACAAGATATAACCCACAGCACATTCAGGTAAGTACAATGCGATCGCTACATACTGTCATACAATCCAACATAATACCATGATAGCTGTATCATTAGATTACATAGTTTTAACCCGTTTAACGTAATGCCTGTGTCTCATGCGACCTACCGTGGCAAGAATCATCTCTTTCTGGCGCTTAGGTGACGTAGCGGCCAGATTTAAATGCCAGGCAGGGACATGCCCACAACCCAATGAGTTAAAGTGATAGAACCCTGTAAATGACTGGTCAGTGCTCTGGCAAGTGGAACTAACTAAAATAACCAAACTAACTCCGTTACACTCCCCCCTGCTGAATTCCACTTGCTCACAAAGATTCCCAGAAAATAGAAATTAAAGAAACAAACAAATACTGACCAGCTAGTAAACATGACAGGTACTCAGCATAGGCACATCAGAGAGAGAGTGAGAGAGAGAAGGAGAAAAAAAATCACATATACAATACACAGAAAACCAATGGAGGAAGTAGACCCTGTGTAGTCACACGAAACCCAGTCAGGAGACTATTCTCTGCGAGAATTAGAGGAGGAGGAGGCCGGCCAAACCCCCTCAACCATCTCAGGTAAACATGCCTGTTACATGTCTAATGCACAATGTGATTACACAAACCCTCCATCAATAATCGACACCCGGGGACCCAATCATCAGACAACCATCCCCCATGTACACCATATGTGAGCCCAAACCCACCATACAGGAGCATAAAATAACATTGTTCATTTCATGAAAAATAAATAAAAACATAAGACCCCTTATACACATAATGGCACAACACACAAGAAAAGTGCTTTTCTTCCTCTCTCCACATTCTCCAATAAAACAAAACATTCAAAACCAACATTCTCAACAGAGAAACAATTTACATCCTTTTTTTTTTTTTTTTCTGCAATCAGTTCACATTCATTCTTTGTTCCATCATTTCAATAAGCCTAGACACAGGTTTAAACAACCTCCCCGTTCTAGCCTGGACACTTTGTGACCGTGCCAGTGATCGTGTCAGTGATCGTGTCACTGGTGGGACGGGAACAACAGTACTGGGCAGTGTGGGAACATGTTCACTCGGCCCCGCGGCATCAGCCAGGGCAGTGCCAGTTTTGACACTCTGATTGGACTCCACTTCGTCTGACTCGGACACCAGCTGATCGGGTTCCTGAGAGTGAAGTCCCACTGAAGCAGGTGAAGGGAGTGGATCACTCTGACCATCAGGGAGATCAGAACAATCAGTTTGTGAATCAACCAGAGATGGGATGGAATGTGGTGCATCTCGGGCATCTTGGGACAGGCTCCCAACCTCCACACTCGAGTCACTAGACCCCGCTGGCAGCTGGGAGACCCAGGCTCTGGTCCTATAGTCAGCAGCATCCGTTGACGCATCGTCATCCATCGTCACAACGTCCTGCTCCGTGTTTGGATTATCTGAAGCAGAGGAGGCCGACAGGTCCAATCCTTCTTCAGAAGCATTGCCGGGGAGTGGCAGAAAGTTGACCGGTGTTATCAGGTTGCGGTGGACCGTTTTAACAACACCAGTGGTGCTGTTCTGGATTTTGAAGGTCTGGCTGTCGGCATTCACCTCAGTGACCACGTAAGTCGCATCCTCCCAACGGTCAGCGACCTTACGCTTGCCACGTTCCCCTTTGTTGGCCAACAATACTCGATCTCCGACTTCAACTGGAGCTCCGCGGACCTTACGATTATACAGTTCAGTATGCCTCCTCAACTGTTTTGATGCTGAAGCTTGTGCAATTCCCATCGCTTCCTTCAGACTCCTTCGTAAAAGTTGAACGTACTCATCATATCTCTCAACTTCAGGGGTGTCCAGAACAGTGCTGAAAGCCAGGTCAATGGGCAGCCTCGGTATCCTCCCGAACATCAAGAGAAACGGTGCATACCCTGTGGTCTCGTGGATGGTGCAGTTATAGGCAAACGTGAGGGATTTCAGTGCCTGAGGCCATCTGTGCTTTGCTCTGGGGGGCAGGGCCCGAATCATGTTGCCCAGTGTCCTGTTCATTCTTTCACATGAGCCATTGCCCATCGGATGATATGGGGTCGTATGGGACTTTTGAACCCCGGCAACACTCAAGAGCTCAGCAATGAGGGCACTCTCGAAATTGGCCCCCTGATCAGAGTGAATGCGCCTCGGAAAGCCATAGACACAGAAATAGTTATGCCATAGTTGGTGGGCCACAGCTTTAGCAGACTGGTTCGGACACAAAAAGGCATTTGCCATTTTCGTGAAATGGTCTGTAACAACGAGCACGTCCATTGACCTGTTCTTAGGATCCTCCGCACACCAGAAGTCTATGCACACAAGCTCCAGAGGCTCTGTTGTTATGATGTTCTCAAGTGGGGCTCTAGCTTCTGGCTCGGGGGTCTTGCTCAGCACACACCGCCTGCAGCATTTCACATGCTCTCTTACATCCTTCTCCAGGCCTGCCCAGTAGAACCGTTGCCTAGCAAGGTGTAAGGTTCGTTGCTGGCCCTGGTGACCTGCTTCGTTGTGGACGCCTCCCAGCACTACTGCCTTCAGAGAAGCCGGAACAACGTACAGGTGAGTCTTTTTCTTTGTTACAGGGCTCCTTGCTACACGATACAGCACGCCCGCCTTCATAGTCAGCTTATCCCAGCTCTTCAGCAGACGGATGACATCAACTGTCTCGTGAGCTCGCTCTCTCCTCGACGGCCGTCGCCCCCTTTCCACAAAGAAGATCACTCTGCTCAGCACCGTGTCGGCTCTCTGCTTCTCCATCAGTTGGTCATGAGACAGCGCTTCGGTTCCATCCTCTTCCATCGGCATCACAGCTTGAGGTAGCTGTGGCAACAGCAGCGCATGGGGCGGCACTGCCCTTTCCTGTGACTTGTGTGAACGGAGAACCGCTGCCACTTCCTGACTTGACAAAGCCCCGGGGGTGACAACAGCAGCGCACTGGCAGGTGACAGAAGGCCCAACGCCAGATCTCCCCTCAAGCGGGTGGGTAGACCACCGAAACACATCCTGCACCTTATCCGTGCCAACAGCATCAGCTTCAGCCACCAGCGTCTCATATGGCTCTCTGGTCAAGCGGTGGAGCGTGCTCGGATGAATGAAGGGCTGCCTGCTCAAAGCATCTGCGACAATGTTTTTGGGGCCCGGGATGTACTTGATATCAAACTGGTAGGGTGCCAGCTTGGCAACCCACCTCTGTTCACACGCATCCAGCTTAGCTTTGGTCAGGATATACGTCAACGGATTGTTATCCGTCCATACCGTGAACAGGTGCCCCCTCAGCCAATGATGGAACTTTTCACAGACGGCCCATCTCATGGCGAAAAACTCCAGCCGGTGTGCAGGGTATCTTGATTGTGCATATGAGAGCGACTTACTAGCGAAGGCGATCGGTCTTGCTACTGTGCCCCCCTCAGGCACCTGCGACAAGACAGCTCCGAGGCCATTACTGGAGGCATCCACTGAGAGGAGAAACGGTCCATCAAAATTTGGGTGGGCCAACACAACCTGATCCAGCAAAGCTTTCTTCAGGAGCAGGAAGGCTTGTCTGCACTCCTCTGTCCAGTCAGCAGCTGTCAGCGTGCGCTGGGGCAAGTGACGCCTTTTCCCCTTCTTACGAGGAGCTTTGTGGCCAGTCGTGAGACCAAATAGCGGCTTGGCTATTGATGAACAGCCCTCAATGAACTGCTGGTAGAACACCACCATTCCCAGAAACGACCTTATCTTCTCTTGAGACGGGACATCTGTACCGTCTTCCATAAGATCCGCCTCAGATAGGGCCGTGATGGCCCGTACCTTTTCGGGGTCTGTAGCGATGCCATCTGCACTCACTATATGGCCAAGGAATCTCACGGACCTCTGCAAGAAATGGCATTTCTTTGGTGCCAATTTCAGATTATGGGACTGCAGACGCTCGAATACCACTCCCAGCCGTTCCAATGCCATTTCCTCAGTAGGAGCAAACACCAGGACGTCGTCCAGATAGCAAAGAAGACTGAGGAAATTTTGGTCACCAAAGATGTTTAGCATCATCCGCATGAAGGTCGCGGGGCTGTTGCACAGACCTTGTGGCAAGCGATTATATTCATACAGCCCGAATGGCGATGTAAAGGCTGTGTATTTCTTGTCATCTTCATGAACCTCAACGTTGTAGTATCCCGACGTGAGGTCCATGGTCGAGAAGAAAGCGTTGCCACCCAAAGCTGCAAGGGCGTCGGCCTGATGAGGGAGCGGGTGAGCGTCTTTGATGGTTCGGGCATTTATCCAACGGAAGTCGGTACAGAGTCTCAGGTCTCCTGACTTTTTCCAAACGAGGACCAAGGGCGATGCGAAGTCGCTGCTGGACTTCCGTATGATCTCTCTGTCTTCCATCTCATTCAGTGCTTGTCTGAGTTTCTCATACTGGGTGGGTGCGATGCGTCGGTATGGCAACCGAAAGGGCTTCTCATCACTGAGTTTTATCCTGTGAACACAGCCTGTAGCTTTTCCACAATCCAGCTTGTGTCTGGAGAAGATTGACTGGTACTTAGCTATCAGCTTGACGAGTTCCTCTTTGCATGCTGGAGACACATCACAGGAACCAAGATCAATGTCAGCCAACCCCAGGCCCTGCAATATTGAGCCTGGGCTGCCCTGAGGAGGCCCACTGAACGCTGTGCCCTCATTCTGACAATCTGGGAGACTTGAATCCTCAGATGTGAGATGGGATTCCTTCCCATTGTCTGATGCCACATCGCCCGACTTTTGCACTTGTTGCTGGGAAACTAGCTGTGTGTCATGTGGATCGGGGCTGTCAAAGTCTTCCAACTCCATGCAGGGATAGACGTCAGCAAGCTTGGCATTCCTCTTCAGTGTCACAGGCTTATCTGAAGGATTCATCACTTTAAGTGGCAGCCAGCCATCACTACGGAGCAACGCCACAGTCCGCCCGACCAACACTGACTTGGGACGTGACCGAGCAGTAGTGGGCTCAATAATGACAGCACTGCCCATTGAGATGTTGTCGACGCTCTGAAGCCGGCCCCAGACTAGGTGTTCACTCAGAGGCTCGAGCGTCACAGCTTTCCTTATCCTCGCGGTTCCCACCTTGTCAGGGACATCACTGCCTGTCCACAGCTCCACATTAGCCAACAAGCTCAGCAGCTGATGCTGCTCCGCTTCACTGCCCTCAGACGCAGGCTTCTGGCTCAAAACATCTCTTGAGACTTTCAAACGTCGAATCAGGTATTTCAGAAGGTTACTTCCTACTATGAGGTCGTCATTTTGTGTCGCAACCACCAGCGTTGGAACGATCACTGGGCAGCCGAACAGCTCCATTTTTAGATCACACACTCCTAAGGGCTTGGTCTTTGACCCGCCGCATCCGATCAACACCACATCCGTAGGTGTCAGAGAAGGGCTCTCCAGCACTCCTTCCTGCGACAGCCGCTTCAGAACTTCAGAGCTCAGGCTACACGCCATTGAGCCACTATCCAGCATAGCGTCCACTTCCACTTTGTCTCCAATCAGTACTTTAGCATGAAACAGTCCATCATATGGAGCGACCTTTTGAGTGTTCTGCAATATGACTTTACTCTCCACTTTTAGTTCCTCACACACACTTTTATAAACAGACTCCAAATCATCTTCTGTTGTACTTGGGGAATTCACTACTGGCTCAACACTTGCCCCCCCAAAATGTTGGCCTATTAGTTTCCCACACGCTGAGTGGTGGGGTCACCAGAAGCTACTGGCGGTGGCATTGAAGCTTTTGGACAGTCAGTACGTGTGTGGCCAGAAGCATAACAGAGGAAGCAGAGGTGGTTGGCTCGGCAATGAAAGCGAGTATTATGCCCCGTGTCCCCACACACCTCACATGGCTGCGGGGGTTGGATTCGGTTTCTGGGGCTCCACTGTGGCCGGCGTTCTGGTCTGCCATACTGCTGAGGTCCCTGCTCCAGGAGACGTTCCAACATGTTGACAAGTCGGTCTAGAGACTCGGCGGAGCCCTGTGATGTCTGGCCTAACGCTGGGCTTGTGTTGGGCCTCTGCTGGGCTTGTGAATCATTAGTGGGCTTACCAGCAGGCACTGAGAAAGAGACAGCCGGGCTGACGTCTTGTCGCAGCACGGTGACTGTAGTGGCGGTCTCAGGCTGTGATGAGTGCCTCTTATCTCGTCTTTGCTCTACCAGTTTCTCGTGAACATCAGCAGCAGTCCACTGCTGTAGGGGCTTGCACCTGAATATCAGGGAGAGTTCAGAGTCAGGGCAATGTCTAATAAACATGGTAGTGAGTTCACGTGACGGATCATCCAATGTCTTATTCTGTCTCTTCATACAGTCCTCAGTCACTTCCATCGCTCTGTTCAGTCTGAGCCAGTACTCAAAAGGGTCTTCAGTGGGGAATGGCCTGGTTGCATAGAAATCAGCCAGAGGCATCATGGAGGAAATGGTGTCACTAAAATGTTGTTTTAATATATCAAAAATGGGACCCGGGCCTTCAGACAGAACAAGAAATGGGTTACTGCGTATGGCGACACGAACCACCTCCCTCGCTTTCCCCATGAGTCTGTTCAGGACTTCTTCGGCTTGCTCCGTCAGTGGGACTGCCCGTTTTCTGAGATATGTTATAATGACTGACTCCCATTCATGTACCGTGTAGGCATCTGAGCCATCCCCCTTGAAACATGCTGGCTCCTTGACGTCAGACTTCACCACTAGGTTCACAAGAGAGGTATCACCCCCCCGCGATCTGTATGTGCCACTCGCAACATGTGAACCCTCCCCGCTGTTAAGCTTTGAGTCAATGCAGGCGGCGATACTCTCCCCAATTGACATTCCAATTTGTTTAGCTATGTCTGCGATCATATGTACAGAGGCATTGCCCTCATTTGCATTGGATGAATCAAACCCAACAGTGCCAACTGGTGGCGGAGCAGTGATAACATTATCATTATCTGGCATTTCAACATAACCCGGCACAGGAGTAGATGTGCTGAAAAATGGAAACCTTGTTGCTCCCCGACCAACAGGTGTGATAGGAGCATACCTTAATGCTCCTCTCCCCCTCCCAACACCAGTTCCATACTCCATATTACCCAACAGGTAGATTAAGCACAATAAAATAAAATAAACTTCTTTCACACAGTCTCCAAAACCCACTTAAAATGAAAGCAACTCTAGGTAGCAGTGATACGCATCCACTCACTGAAACCCCCAAAATGTTGAGCACAAATTAGGATACTAAACCAAAGGCATAGAGCCTATATTTCAAAGACCCACAATGAAAATAAAATTATCCTGAAAATAATAGCAACCACTCTCCCAGACTCAGAGGATTAATTTGAAAAAGTACAGCTGCCCATAAAAAGAAACACCCAGACAATTCAGTCAGATCAGACCACCTCTGGTCCGTTATAACAACAGAATTAAATTTGTCAAACAAATAAAATAAACTGGCTCCACCAACCATGTAAAACGTAGCTCAGTTAAATCCTTGTTGCAGCATCATTGTAAACAGTGACAAAATCGAATTTAGCTTCCACATAAATAAAACTATCGCCCCCTCTGGTGGCGAAAAATGACACTGCGCCTAATAATACCTGCGCCTGCGCAAATGACTGTTTGCAAACCACGGTGTTTTTCTCCAGGTCCAGGCAGGAGAAGGTGTCTTCCCCCGACGTGGAGAGAAGCCTGGAGGACGGTCACGGCACCATTGTAACCATTTGTATTTCGTCGTCTGCGTTGTGTTTTGTTAAGGAATGGACCGACACTCTTCAGCTTCAGTTGTGTGGACTTTATTGCCTGTCAACACACATGGATTCTCATTGGTCGGACATACAGCAGTGATCGGCACAGCAGACACGGCTCGTGGCAAGAATCATCTCTTTCTGGCCATAATAAATGTACAACACAATATAAACAATATGAACAATTATGTACCTGTCAACACACATGGATTCTCATTGGTCGGACATACAGCAGTGATCGGCACAGCAGACACGGCTCTACAGAAAAACCAGGAAGCGTTAGCTTAGCGTACAAGCTAATGAAGCTAGTGATAGCCACCACGTTAACAAGATATAACCCACAGCACATTCAGGTAAGTACAATGCGATCGCTACATACTGTCATACAATCCAACATAATACCATGATAGCTGTATCATTAGATTACATAGTTTTAACCCGTTTAACGTAATGCCTGTGTCTCATGCGACCTACCGTGGCAAGAATCATCTCTTTCTGGCGCTTAGGTGACGTAGCGGCCAGATTTAAATGCCAGGCAGGGACATGCCCACAACCCAATGAGTTAAAGTGATAGAACCCTGTAAATGACTGGTCAGTGCTCTGGCAAGTGGAACTAACTAAAATAACCAAACTAACTCCGTTACATTCACAATAGTGATGTCAGTTAGATTTGGTTAGGTCAGAGCTATGGAATATTAAATCATCCATCTTTGCTCACTACATCTGCTTTTCTTACCATCATTACTGGCAACTAAACCTGTTCGAATTTTGCATTGGGGAGAGTTCTATTGAAGTGACTATAAATCATCTGTGTGTCATTTCACTTTTTATTGAAAATGCTTCCACCAGATTTTCACGGCTGCTTTATGAGAAATGTAATTTGAGTGGCGACAACAACGTTGACATCACTGGCACTCGGCATAAGGAGGATTAACGTTTTAACGTCATTATCGATATCATATTCTTCATCGTCAATAACGTAACAGTAAACATCACTGACAGTGACGTTACGTTACTCGGTGTTGACGTTTCAACTAGAAGTGCCTTGTTGTTTGACTTGTCCTGTTTGTTTTTTCCTGAACGGGTCCCTTTTTAGCCTGCGATCTATCATGTTTGCAAGCAGCTGTCTGTATCCACCGAGAAATCAGCAGAGGAGCGTTGATGTCGAGAGCGGACTGAGGGACGCGATATTTTTTTCCCCATGATGGCATAGGCATGACCCGCCTCTCTGCCTCTGATTGGCCTAGTGTCAAACGTTCATCCAATCACATTCGCTTGGCTATCTTGCATCTCTTTCTACAGTCTGTGCTCAGAGACTCAGTGGGTCAGGCAGACAGCCGTTTCGCTTGCTAAGCACCGTTCCGCACAAACATATATCTGCGCAAACCATTGTGGGATTTATAAATTGAAAATATGCGGGAATTCGGGAAAATGTGCGGGATTCCTGCAATCCCGTGCCGAATTTTAAGCCCTGAGATCTACCATAAAACTTACGTAAAAAAGCATAAAACTTGCGAATCGCGAATTTGTTTTTGTTTGGTCCATTCAGTACTCTACAATACAATACTAGGCATGTTCAAAACTGCCTGTATCTACCTTCTTGTGTGTCCTAAGTACTATCATACTGCTTTAAATAAGCAATTTGATACTTTTCAATTTTTACAGAGTTCTGTACCAAACTAATTAAATGCCGGTCCCTTATATACACCGGGCCTGGAAACTATTTTTGGTAAATAAACACCAGGGGCCGGTTGCACCAACTGGTCTTAACTATGCCTGGTCGTAACTCCTACGTCGGTCTTAGTTAAGACCATGGACTTACGCCTGTTGCACCAACACGGCTTATGTCTGGTCTTAACTATGCTGGTCGTAGCAATGCGCGTCCATGTGAATTGCCAGGGAATGCACCCTGATTGGATGATGTTGCAAAAAATGTGCCTCGCAACCTGCTTGGAGCACTGTGCCACTACGCTCTCTCAGCCACTACTGTAAAACACCCTCCCTCCTCCCATCCTCCCTCGCTCCGGGGGAAAAATGGCGGCTATTGAGCAGACAGAGTCAGCCTGAATGAAATTGAATGTAACGTTCCCAATTCTATGTATTAACTTCAAAAAAACTAACGGCAACATTTTGGAAGGCGGGTTAGGTTAACTAGTTAATTATAATCTAACGTCGTGCTTTCAAAGACGGCGAACTGGCGGTGTTACGACGATGACGGTCAAAAAGGTCTCCGCGGAGATCTCTGTTACAGGCAGGCTCTATGCCTCCTCCTGACGAGGCGTAGAAGTTACGCCTGGTCTTAGTGAAAATAAGGCTTAAGTCGTCTTGGTGCAACCGGCGTAGCTGTTAGGTCGTAAAGTTACGACCAACTTAGCTTAAGACCAGTGTAAGACCAGTTGGTGCAACCGGCCCCTGGGCATTTATTTGAAGTTTTACGGTATCGATTATCTACTCTGGGGAGCAAAAAAGATGGCTGTCAAAATGTGTTGTCCTGAAACGGAAGAAATGAACAGTTAAACCTGTTAATAAATTAATCAACAAGAAACACGTCAGGTGTATTACATGAGAAGCTGCTGCTGTATTGTGTCTTGTTCTCTCCATCAGATGCCTGTGAACTCACAATTGACCAAAATACAGCAAACAGAAACCTCTTCCTGTCTGAAGACAACAGAAAGGTGACAGCGGTGGAAGAGGACCAGCCATATCCTGATCACCCAGAGAGATTTGATTACTATGCACAGCTGCTGTGTAGAAATGGTCTGACTGGTCGCTGTTACTGGCAGGTTGAGTGGAAAGGAGATGTTTCTATAGGAGTTACTTACAGAGGAATCAGAAGGAGAGGAGAAAGTGATGATTGCTTGCTTGGAGGGAATGGAAAGTCCTGGAGACTGCTCTGCTCTGGTAACAGTTATATGGTCTGGCACAATAACAGAGTAACAGACATATCTTCGCCCTCCTCCTCTGACTCTAACAGAGTAGCAGTGTATCTGGACTGGCCTGCTGGCTCTCTGTCGTTCTACAGAGTTTCCTCTGACACACTGATCCACATCCACACCTTCCACTCCACATTCACTGAGCCACTCCATCCTGGGTTTGGGTTTGTGTCTGGTTCCTCAGTGTCTCTTCTCAGATAGAAGAGGGAGAGAGAAACACACACTGCTGACCAAAGACAGCTGCTGAGATGATAGTTCACTCTGTACAGGATCACACGCACGCAAACACACACACCATTCTACTGCTTACATAGAGCATTTATTATTTATAGATGAGAGTGAAGTAAATAGATCCCCCATTGTGATATTTGCGCAAGTCCTTACATCTAAGTAGGTTTTGGGATTTTTGATACTAACATGGAACTTTGTGATCCTGTAACAAGTAACATTATATGAATTTTGAAAATCCTCGCTTTTAGAAGACAAACATTAGCCCATTTGTGCATTTATTTCAGCATCAGATAGTCAGAAGTATAATATACAGTGACATGAGAACCTTCAGATATCTTCTTCCCATGTGTCTGCGATGAGAAAGCATTACAAACCCAATTAAAAATCTAATTGAACGAAACATTGACGGTGTAGAAAGTACATGGATGCAAAATAAAACCATGATACAGCAATAATTTAGGCTATTGTGTTGTTTGCAGTAGGATTGCCATCAGCAATGACTGAATTCACAGGTGGAGATGTTGACAAGAGCAGATGGCCCCACACACACACGGGACTTTGTTTTCAACTTTCATTTGTATTCCATTTTCATGTAAGAAGAGTGGTTTCTGTCAATGTTTGGCTACAGTGCGGTCGTGCAAGGAGCATAGTGTAAGGACAGGACATTGGAAGGCGTAAGGAGTAATACCTCCCCTGTGTGGTACAAATACATCATTACAGATAAATGCATACATTCTGGATAGTTTTGTACATAAGAGAGAGAAAATATTACAAGTCACCTGTCTTTCAGAGCAATAACAATAATAATAACAATAATAATAAAAGGTGTCTCTTCACTCAGCGAACAAAGTTACTTTCCATAACAGTTTCTCAGCAGGACTTTGTCAAGTAGAGCTACTGTAGGTATTATTGCAAAATTTTCAATGACAATACCAGTTCTGCTACTTCAAATTCCATACTGGTTCTGAAACAAACTGTTCTGGATAGTCTCTTTTTATTGAAAGCATATTTAATTATTTAAATAAAATATTGCCCCACCAATATAGCCACGGCTGACAGCACTCTTCATAGGATTAATTGGGGCTGATTACCAGGCAACGTACTTCCTGCTTGGTCAGACATTCCTACAGACAATTGGCCGTGTTTGCTGGTGGGAAGCCGGTGGGGTACGAATCCTGTTCGCTACACTACTGCCTCCTCTGGTCGGTTGGGGGGCCTGTTCGGGGGGAGGGGAACTGGGGGGAATAGCATATAGCATGATCCTCCCACGTGCTACGACCTACATGTCGGAGGAAGCATGTGCTAGTATATAGCTCTCCCCAGATTGGTAGAGGGGCTTACCCAGAAGCCCCTGCACTTCCTGGTTGTTATGCGTATAAGTCAATCAATGGGATTTTTGTATGGGAATTTCGGTTAAAGGGCCATTATGTACGATTTCTGTACACTAGATGTCACGCTGGAGCTGCAACGTCAAAACGTAAACACAGTCTATAAAACACATAGGTATGGCTTCCCATACCAATGAAAACACTCGCATTGCTCTGATGTAGCGTCTGCTATATACAAAATAGACACTCCTCTGCCATCGAGACATGCAGAGCAAGGCGACACAGCCATACCACACTGTAAACAAAGACAAGGAAGCACACTGTCCAAAAGTCCATTTATAAATGCGGGGAAGAGCTAAATCCACAGAAATGAAGCAGGAGCCTCAGACTGACGCTGCAGCAGGCTTGAATCAACAGAGCCTGTTTTCACAACACAGGGAGGGGCGTGGCTTCTTTCACTGGTCTGAACATTATAACTCACCTGTCTCGCGATATATATAATAGTGTTTTGCGGGCATATAGTAGGGCTGAACATCGTATTTAGTGCCTTTAAATGCATGAAATAAGGTCTGTTGTAAGTTTATGAAACAGCTAAATTTGTGTTCAGCAAGATAATCTTGACAAATGAGGACCACTTTTGAAGCGTTTTCTGAAAATCGCGTAAAAAAACATTTAGGCTTCGAAAATCGAACACAAACTTTGCAGTTTCATAAACTTTTGTTACAGTAACGACATATCTTATTTCATGGATTTAACAGAAATTCCCACACAAAAATCACATTGACTTTTACACATAAGAGCCAGAAGTTCTAACGTGCAGGTCTTCCGGATTCATTCCTGCAGTACTCTATTGGTAAAGTGCAATTTGGGAGAAAATAGGGGGGGGGGGGTTAAGAAAAAGAAGGGGGGGACTGCTTTGCTGCTGCAATGATCCAACTTCCCCACTGGGTGTCAGTCAAATTAATCTGAAACTACACTTTCAAAACTTAATTCAATATATTTGCAGAGCAGCGGTTTGTGGTCGATTCTTACACATTGAAAACGACTCCTCTGGTCAAAAGACAGTCTCGCAACAAATGGCTTGGTAGTCACTTCCAAAACTAACAAGCAATTTTAAGGAAGACTGAATGATAAACAAAGAGCAGATTTCCAACACACTATCATCTCCTCTCAGAATTCAATATTTCTAAATAAAATATAGAGGTCTCAATTTGTAAAGGTGACACATGTTTCAAAAGGCAGACATCTTAAGGAGGTACGGTGGTGCAGTGGTAAGCACTATCGCCTCACAGCTCGAAGATCGTGGGTTCGATTCCCACCTGGGACGAGGTGAACGCTGAAGGAATGCGTGCCCGTCCGCATGTCCTCGAGTGCCCACCGCCCGGGTGGGGTCGGCAAAAGGGCCTTTCTGTGTGGAGTTTGCATGTTCTCCCCGTGCCTCCTGGGGGTTTCCTTCATATAGGAACCCCCTTCACAAAAACATGCAATATCCTGGTTGCTAATGTGGTTCCTCCTCTGGTCGTTAAGGGCGCCTGTTCAGAGGGAGGGGAACTGGTTGGAATAGCGTGAACCTCCCACGTGCTATGTCCTACCGGTGAAGCTTCCTCTGTCAGGTGGAAAGAAGCGGCTGGCTGACTGCCCATGTCTCGGAGGAAGCATGGAGCCAATCTCGGCTCTCCCCAGATCGGCAGAGGATGGAGTAGCAACCAGGATTGAGAAATCAAGTGAGCACTAATGGGGGATAAAATGGGATAAAAAAATCGTGAAAAAAAATATTAGAGGAAAAAAAAAAAAAAACACTTGGGGTGAGATTTTTCAATTTACACTTGCCGCTAATTACTGATAATTATACTAGTAATTTTTAAAAACGAATGACTAGTATACATATACAGTACTAGTAATAATTAGACTCAAGTGCTTACAAAAAGATTTTGCAACCCTCATTCTGAACAGAGAAATGCCAGATCCCACTTTGGCAATTTTTCTTTTTCTTTTGATCCTATAGAGTTTTTTTTTATAAAGGCATATTCCTAAGAATCAAAATGGATCAAAGAATGTATTTGTATCGCTGTACATGAATTGTATTTAAATGCTTGTATGCCCTAAATGCTAATGTTAGCAAATTTTCTGTCTCAAATTATTCAAAAGCCGAGAATATATCTATATAATGTGATTATGCTTACCATGCTGTTGTCACTTTATATCATAGCGGGTGTTATTTCAGCTAAATGTGTGTCTGTGTATTCACACTGTACATATTTATATATACAGTACCTTTATCATAACTGTTAACTGTTATTGTGATAACTTCCCATTAACTAACCCATTAGCACACTCACAAGTCACAATGTACAGTAAAGCATAATAATCCTACTATACATTTTCAATTTACATTACAGGCAACCATTAATGGAATTACTTTTTCCTGTCAACATAATACATGATTGGGTTTTGCTGCTATTACTGAGAAGGCTGACATTTTTAGTTGTAAAAAATGTAATCATCTATTCTAATCTAATGACAGTCAAAATTGTCATCATGTACTGTACACATTTTGTTGAAAAAAGGATGAATGTGGTATATGGAAGAAAAGTCCTTGTTATAAACGGCTTACATCAAAATAAAAAATAATTCTTGTTAATGTAAATAAAACCCAAAAGACAGATATTTTTATGTTTACAGAAAAAAGTTATTTTGTTAGGAATGAAATCTATTATGCAGAATGTTAACAGGATCAGTACAGTATTTGCTGCAAATTGTGTTTTTTAATGGTTTATTACATTAATGGGTTAACAGTTGTAACATAGAGGGAAGTTGCCCTTTAGTGCTGACCAGGAAGACAAAGCTAATAAGTCGTCAATCAGGTATGATTGCTACAGTGACTATTTCCTTGCCCATTTTGATAATCTGAGAACTTGGATGTCTCCTGGATGTGACTCCATTTCCCGCTGCAGCTCATTCATATTAAAAGCTTTCCACTGACAAACCAACGGGACTTTTATTGTGAAAAAATTATAAGAAGTGATATGTGTTCATCACTGTTAGCGTACCATCATTAGTGGCGTTATTCTTCAATAAAACAAGTTGACACATCAAACATTTAAGGATATTTTGGAGCATTTTGGGGGGGGCGGTCAGAGACATCCAGAGATTTTTAGGCATGTTTGCTTTTCACACTCTTGTAGTGTGAGATCAAGACACATTCCTCCATTTTATCATAATCAGCAGAAAAACTAAGTGATGTTTCATGTTTGTTTTTGACAGTGGGTTCCAGGTCCCTCAAGACAAAATTCAGGAGAAGAGTCTTGTAATGTTGAACTGTCATTTTGGTAATATTTTGACAATACTGTATTGTCATGGATGTTGTGCTCACTTACACGTTGTGGTCTCCCCCAACTCACTCTGTTCCCTCAGGAGGCGGGGCTTGATTGATGAACTCCACCCAGTCCGGACTCCAGGCCCATCCCACTCCGCCACCAACACCTGGATGACACAAGAGTATGACGTTGATCTCGGCTGTAACCAAGACAACACCGGTCGGCATGGCTTTCACCAGCTCGGCTCCTTGGATGGTGAACTTAACTACTGCGATCTTCATGGTTACTCCAACGCAGACACGGATGGTGATTTGGTGAGGCTGGGGCTGGCGAGGTTCTCTCCCTCCATCTCGCTCCCCCCTCCCTCCCCTCCGCTGTTTGGGTACACCCTCCTCCCGCAGAGACCCTCCACACTCAGCCTGGACTGGGAAGCCCCCACTCTGGAGCGCGGTACGGCCCAGTCCCCCTCAGCCACTGCTCTGTCTCCTGTGGTGCTGCGCGCCCTGGAGGGGGTGAGCTACATCGCAGAGCAACTGAGAGCCGAGGACACAGACTTCTCGGTGAGCGCCAGTCTGAATTGTTTTATTGTATTAATAGCTGCCAATTGCCCTCACTACCACACAATACAATACTCAATGATAACATACGAAAATATTATAATAAGTAATAATAATATGTCACTTTAAAGGACTTTATATTTTGTACTTTATCATTTGTGTTTGATTATTATTATGACCATTGATCTGACCTGCACACAAATTCCTCATTTATAATCTGATTACGTAAACAGAAAACATGCTACAGGTCAAAGCCCTCGCCGAGGTTGCGCCGCGGCTGGGGAGCCTGCCGGCGCAACCGGCGTGCAGCTCCCCGAAAATGTGACTCGACACAGCTGACGTGAAGAGCGCAAGTATAATATAATGCAGATGGGGAGATAACAGGAGAGTGAAAGCTATTACCAAGTATATGCACTACATTCTCTCCTTCGGCTAACTTCTACTCATTGAAATCATAGTGAAATCACTCAATGTATTCATTTTGCTGGGGACATTCGAGTAGCCTATACAGTATAGGTAGGTGCCATCGGCAAGGCGCCAAGTCGAGGCTGACTTTGGAGCATGTTCCTCGCATTAGTGGCTATTAAAGTGAATCTTGAATCTTGAAATGCTTAAAATAACAGTAGTAATACAAATAAATGGGTAAAGAAAACAAATCAATTTGAACTAAATCCAGGTTATCGAGCAAAATAATTAGCCTGGTAAACCGCCCGTCACGTGAACTCACATTTCATTTGGTTCTCCGTGACGGTCTGGACCCGCACAGGCAGTTTAAGATGATTGGTCGAGCCATGCCGGGCCGACGAATCAGCGGCGGCCGTAGGCGGGCAGGCTCGTCTGGGCAAGTAGTGGGTACATGGTCTTTGTAGTTCTTTTCACTCATCAACATCGCGGAAGTGACAGGCAGTCTGAATGAAATTGAATGTAATGTTCCCAATTCTATGTATTAAATTCTAAAAAACGACCCTCAACATTTGGGAAGGCTAAGCCACACAACTAGTTCGTTATAATCTAACTAAATGCTTCGAAGGTGACTTTACGACCGCGAGGACTCAATCAATGAATACCACGGAGATCATCCACAGGCACCTTCCGCGATCTGATTGGTTGAAGTTAACACCCACCAGCGGTGATAGACAGATGGGTCATCCAATCACCTGCCAAGTAGCTTGGACAAAGTGCCCGCCTCCGTCAGCGGGTCTGGTGACTTCAAACCCAGATCGACTGGTTTAGTGAAACCTATGTGGAGCTATACCGTCCATCTGGCAGCATCAGGTTACAAAATAATAGCAACAAGCACGCTTCCCCCCCCCCCCCGCCCGAGTTTTCTCCCATTTTCTCTCCAATTATACTTGGCCAATTCCCCCTGCTGTCCTGGTCGTTGCTCCACCCCATTGATCTGGGGAGAGCTCTAGACTAGCACATGCTTCGCCAGCCGCTTCTTTTCACCTGACAGCGAGGAATGTCACCGGCAGGACGTAGTGGGTGGGAGGATCACACTATTCCCCCAGTTATATGTGGGCTTATACAGTATAAACACATGCTACAGTATCGATTTTGACACTGTCAGAGTTAAATTATCACTGACAATTTTGCTGCATCGTTTAGCTTTCAGATACTGTTGTAAAATGGTTACAACTGTTATCAGATGTTGTTGTTGTTGCTGGTGGAGCAGAATTCCTGCCTAATCTCAAGCATTATTTTAGCTAAATAACACCTACCTGGTTTTGAATTTTAACAGTATAGATCCAAATGGCAGTGAGAGAGAAAACTGAAAATATAGTAGATGATGTAATTTTTCAGTTTCTCTTGACCTTCTCTTCTGCAGGTGAAGGAAGACTGGAAGTACGTAGCCATGGTGATAGACCGGATCTTCCTGTGGATGTTCATTATCGTGTGTCTGCTGGGGACCATTGGACTCTTCTTGCCTCCGTGGCTCTCTGGAATGATTTGAAAGTCCACCGCTCCACACAGAACACACATATATATATATATATATATATATATATATATATATATATATATATATATATATATATATATATATATATATATATATATATATATATATACCATCTAAGTCTTGGTTTGACATGTTTGTGCTTCGTCATCATGGTGAAATGTCAGGTGTCAAGAACCGGGGTTCAATACCCAACGTGTTCAAAGTACTTTTCACTGTAAGCCACATTTACATTTTAACTAATGTGTTTCTTAATTAACCATGACCAAACCATAACCCTAACCTTAACCAAGCTGTTTTACTTGCCTAACCATAACTGTAACAACCAACCTTTAGGAAGTAATTCAACGTCTTCAAATTTGCGCAGGGGCACTGATTGCACAACCCGATCTCATGGGAGAGCATATGACACGCGGGTGCTATCTCGTGGAATACATACGCAGAAACGCAGTTTCTCGTGCAGTTCATACGCAACTTCGCCTCGTCCACTTACATTAGAAATCTAACATGCATAATAACTTTACGTGGAAGTTATGGGGGTTAGGTTTAGGGTTATGGTTAGGGTCAGGGTTAGGTTAAGGGTTAGGGTTAGGGTTAGGGTTTGGGTTAGTGGTTGCGAGTTTTGTTAGCGTTACTTGCCGCCATTGTTGCCACCAAACTGCACGGCAAATCGCGTTTCTGCGTATGTATGACACGAGATAACACCCCGCATTTCATGAGACTGGGCTGGATTGCACATGTTGCAGCGCAGGTGCACTGATCGCTCGTGTTCTTAGGATTATGCACGAAAAATACTTTTCATATATAACGTTTCATGTGAATAATTGATGTATGACAAGGGAGTTTGTTGTCATACAATAATCACACATCTGTAAAACGAAAGTTTCTCAGGAGGAAGAAAATACTAATTACCTTTTCAACTGATGGCAATGTTATGTGCTTTTTAACTGTTAAAACTATAAGTTCCTGGAGGAACCTTTAGGGGTTCTTCAGCTTGTCGCTGTGGAGGAACCCCTAGGTGCTTTGAGGAACCTTCAAGAAAAGGTTCTTCGAAGAACCCCGCTCTTGGGGTTACTTGAGGAACCTTTTGAAGTTCTTCGAGGAACCTTTATAATTTCTGCTGTAATGTTCATAATAATAATAAAATAATTGATTGTGATGAAACCGCTGTCTTTTAAGCAAGGTTTTATTTTTTAGAATTGCTAAATAAAGACATACATCACACAGGGGTAAGACACTAACAATTATGTCGGGGATTAAATATAGGGATAAAATACAATAACTTAAAAAAACACAATAAAATACAGTAACGGTCAACCCCCCACACACACACACACACACACACACACACACAGTTCTGAGCTCAAACATGGCACACAGGCACAAGAGGAAGAAATGGAGTGGTTGAGTCCAGAATAATCACACGGAAATAAACATGTCTTTCTGTCTCTTCCTTGTTCTCCCTCTTCTTCATTCCTTTTCTTCAATTGACAACAGCAGAAAGGTCCACAGTCTCAGAGCAGATGACTCAGTTATGCTCAGGCTGGCTTTGGAGATTACGTTCGTTTGCCAGATAATACTGACTAAAAACTGCATGCATGTAGTACAGAACATATTATGTGGGACAACAGTAGGTTGCCCGTCTTTGTGGACAGCTGGAAGATACCAAGCCAACATATTGCCTGCATTGATTGATTGTGTATTCAGTCACCTTATGCAGAATAGACCGTCTGGCTTGAGAGACTAACAGGAAGTGTAAATACAATCGGAAGTTCCGAGTCAAGTGGGCGCAGCTGCATAAGGTGAATAGGTCAGTTGGAGGTCAAGATAACATGCACAACAAATGAAGTGTTTGTAAGTGTTGATTTTTCCATGACAGCTTTTGGTGTTGTGTGTTGTGTGGATTGGAGAGTTGTTTGTCCACTCATAGAGCTGATAATATGGCTACAGGGCCAAAACGATCAAGTACTGTTATGAGTAACTAATGTTCAATGAACTCTGATGGGTGTCAACTTCTGCAACCTCTGTTACTGTTACTGTTCTGTCATAGTGTTGCCTTTCACACTTGAATGAAATTAGCCTTTTTGCTGTGCACCCACCAGTGACTGTTGAATAAGAGGATGTTGCTGTCTCAAACTTTGTACAATAACATCTCACTTGTGAAATTTAGAGCAAGCATTTTAGAGCAAGCAATTTGCCATTTTAATGACACTTGGTGGCACTCTTTTGGCCTCCAACCCAACCATGCACTGTTGCATAAAAATTAAAGTCTTTCTCAGGGTCTCTGGATATTTCACTCCAAAGAGGAAATAGAGACCCAGTAGGGCACCAACTCCTTCGGAGATGTCGTCTGGCCGCAAGATGTTAACTCCATCCATGTGGACAGAGATCTGACAATCTGCACTGACGGGGTTCCCAGTCAGCAGCATCACAGGCGTAGGAGCCTTCACCACCTATGAAAAGAAAACAACAAATACAGTATCTGACATATGATATTTACAATGTGGTCAGTGACTTGAAATCCCCAACCCCCCGCTGTCCTCTATCTCTCTCCTGTAGCCCTGCAGGCAGGGCGGACGTAGCTCCACAACCGTAACTCGTAGAGACTCACAGCATTGGATTCGGGGTGAAAAAATACTATAGTCCTTTATAGGCATCGCAATCAGACCTTTCATTTCCCAGAAAATGTCAACTTTTCTCTGATTGGATAAAAATTGGCGCCGACCTATCTAATCAGAGAAAAGTTAAAATTTTCTGGGAAACGGAAGGTCAGATCGGGATGCCTATAAAGGACTATATGTATTTTGAATTTCATTCTGGAATGTCTGTATGAACCCTGATTTCTGTTCACTCTCCAAATGCTTCACCAATGAAAAATTGCAAGCATGTAACTTTAGTATACAATGTGTGGTCTATTTTGTTTTTGAGCAATGGGCAAGTGAAAAAAGTAATGTATCAAATATTATGGTGGGATATACTGTATACTATATATATATATATGGAGCCGTGGGTATAGACCATGGGTATATATATATACCCATGCGCCCAAGTGGCGCCACTTGGGCTCCGTTGGGTTAATTTAGTCTTTAACAAGTCAATTCTACTATCAATGTCGTGAATAATATTTAGTTTGTGCGGTGCTAAATGGTGTCTTCAGTTAAATGTAATACTTATTAAAGATCTTTTTCGCTTCCAGGCATCAACAATAGACAACAGATAAATTGAGAACCTACATTACCACTTTAAATTAAATTGAACACCAAACTTGCGATGAATTTTACACACCAAAAGTAAAAATATACTCTTTCCAAGTAAACCCATTATGTGATTTCAAAATGACAAGCTTAAATTACAGTAATTAGTTGAATTTAAGAACAGTGTCCAAATTACTGACTGAATGATTGACAGGTATCAATCACTGTCATGATCAGCTCTTTTTTTAGGGGAGAGAGCTTATCTCTTACCTTGTCAATTACATACAGCTTGTCTGGATTCTCATTGAAGAGGTAGGGGAGCAGGAGGATTGCAGCCCCGACGTTGAGTCCTAAGAGGGCATGGGGTAGACTTGCTTCAGTTTTTATAGCAATGATGGCAAAACCTAGTTTAAGAACCTCAAATTAAGTTCTAAATACCTTTGTGTGCCTCCTCACATTCCTGGCTGACTGTCCTCTGGTGCTGCATTAAGATGTCCTCACCCAGGCTCCTCCTTTTGGCTAAAGCGATTATTTTCTCTGCTGCACTTCCAAAGCCTTCAATCAACTTTTGTCGATATCAACTTGAAACATCCGCTCCATCTCAGAGAAAATCTAAAAGATTATTTCCAAAAATTACAAATTTGTCTGGAGGGTAACTTAAACAAAATTTAACTTTTGTGCATTAACTCCATGCAGGGTTTGAACTCACAATGCAGACATGCTGTAAAGCTGGAAACTCCACCAGAATTTCACTTGTAGAGTGGGTTTGTATGAAGCTGGCTCTCTCAACAGCTGTCCTCTTCATCTTGTCTTTGAGGACATCCATGTTGGGATTGCGCCTTCTGCATTCCTCTTTCATGCCTGACACGTGCTTTTCAACACTATACCGGTCTTCAATTCCCTGTCAATTTTATATGAGATGTTACTTAATATTGAGGAAAAGGTAGGTCTTGTTTAAAAAAAAAGTCAATATGCATCAGTCAAAAACTTACATTGGTGATGGAGGAGATGCTGTGAGCAGGAGCAGGCTAGTCAAACAGAAAAAATAAAAATGTAAGCATTAAATTAGAACCTCCCAGACATACCAAAGGTTGTTACGTATATACTAATGTAAAGTGAATGCAAATGTAGCACACAGACCTTGATGTTCTTTTCTGCTTTCACGTTCTTGACATTGCCTGAGCAAGGTGTGGGTGGCTTCATAGGTCTGGCATCAGCAGCAGCTATCTACATGTATATGGATGAGAGAAAATCAGACAAAGTTATGTAAAGCTACTTACACACCAAGCTGAGTGTTGGCCTTCACAATGTCTGGGCCGGTCCTTGGGTGAGTGTCCTTGTGACCTTTGACCACCAAAATCTAATCAGTTCATCCTTGAGTCCAAGTGGATGTTTGAGCCAAATGTGACGGAATTCCGTCAAGGCGTTCCTGAGATATTGCGTTAACGAGCTAGAAAATTACATTTGTGAGGTCACAGTGACCTTGAACTTTGACCACCAACATCTAATCAGTTCACCTTTGAATCCAAGTGGACCTTTGAGCCAATAGAAAAAATTTTAGTTTTCATTTCAGCTCGACTTTAAGGCAAGACCTTGGCAAAAGCTAGTTGTGTGCAGCAGGCTTTAGGGTGGTTACCTCGATTGAAGAGGTTCCAGAGCTGTGGCTTTGAAGTGCAGCATCCATCTATATGGATGAGAAAGAAAATTAGATCAAGTAAACTGTAAAGCTCCTTACACACAAAGTCAGTTATTAAAGAAATCCTGAAAAAATTATTTTTTCGTGTAAAAAAAAAAAAAAAAAAACATGACAAACTAAAGATTTTCTTTCTTTGCATAGATTATTAAATAGGTGCACTTTGTATGGATGTGATCTAAAATAGAAAAAAAAACATTTTTCATTTCAGCTTGACTTTAAGGCAAGATCTTGGTAAAGGCTAGTTGTGTGCAGCAGGCTTTAGGGTGGTTACCTTGATAGAAGAGGTTGCAGAGCTGTGGCTTTGAAGTGCAGCATCCATCTGTATGGATGACAAAGAAAATCAGATCAAGTAAACCGTAAAGCTCCTTACACACCAAGCCAGTTACTAAACAAATCCTGAAAAAAGTCACTTTTCATGTAAAAAAATAAATAATCATGAAGTCTTTGCGGTGCGTTCTGTACCGTTGGCTCTAGTCAGCGGCTTTTTCGGCTCATTCAGCAGGTTGACTCTGCATTGGGTTGCAATTGCTGCTAGTTCTTTGAAATCAAGTTGTGTTCCAACTAGGGCTGTCAAACGATTAATTTTCTTAATCGCGATTAATCTTGCGATTAACTATAGTTAATTGCGATTAATCACATCTTTGTATCGCATGTTTAAAATGCCATTATTTTGCATTTCAAAGCATTTTTAATTCGATATTAATAATTCTTACCAGTGTGTCGTGATTGGGAATCAAATGAATGCAAATAAATGTACTTTGTGATCTTGAATTTTAGATTTATTTTCAATTCAATAGAAGTGCAATGTAGACGGGAGGTAACAATGTCTACAAAATATATCTTGAACAGAAAATAAATGCACAATTGTAAACAGTGCAGTACACGCTCCAGAACCGATACTTCCGGTGGCGGCGCTGTAGAGCAGTCGAAACTCAAAATGACACAGAAGGCTGTGTCTGAGCTAAAAACTTTGGCACTTCCATGTGAATAATGGTAGGTACAGTTTTATTGTGATTGATAACGTGTATATCGCGTGAAGCCATTGGAGCTGACCTCCCAGTGGCTAGAGGACCCGTGCATCCGAGACTCTGAAGGAAGAATGATTGATGAGTCTCGTGCTAGCTAGCTGGCTGCTAGCTGGCCGCTAGCTGCTCCGATATGCTTAGCTTTTAGGTGAGAGCTCAAACTCGATGTACTTCGGTGATATTTTAATTCCGTTTTACACAAGGTGCAAACTACTGCTGACTTGTCCACTGTGCCATTTGGGAGTTTTTTTTAAGTAAAACGAGCCATTTAGAAGCATGTTGCTCTTTCTTTTCCATGCCTGCACCAACAGCAGGAGACAGGAAACAGCTGCGACCAGCTTGACTACAAGTATGGGTGCGTTGAAGGGACAAAATAGCAGCATGCGATTAACGCAATTTAAAGAAAATAACGCGTTATGGTCGGCCCTTAATCGCATCGCGATTAATGCGTTAACACTGACAGCCCTAGTTCCAACCTTAAGGGTTACTGCTTGTGAAAATCAGGCAAAACAAACTTTGAAAGCGAATAAGCTGTTGACTTGTGCAATAATAAACACTCACCATGGCTGTCTTTGAGCAAGGTGTGGTCGAGGTGTGGGTTCATAGCTGTGGTCTCAACAGCACCTATCTAATTTATATGGATGAGAGAGAAAATCAGACCAAGTTAAGTGTTATGATGGTCAACAGTAACAATGACATCCTGCAAGGCTCTGCTTATTACTGAGTACTGACTGAATTTTCTAAATAAGAGGTGTATGTCTTAGGGCAGTGATTCCCGGTACTTGAGCAGCTTGGGGCACATGGAAAGATTGGGGATTACAATTTATTTCCAAAATGATAGCTCTCTTCTTTTTTTTAAATTCCATGTCATTTCATAAGCCCAATGCTAAAATGGTACATGCACACCACAAGTAGTTCTCTCCTCCGGCAGGTTTCAACTGTTACACCGCTCTGTGAAGAGTAGTACAACTAGCTAGCAAACATGGATAAATCGCTCAAACGTTCAGTTGCTGTCACTCCGGAGTCAGGTATAGGACAGCCTGGTGACAAAAGGGAAAACAAATAAAAGAGGCCAACCCCAAACACCGGCAGTTCAGTGACAAATTATGTGTGGATTTACTTGTACGTCCGCAGATCCACCACAGTAAAAGTGAGCATGAGTGAGGGGGTACTATTGGAATGGCAAAACAGCTCAAGGGGCACATAAGACAAAAAAAGCTTGGAAACCACTGTCTTAAGGCAAGATCTTGTCAAAGCTAGTAGTGTACAGCAGGCTTTAGGGTGGTTACTACCATGATTGTAGAGGTTGCAGAGCTGTGGCTTTGAAGTGCAGCATCCTCACCAGCATCCATCTGTATGGATGAGAAAGAAAAGCAGATGAAGTAAACTGTAAGGGTTAGGATATGATCCAGTGAGCTACTGCTTGTGAAAATCAGAAAAGAAAGAAAACTATGGGTTTAATTTCATCGCAGGTTATTAGTCATTTTAATTTCCACTTGCTCTATTTGTAAAGCGCCTTGAGATAACTCTTTCATTATGATTTGGCGCTATAAAAATATAAGATTGATTGATCTATATAAGAGAATAAGCTGCTGACTTGCTTGTGGAATAAGAAACACTCACAATGGCTTTCTTTGCTGGTCGTGCCTGTGATGAATTCCCTTCTGCTGGAAACACAGAACGCCTCTTTTTGCCATACTTTTCTCTGTAATACTCTACATCAGGACTGACAAGTGGGTTTCGCTCTTTTTTAAACTTATTTTTAAGCATTGCCAGCCAAGACTCCTGTGAAAGACAGTACAATGAAATTACAACTGAAATCACAGCAAATGGCTTTAGTCTTGCACACACCATGCAATATGCCAATAGATGTGTAGCCATTCTGCCTGAAGAGCATGCTTTTAACGATTTACTTACATGTCCTTGTCCTGTGCGATCCCGGAGAAAAGGATATTTAGACACAAGTGCGCCACAAACATCATGGTACTGCCTATGGGTTGGGTACCTTTGAAAAGAACAGAGCATATCATTTAGACGGCTGATTAATAATGGGTCCAGGCAATGCAGAGGAAACCCAGCATCATGATGAGAACATTACCTCAGGCTAAACTTACCATGTGTACATACAAATTGTGTCAAACAGGACTTGTGTGATCTGGGACCTCCACTTTGATCTGTAGGCAGGGGTATGAAAGTCCAAACTCGCCTCTATGAGTTTGCGCTTCAGGACAGTTGGAAACTCTGGGAGTTGAAAACGATGAGGCCATGCTGATTGAGCTATTTCTTGAAGAGGAGAGCTGAAACATTACGTATGATTAATCATGTGTCTATTAAAATCTGACTTCACAAGTCCATGCATCAAGTTTCTGTGGAATGAACATTTATGCGTAAATATGGGATTATGATAAATTTACCGTCCAGTGAATTTGGGGCCATCTTTTCCTTTTAAACCATCAAGTAATTTGATGAATTTAACTTGTGTCTTGATGAAGGGGAATAATTTGTCAATCATCCTCTCACTCAGGGAAAGGAGGGTCTCACCATCAATAAGGTTCTCTGTTTAATGACAGAAAGCAATACCGTTATACATGCGGCAGACATACTTTGATGTCGGAATTTAGACAAGGTTTAAGCTTAAATGTACACCTGTACACCTCAGTAGCATTAATACAGATAATTGTCTTAACTGACAAATTAAGTTAAATAATTCAAAGAACCTTTATATGTTGTGTCGAAGAGAAACCGTGAATCTGCCATCTGAATTGAGGTAGCTATCCAGACCATGGAAAGCTAGTTCTTCACCAGGCAACACCACTATCCAGTGTGGGTCTTCCTCAACTACATAGCAGTGTAGGTGGCTGTTAAAACTGGAGGGTCTTAGGATTTTTCCACATAGATACCAGCTGCCCAACACTCCAAAAATGTGGTAGATCTTCATGAACACTGGAATATCCTCTGCATGTGCAGTTTCAATAACAAGGCAGCTGCTTATCTTGTATGCCACATTATCCACAGTAATGGAGTTGGTTTTAATGACATGGTCAGTTGTGACATTGTCCCCTAGTTTACACTGCAGAGCTCTGGCGAGGGATCCTGGAATGGCATGCAGGGGTACGTCTCGGGTAGCAGCAGTAAGCATAAACTTTTTTCCTAAGCAGTTACTGTTTGCCTGTTCCCAACACTGCCGCATCTGATGTCTCCTGGCAAGTGTTTTGGCAATATTCTTGAAGTTACAGCTAGTGCGTGCTATAGTTTTGAAATATTGATGCTTGGCCTCAAACCGTAAGCAAGAGACATGGATCAGTGGTCCATATGCCATCATAAGTCTCGGGTAGTGCATCAAGAAGTGCATTTTTGGAGTATGTTTCCCTGGAAATACCTCTTCAACAAGGGCAAGGAAAACCGTGATCCTCTCCTCCAAGTATGGTAACCAGCTTTTTCTCACAGTGGGGGCCATGATGATGTCACCAATCTCTCTCAGAAATAAATAAACATCCCATGCACCACATCCATGAATCTGGTTCCCAATCATCTGTGGCAGTAACCTAAAGAGGGTCCACTTCTCTGTGGCACTGCCTGGAAGATGTCCACTGGGTCTCAGTGCCTGCTCAGGTATGGGTGGGGGTTTTGACGATCTGTCATTCACTCCATAAGGGAAATGTTGTATCTCATAGTTGAGCTGGGCCAATTTGATTTGTTTCTCCTTCACCAGGTGGCGTAACACTAAAATGAGAATGGCAGGGATAATTCCTTCGAGGAAATCATGCATTATATCTGGCGGAAACAAATAAACGATGGGAGCAGGGACAAACTTCAACTTTGAGAAGCAGCATGCATTCTTAACTCCATAAATGACAGCATTAGCTGGATTTTCTTCCACTGCCTCTAACTGGTAGCTGTAATTTGCAGAGTTTCTCATGACGAATTCATCTTCAGTGAATTTCTTGGAAATGTCCTGCTTGGTGGCGTTACAGAACCGACAGATTCTCCCTGAGCTAAAAGTTACAGTCAGTCCAGCAACCGCATGTGCCGACAAGTTGTCTGCTGAGACCGTGGCTATGGTTCCACGAAAGATCCTTTCCTCTCCACCACACTTCAAAGACACTCCCTGTGTTTCCAGAATCTGAACATCAGACAGTAGAGGTTGAAATACTTCTTGATAATCAGTAAAGCCTGTTTGAATGAACTTGTGTTGAACAAGAGTAGAGAGGTATGTGTTTTGTAGCTCTGATAAATACTTGCTGTCCAAGTTTCCAATTTTGAAATACACTGCTGTCAGTTTGTGCTTTCCTTTTTTTGATGCTAACGGATTAACAACGTCAAATTCATCTACATAGAACTTAAGTTGGAGAGTGTTTTTTTGACAAAGCAAAGGGTTACTCTTGCAGATATCCCCATCAGTGAAGTCTCGAAGTACATCATCGTTGCTCGGGGGAACATCTCCATTTAACATCGCCCAGACATCTTCATTTTCAGCAACTCTCTGTAAAATGTTATGGAGTGGGACGTATTGAAATGTGGCCCTGCTAGTTTCATCTTCACCATTTAAACTGATCTCAATTGGCTTTACCATTCCAAGTTCATGAGAGCAATATTGTTCCAGTGTCCACTCAGTATTTATGGCTCTAATACATTCATCAAAAACCTTTGTTTGGCTTAAAAGTTCACTCAAATCATCATCGTCGTCAACATTGATGTTGATCTTCTGGAGGTGAAATCTCATCGCTTCGCTATAATGAGACAAAAAGGAGTCGAAAATTGTCCGGAGATCCTCTACTATGCTTGTATGCACAACAGCGGGAACACAGTGCTTCTCTCTAATTTTAAGAATGAAAAGACAGAGATTTCGTTTAAGTCCACTGACAAGGTCCTCTGTTTTGTGACTCACAGATTCCACAAGATTGTGTTTCAGCAGCTCATCAGCAACATGTCCAGCAGGATCAGCTTCCGTTGATCCAATTGTATCATCCTCTTCGGTATAATCCATGAAACATTCAGAGTCAGATGAAATGGCACCTAACACTAAGTCCTTGTGCTTTCTATATATATGGCGTCGATATGAGCCAAAGGCACGGAAGGTTTGCATACATCCATTTAGACCGCATGTTAATACAAAATTTGGCTCACTTTGGTGATAAAGCCCAATGTGTCTAATTTGTTTGATCAGTGAAAATAAGTTTTTGTTGCAGATAGGACAGTTAAACGAAGTTGCCATGTCTTTTTAAGGCACAAACCACTACTATATTTCACGAGCCAGGTGAGTGATGCTGTTCTGAGCAGTGAAGGAAGCCACGCTCCTGTGTTGTGAAAACCAGGCAGGTTTTCCAGCCTGTCCAAGTGCCAGTCTGTCTGCTCGCTCCTGCATGCGAGTAGTTGCCTCCCTTCGTCTTTATAAATAGTCAGCGACTGTCCATGTGAGGCTTGCGAGCAGTTGTGGATCGAGCTGTGAATGGTCCAATGGAAAAAGGAAGCGGCCTGCTAAGTGCACACACAGCAGCCAGCTAGGAGGGCGATGTTAAGGGATACAGTAGCATTGGAAGACTTGTTTCATAGACTGTTTTTTGTTTTTGTCTGATGCTGATGCTCTAGCATGACATCTAGCAATTATTTTTTTGCACATAGGTCCTTTAAAAACCTTGGAATGTTGATAGATGATCCTTCAATCCATTCATCTCAAGCCAACGTATGACATCCTTGACAGCCCATTTTGACACGTCAGTCACTCTAAGAACACACAACAACAGAAAACTGTAAATAATTTGTTGATTTTAACTCAGAAAAAGAGTGTCAATCTATACAGCATCGACTGCAGAACTGTGTCCTGAGTAGGACATTATGGCCCTGAGTCTGACACATTTTCTGGTCTTTTTGTGAGGTTTTTCATTTCAGCAAACACCAGCTAGTGTTGTGGAATTACTTTAGACATGTCTAACAATCTACATGTCATATTTCAAAAACACAGTAAATTCTGCCCATCATCAACCAAAGTTAGCAACAGTCTCGAAGACACAGCCTTGGTGAAATGATTCTGTGAGTCTATCAGTACTTTTTGAAATTTTTCACCACATGTTAAGAATGCTGTGGTAATACTAATAACCGTGATGATTTGGTATTATCTCTAGTTGCATTGTATTCGAGAGAAGGCAGACATTACAGTTTTATTTATAGTGTAAAATCACCATGAGATATGGTCCCGAAACACTAAATAAAACATCATAATATAATATAATAGCAGTGAGTGTCAGACTCAGGACCAGTGTTGTTGGGCAGCAACACGTTACTAATATATTACTTGTTTAAAGTAACGTGCCCAACACTGCTCAGGACACATTGAAGTTACATCATTACAACAAAAATACACATATGTAAAGGCACAGGTAATGTCTTACCTATTGGATAATGTACCAGCGTGGAATTCCATTTTCTGTGGGAACAAGCCAGAAAGGAAAAATTAAAAGTAGCCTTGTGTAAATGACAGAGCTAGTTTGTATTTTGGTACAATAATTGCAAGTCAGTACAAAAATACAAAATGAAAAACATCTACAAAATGAAAAACATCTACATCTATGCATAATACTAAAAATGATATATTATATATATATATATATATATATATATATATATATATATATATATATATATATATACATACATACAGTTTTCTCACTGAGAGGGTTGTTAATGCACAAACAACTTTGGGAGTAGAGAATTGTTTGATGGTGCAGAAAGTTGGGACATAATTGCTTGATGGAGACTTTTGGCTGGGAGTGGTAGGGAACTTCAGTTAGTATTTGCCAGTGACACTGCACACTAGTTGCACACACTAACTTACGTAGTCCCCACACATTAAAATGGCAAACTAAATTAGCTGCAGCTCAGTTGAAAAGAGGAATGATAGTAGACCAGTCTACATACATTAGCCTTTTCAACTTAAAAGGGGAGCAGGTTACCATCCGTAGCTAAATAGCTAATGTTAGCGTTAGCTAGCTAAAGCTAGTTAGCTAATGTCCATTTATTTATCAAGTGGGGGTTATTTTGCGACCAAACGTGTGGGCGAAGTAAACTTTTATTCCCATGAACCTATTGCTTCATACAGACTGAAGACAAAACTCAACTTCAAAAGTTTTAAATTAACCTATGTGCCTGTCTTGGTCGTACTTACCGTCCTGCCTTGTCCTCTGCTTGCAAACAAAACTAGTGAGACGGTGACCTGCTGGCTCGCGCAACTTTCGTCCAGTCCAGAAGAGTCCATGTGCTTCTTCTTCTTTTTGGGCGGCCTGCTTAGAGGTGCATTACCGCCACCTACTGGACTGGCAGAAAGAAAGCCATGTCTCAAAGCTAGATCAGCCCCCATTAATCGAGGAAATATAGTTCCTTCCCATTTGCCAGTTTAATTACCAACTAGTAGAGGCAGAGACGGAGATTTATTTATATATTTACTTTTTTTTTTTTTTTTGACAATGAGTGATGTGCAAACATTCTTCTTCTTCTTGCTTTCTGGCAGGATGCCTTGCTAGAACATTGCTAGACAGCTATTAGATGGGGATAATATCAAACCTCAAGCTGATGCCGAGATGACAGCTTGACTAGCTGTGAAAACCATGGATACACGTGTATAGTGAAAACCATGGCCTGAATATCCGAAACTTCTAATGCATATTGATTATACACAAAGTTCCAACTTTCTGACATTATTGTACAGTTCAAATACATAATAATAATAATAATAATAATAATAATAATAATAATAATAATAATAATAATAATAATAATAATAATAATAATAATAATAATAATAATTTAATTTGTATAGTGTTTTTCAATGACCAAAATACATGCTTGGGAGAAGAAAGCCTTTTCAGACCAAATATTTCTTTCAGTGAGATAAATTCAAAAACATCCTCACAGTATATGGGGACTTGGACTTGGGACTTGAACTTGTGTTGCACATACAGGTAAGTCACACATACAGTGACTTGGACTTGCAAAAATGACTTGTGAGCATTTCTGTTATATATACCAGAGATGCTCACAAGTCATTATACATATCTTTAGGCTACATATATTTGGATATCATATGATATCAAAATACAGCCTAAGGGGCCTCCAGGAACCTTAATTCAAATTGGGTTCTTTGAGGAACCATATTCATACTGCGTAAAAAGTAAAGGTTCTTGCAGGCACCTCTGAGAGCATTGAGGAGCTTTGAGGAACTTCGGAGTTCTTGGGGGAACTCCTAGGTTCTTGGAGTAACCTAGAGGTTCCTCAAGGAACTTGTAGTTTTTACAGTGGACATCAATCCAATAGAAGTTTGTGTCAGATTTTAAGGGCTGAGGGATCAGGCAACTCACTCGACACATAATAAACCCATAATTAGCAAAAGCTTGGATTCACAACTGCAAAACAATAAAACTGCACTGTTGTCTGCAACAGCAGAGATACTATATACAGGGAGTCATCCTGGCAAGAACGCATGTCACATGGCTATGCGATTTGATCCAAAGTGAGAGCGAGAAGTGAGAGTCAGAGAGAAACTTTTTGCAGAAAGCGTCACACATGAGGAGGGGGGCAGGGGCGGGGGGTCAGCATCGGGTCACTTTCAGCTGCAGTGAGAAGAGAACTAATCCACATCTTCATCCAGTGGTAATGAGAGAGGCAGAGACAAAGGGAACAGAAGATGACAGATCTGGAGGGATGAGAGAGGAAAGGTGGAGAAAGAGGGAAGAGAAACAAGGTAGAGAAGAGAAGAGGAAGACGAGAGAAGCAAAGATGTGATCATCCTTATTACACTAAATGAGATGATCTGCCAATCACAACACATTATAGAGTCTCTCAGGTCCATCATGCCCTCTCCATTATCATGAACATGAAATATTCAGGTTAAAACACAGCACTTTTCATAAAAACTCACAACACTATAGAAATATATAGACATTTATATTAATTAGCCTAAATTTGTCCTTTTCCATTAAAGAACCCTATCTTCATAAAACTTACATCAGTTTGATGATAAACTGGTACAGTAAATCATTATGAAAATAAAAAGGTTGTTTTAGGTGATACTATATATATATATATATATATATATATATATATATATATATATATATATATATATTTATAAAACGGCTCTCTCAAATCAAGCAATCTGATTGGTTCACAGCCATTGTATAAATCCAATAACCCACTCCAATAACCCATGGCCATGGGTTATTGGTTGCCATGGCAACTCTCTTACTAAAAGCCTTTGGTTACCTCAAAAAAAACAAATGGCGGAGACAGCTGTTAGATCCTTGTGAATCGATCTTCGCTTATAACTTTACTAATACTTCGCAGAAAATTATGTTTTGTACAAGAATAAATGCGGGCTAATGTCTTTTTTGCAAAAAAAAGGCTGTTAACCCCGCATTTAACCCCGCATTTAACCCCGTAACGTTAGTTGGTGTCGGGCTTTGCAGAAAGCACTCAGCTTCTCAGCAAGCGCTGAGAATGCAGCGCTGCGCTCGAGCTGCCTGTCGGGCTTTCCAGAAAGCTCTCAGCTTCTCAGCAAGCGCCAGGATTGGCCAATGTCAACTTCAGTCTCCAGAACGATCCAATCAAATCACCCGCACGTCTATCTTCTTGCTAGAGGTCCCGCCTTACAGTAGTGTTTCAACTGACTCTATCAGGATACCATGCCAGTCGGACTTATAGTATTATTATTATATTTATATTATCATACTTGGAAACCGTTTTATAAAAGCAATATAACACTCGAGCAGCGTGTGTTGTGGCTTAGAACACGGCTCTCTCGAATACTCGATTCTGATTGGTCAATCAACAATATTCACCGGTCATTATTTCTCGACAACCGACCGCTGCTCTGCCACACCTGGATTAATCAGTTGGTAAGAGCATTTTGTCCGCAGACGCTACTAATTAGGCCAACCAGTTGCAGCTGTGGTGTCTTGTGTGCCAATTACGAATGAAACCGCTTTGTGTTGAAAACGCTATTAAAAAATCAATTTGAATAATTATTTTTGTCAGATTATTGAATGATTTAGTTGTAGGCCGTGTTCTAAGCGGGATAATGTATACTGAGCCGGTGATTACTGGAAATAATGACCTTCAGGTGAATATTAAGCCCTCCGCTGCGCGTCAGGCTAAATCATTCACCTGTCGGTCATTATTTCCACAGTAATCACCGGCTCAGTATACATTATCCCTTACATATATCCCGCTGATCAGTTGTTATCCCACTCGGCCTGCGGCCTCGTGGGATAACAACTGATCAGCTGGATATATTTGCCACAACACACTAGCTCTCATGCTATATTGCTTAAATATAAATATACTGTATATATGTTATTTTATATATGTAGTTCTGTCAACTTTCACTTTTACTCCATTATGTACATTTCCAAAATAAAATCTATACTTTTACTCCATTACATTACAAGTAACAAAAAAAAAAGGAATCTTCACTGGAGCAGGCTTTCTTGCTCAAGCACCCGCCTACAGTGAAGATTTCAGATAAAAAACCCACAACACTATAGAAATATAAAGACTAATATTTGTCTTTTTCCATTATAGGACCCTATCTTCATACAAAAATGGATCTACAGACACCAAGACAGAAAACGATAATCTATACCCATCTGCAGCAATATAAAAGACGATCATATTAAGCCCATGATATATTATGTATATTTGGTTTAATGCTCTACACATTGTAGAGCCAGAGTCTAGGGTCTAGTGTTGTATCTTGCTTTTTTTCAGTGACTCAGGTGTTTGCAACATCTTGTGTCTCAAGTAGGGGAAACTGTGTGCTGAGGGCCATTCCCTGAAGAAGGCGCCGCTATGCGTGGGTTATGTCCCAGCTTTATTTTAACATGCACTAGCTATTTTTTTTTTTACATTTCATAATGAAATAGCCATCTCAATAAGGCTTTTACAGTATATTTTTCCCAGAAGAGTGCCTTGGACCTTTCTTTTTTAAATAAATATCTGTTTATTATTTTCACTGGAAACTCCTGACAGAGAAAACACACAGTAGCAGTATATTATTAGTAGTATGGTATTTCAATAATGAGAGACTAGAAGGAAAGTACAATACACTTTAATGATGAAACAAACAACACTTAGATTTGGCGAATGACTCCATGGTATGATGACGCTCCTCTGAGACGTGAGGAGGGCATCAGAGATGTATAGGATAGAGAACCCCCATAGGGAGTTCTATTAGAGCCATGCCATTGGTGGTGTTCAGGGGAGGAGGTGGGGCGAATCGACTGCTACACAGGATTTCAGCAGCTATGGGTGACACAAGGTGAGTTACAACTTTGCAGGAAACGAGAAGACTGATATGAAACTTAATTTAGGTGATTGGCCAGCAGCCGAAGAGAGGGAAAGCGTGGGAGACATTGATTGGACAGGGATAAAGGGGGCATGCATATTTATGAATGGCTGATGTAACCTGAACAGGGTGTTGCTGCAGAGAGGGGCGGACTGGGATTATAATTCAGGCCGGGCATTAGATACCAAGCAGGCCAGGCCGATACGGGCTGATGCGTGTGAAAAATTTGGGCCGTTTGAAGCCCAATTTGGGCCGTTTGAAGCCCAATTTGGGTCATTTGAAACCCAATTTGGGTCGTTTGAAGCCAGATTTGGGCCGTTTGAAACCCAATTTGGGTCGTTTGAAACCCAATTTGGGTTGTTTGAAGCCAGATTTGGGCCGTTTGAAGCCCAATTTGGGCTGTTTGAAGCCCAATTTGGGCCGAGTCCAATTTTACAATGAGATGCACCCACTTTAACCCTGAATAAAGTAATAAAACCACTAGTAAACCAGTAGGCGGCGCCTGGCCTGCTGTTCAGTGAGTGGCCTGACTGGGGACACCATTTTTTTTTTTTTTTTTTTTTTGTAGGCCAGGCCAGGCCAGGCCACCGGGCATTTGCCCGACATGCCCGATTATGCAGTCTGCGCCTGGCTGCAGAGGAGAGAGAGATGAATGGAAAGGAACAATGGATTAGTTGTTCCTGCAATGGGATGGTTAATCAGACTTTGACTAGAGAAGTAGGGCCCTATTCTCCCACAGGCCTTCGGCGCAAAAACTGGCCTTAAACGCAAAAAAACGTGCCTTGCCTTGGGAAGATAGCAACATGGCTTTAGGCCCCGAAATGCGCTTTACGCGAAATAGGATAAAATTGTCACTAGAAATGGTAAAGAAATTGAGTTGGTATCTACTTTCAAATACCTTGGGTTTTTAATTGATGACCGCTTGTCTTTTAAGGCGCATATTCAGTATGCTTCAAAGAAGCTGAAAGTTTTATTAGGATTTTATTTTAGAAACAAGTCTTGCTTTTCTTTTTTTGTGAAGAGAAAACTGGTGGAGTCTACCTTTCTACCTGTTCTTGACGATGTGCTTTATGAATGCCACTGCTCAGTGTCTCCACATGCTGGACAGTGTGTATCATGGGGCTTTGAGGTGCATTACAAACTGTGGATCTCTTACTCATCATTGTGCATTGTATTCAAAAGTGAATTGGCCTGCTTTATGTACACGCCGCCTCAGTCATTGGTATGTCTTAATTTACAAAGCCATTCTTGGCAAAGTTCCTACCTACCTGTCGTCACTTTTAAGCTTCAAATGTGGGAATTACAATCTTCGTTCTCAGGACACTCTACAATTTTCTGTTCCCAAAGTCCGAACTGAATTGGGGAAGAAAGCTTTTAGGTTCTCTGCACCCACCGCATGGAACAGTCTGCAGTCTGATCTTAAACTTAATAGCTTAGTAACTGTGATGGGGCCAGTTTTATATATTTTTATCTGTTCAGTTTTTCAGGGAACTGCTGTCTGACTGTCCCTGAAGGCCACAGCTGTGGCCTAATCACAGCAAGTACCCTCAGGCAGCACAGGTGAGGGTATATAAGGAGCCACAGTCAATGAAAGAAGAGAGAGACCAGAGGAGAGGAGAAGGAAGATGGCTGACTGACTGACAAGAGTCCAGATGGAGGAGCGGCGGAGATGGGGAGCAACATTTAGCCCTGCCTGCGGCTTGGGTGAGATACAGGTGTGAGCGGCTTGGCCGCTGAGTACCCCTCTCTCCAGGCGTACCTATGGGCGCACCGTGGCGGATTCACGGGGGAGAAGGAGAGAGGGGGAAGGCCCGGAAGCCGCTCCACCTGGACTTGGGAGCCGCAGGCGGGGTGGGGCTCCCCATTCTCTTTCAAGCTGCCGTTCCTCCTCCAGACGAGAAGAAGAGTGAAGCAGGAGAAGCCGACAGAACAGACGTCTTGACGCAGTCACACAGAGGAGGAAGCACGGGAGGACGAGCGCGACGAACCCCATGAGAGAAATGAGGTGACGAGGACCCGAGACGAGTGCTTGCCAACAGACGAGGAACGAGACGAGCTGTGCGCGCAAACATCTGAGGTCCTGAGATCCGGGCGGTGGCAGACAGCTGTGTGATCGTCGGTGCAAGCCAGGGGAAAGCCAAACAACCGCAGCAGAGGGGTAACGTTACGACGAGCCCCTCTCTCAAGTTAAGTGCTGTTGTTACCCCTGGCTCCTTCTTCCTCCCTCTGTATTCTAATTCATACGGCGATGGCCAGATTTGAGTTATTTTAGCATTTTAATATTTGATACTTTCCCCTTGTTTTATTGGGCCTTTTTATCCCCAGCCAGTTTTAATCGTCCCTTTTACTCCGTTGTCCAAGCCACCGGGACTTTTATTGGGACGTTTTTTAGCACAGCAACCCCTAATCTCAATCGAGTGTTTTATGCATGTGTTTTTGAGCCTTTTTACCTACGGGTTCTTTTATCAAGGGTGCTGTGCTGTTTGACGTGTATTTTGCTGTGACGGTTGGCTGACGCTACGTTTTGGCCCCATTAGGGAAAGCCGGAGGAGACCAGGACCGGAGCCGGATTGGACTTTACTGGAACAGTGGACTTGGGGCTGGGCCGGGGAAAATCATCTTAACACATTGACTGCCAGCCCTTTTTTCAATGCTGTAGGTAGGTTCTGCCAGTTTTTTTTTTGAGGATTCTGGCTCATTTTACAAGAGCCGAGGATTCTTTTCTGTTAAGACTTCGTGAACACCAATCATCTAAAAAGAACTAATAGAATGTGTGCTTTCTCTGTCTAAAAGAGTTAGTTTGTAGAGTTAGTAGTTATGTAGATATTAGCCGTTGAGTACAGCATGGTTTCAGAGATTTTCAGAGAGTTTTGAGATAAATGGATTTTTAGAACCACCTCACGTGCCTGTGAATATGGGTGCCCTTGGGCAAGTCAGTATACTGTATTGTGTGTGTGTGTGTGTGTGTGTGTGTGTGTGTGTGTGTGTGTGTGTGTGTGTGTGTGTGTGTCTCCAAACTCCTCCCTCCGTCTGTGCTGCTGCTGCTGGCTCCGCGGCCGCTCTCGGGCAGTCTGGATTACTGTAAAACGGGCTCGTTCGTTTCTTGAGGTGTCGGCTGAGAGCTTTGAAAAAGCTTTTGCAATTCTGGTCTTATTTATGCTCAAAGGTACTCGAGTGTGTGTGTGTGTGTGCGCGCGTGTGTGTGTGTGTGTGTGTGTGTGTGTGTGTGTGAAATCGAAAGCGTTTTCGCCCAGCTATTTCCTTGAGAATGGCTTTCTCCCGCGGACCCGCGGCTGTTTTTGCTCGGCTTTGTCTCTGTCTGGAGAGCACTGTCGCCACTTAGCTGGTCGGTAAAATAGATTATACACATTCTCTTCCTCCAATATTGGTATAGGAGACGTAAAAGGGGTTGATCGATGTCCCACCGTCAAAAAAAAAAAATGTTTATGTAAGCCGAGATATCTCGTCCTTGGCACTCAACGGTTGGATCCTGTAAGCCGAGGTATCTCGTCATTGGCACTCAACGTGTTAATAACTTTTTATCAAATAAACTGTCCACTTTTTACCTTGGGTTTTTAGTGGTTTTTAACTCTGCTCACTCCTGATTTTAAAGAACCTGGACAGTTTCTTCCTTTTAATAAGAGTCCTAGCCTCTCTAACCTAGGTGGCGTTGTCGGCAACATTTTAACTATTAAGCAGATTTTAATGTGGTAAAGTGGCCACGTTACATAACCCTAAATGGTTTTAAGGCTATGGTAAAATCTCTTGAGAACAGGCTGTCATGCAAATGTTTTATTTGATCATTTTAATGTTATTCAATTGTATGTGTTTGTTTGTTGTAACTTTGTGTTGCTGCTGTTTCTTGGCCAGGTCTCTCTTGTAAAAGAGATCTTTGATCTCAATGGGACAAACCTGGTTAAATAAAGGCTAAAAAAAAAATAGGCGTGGCGCAGTCCCAGAATGGCCGAGAATGGGCGTTTCGGCCTCAAATACCGGCCTAATGATATCTTCCCTCCTGGCGTTAATTTAGCGCTTTGCGCTTTTGAAAACCAGGCCTATTCAGTGCGCCGTTTGCGCGGAGCGCTCCTCTGCCTCTCCTCTGTCACCCTTCTCTGTGTCACTCCCTCTCTCTTGCTCATCAGTCTGACAGGCACAATACGACTGCTTGAAAAAAAGTTCGCCGGGTTCTCTCTCTCTCTGACTCCCTCGCTCAGACAGACGCAACACAAGTCCGATAGAAAAAATAAGTTGTTATACCGTACATAGTATAACAACATGACCGTTTTTTCTAACATGACAGTTTTGAGCCTGTTGCATCATCCTACCTGTGCAGTGCGAGAGAAAACAAGATCATTCTGGCCAAACATTCACTGCCTGGCGTCCCTGCAACAGCCACACATGTGAAATCTCCCAGCATGCATTGGGCTAATCCATTTCGCTAATAAATAGCAACCAAATGAGCCGAAATAGATATAGTTAGATCTAAGTAATGTGAACACAACCTGCAATTGTAGAACATTTCAATATTGGAGCAAATAAAACATCGAAATGAAAACACCACCCTATGTGAAATATATGTTATATTGGGGCTATAAATATCCCTTGCAGATTTAACGTGATTTAGATGAGTGACAGTGTAAGCGGTTCTACTGTCATGTCCTACTGTGATGTCCGCTGCAATAAATTGGCTCTACTTCACATTTTAGTTTTACAATAAAAACACATTTATGCAATGACTTTACATAATGTAGGCTATATTTATTTGCATCATCCTACCTGTGCAGCAGGGGAGAAGAAAAGGTAGCAAAACGATATCATTCTGGACAAACTTTCACCAATCTAATCTCATCATAGGGATAGGCTATATTTTTCTAGCTGATGCGTTTAGAACATTCTTTTCACTTTGATCTTGCTATAGTGTAGCGTATTTACATGCTTGCAGTATTTAAACTGCAGTTAGATTGGTTTGAGAATAATAAGAAATAAATGCCTATATATGGAGACAGACAGAGGGGATAAAAGGGAGGGGGGGAGATTAGAGCCCTCGGCTTTTCTGAAGCCGGACTGGATCGCTCCGTGGAATTGGAGCTGAAAAGTGAAGCATGTGATTCGTTTACTGCACTTCCCCAATGAAAAGGCGTGGTTGTAATGCTTAAGGCTGCGTGTAGCGCCAATACCAAAATATCGAGTGCGCTGGTCCACGCCCACTACTCTGGGCTCCGTCTGGCGTTGGGCGCAGTTCATAAGACTACGGGCGCCCGTAGTCTTCATTATTGAAAACCGTCTAAGACATTATTATTATTATTATTATTATTATTATTATTAGTAGTAGTAGTAGTAGTAGTAGTAGTAGTAGTAGTAGTAGCAGAGATTGGGACTTGGACTTGAGTCGCACTTAAGTCACACACACACAGTGACTTGAGACTCGTCGTCAAAGACTTTGGGACTTGTGAACAATCTTTATTTTTTAATTTTTTTTGGTGCGTTAACATGAAGGAAATGTCTACTAATGTAATTTCTAATCATTGCTGCTACTGTACAGCAACATTTTGTACTATGTCACACACGCAGTGACTTGAGACTTGACTTCAGACTTGACTTGAGACTCAAGTCAAGTCAAGTCAAGTTTATTTATATAGCCCTAATTCACAAGCATGTCTCAGAGGGCTTCACAGAAAGTATGTCTAGCTAATTCTAGCTAACACACAGTAACAAGAATATACAGAATAAAGATAACATTTGAACAATTGATAATATAGAAAATATAGGAATGAGGGGAGAGCAGAGGAGAGCGCAGGAGAAGGGAGAATAGCAGGGGGAATGTGAGAGAGTGATGGGGTGGGGAGGGTATAGGAGGTGGGGAGGAGCAAGAGGAGAGAGCAGGAGAGGGGAAGGGAGGGGAGGTGTGGGGGAGAAGAGAGCAGGGGGAGGGAGGAGGTGGGGAGAGAATGAGCAATATAGACGGAGGAGAGGGGGGAGGTGGGGAGAAGATAGGAGGAGGAGGAGGAGAGAAGGAGAGATGGGGGTGCAGGGGAGGGAGAGCCAGGGTAGAGAAGCAGGGGGAGCGTCCCACATCCCCCCCCCCCCCCCCAGAGGGGACAGAGAGGAGGAGAGAACAGAGAAGGAGAGGTGGGAGGGTGCAGGGGAAGGAGTGCAGGGGGAGAGGAGGAGAGAACAGAGAAGGAGAGGTGGGAGGGTGCAGGGGGAACGCGGGAGGAGGAGGCGGGGGAGGGAACAGACCTCTCCGCCCCCTCCTCCCCCCCCCCCCGAGAGGACAGAGGGGAGGAGAGAGCAGAGAAGGAGAGGTGGGGGGGTGCAGGGGAAGGAGTACAGGGGGAATGTGAGAGAGGGGAGAGGACAGGGAGGAGGAGAGAACAGAGAAGGAGAGGTGGGAGGGTGCAGGGGAGGGAGAGCAGGGGGAACGTGGGAAGGGGCGGCGGGGGAGGGAAGAGCATGGAAAGAGAGGGTGCGGGGGGGGGGAGTGGGAAATGTGGGAGAGTGGGGAACAGGAGGGGGAAGAAGGGAAAGGAGCGGGGGAAAGAGAAAGAGAGGGGGGGGGGAGATCAGACAACTGACTACTCTAAGCATTAACCAGAGCTAACTGGGACATAGTATCTAGCTAGTCTACAGCCTAATCTGGCCTATCCTACTCTGCTCTAGTCTGATCTTTGCCTGAACACTAACAGGTCAGCCTTAGGCTGTAGCTAATCTATCGCCTACCTAAACTGTTCTAAACCAACCGGCAGCCCTCGACCAGTGATGAAGAGCACCGATGCCCCCCGCCCCGCCCCCCCCCCCCCCCCCCCACATAAGGCGTGGGAGAGAAGGCCGGGCCGGGACACAGCGGCGTCCCCACACCCCCAGTGAACGCAAGAAAACCTTTCCACCAAATGGATTGCCCCAGTGACTTGGCTTGGCTGAGGAGGAACCTTGTGAGGTCGTTGTGCTACAGGGGCCCAGCAATGGTCGCCTGGGTAAGCCCACCCCCCACGCGACCCACTCCCAGACCCGCCCCCAGCTAGTGACTGGGAACTGGGAGAGCAGGCCACGCAGGCCACGCGGGCCCACCCAGGCAGTGGACCCAGCGGCGGACCCCCATCCGGGGACTCCCCTCCGAGACAGGCCGAGAGATGCCGGGCTAAACCATGAACAGAGTTTTCCGGCATTGAAACTCTGTAAATGGTTTATTATGGAAATAAAATTTACAAGAGAACAGAAAATTGAAAATGTAAAAAAGAGTCCAACAGAGGGATATAAAAATGTAGTTTTTAAATTATCCTAAAATCAGGGAAGGGAGTTGAAAATGTAAAAAGTAGAGTCCAAAGGAGATAGAAAATGTAGTCTTTAAGTGTCCGTAGGTTTAGAGAATACTAGCTAAGAGGAGGGGAGGGGAGGATAAGAGTCGGAGGTGGTGATTAAGGGGAGGGGAGGATAGGAGTTGGAGGTGATGAGGCCGGGGGGGGGGGGGGGGGGGGGGTCCCCCCCTTCCCTTAGGCAGGCAGGTGACCAGGATGATGAGGATAGGGGTCGGTGGTGGTGAAGAGCCCGGGGTGTCAGACAGTAGAAGGAGTAGCGGGTAGATGGCCTAGAGTGACGACAGGTGGCTAGGGCGATGACGGCCAGACCTAGGGCTGCAGCGGCGGGGGTGTACGTCAGGCCAATGAAGGACACCTGAGGGGGAGAGAGAGAAGAGAGCGGGGGAATCTGCGCAGAGGTGGAACTAACTCTATAGACAACAATAAAATTAGGTCAAAGCAAAATTTATTAGGATTTTTTTTTTTTTTTTTTTTTTGGGATGACTAATACTATACTGCTAATTCAGGTCTAAGTACCACCTAACACCACTGTCAATGATTCACTCGACTCGACTCGTCCTCAAAGACTTGAGACTTGACTTGGACTTGAAGGTTTGGGACTTGTGAACAATCTTTATTTTTCTTTATTTAATCTTTTTTTGGTGCGTTATGAAGCGATTCAACGCCAGTTTATCTCAGTACAGGTAAGACCATCACTGATACTGGAACAGCTCTCCGTTTAAAGGGTCCGAAAGTACTAACCTAAATGAGTATTACCCAAATTAGCTCTGCTACTTTATTTAAGCTGTTGGGCGGGAACGATTCGCCTAGCGTCTAACTGCCGTATTAATCCGAACTTCTTGCCCTGCTACCTCCAGTTAGCGTCCTCGACTGAATAGCCCGGAGTCGGGCATTGCTTAACCAGTCAAGTCCGTTGTGGCAGCTCGTTCCCATGAATCTTTGCACTTGTTATAGGCTAGGAGATATTTAGTGACTTAGACAGAAGTAGTCACAAGGGCACTGCTAATTTACATGAGCTAGGATAACCTTTAAGAACCATTCAGTATGACATATGCACCATTGCCCAACATTTTACTTACATGGAAAACACAATTACTCAATGTCCACTACTTCTCCTTTAAATCCAATTGATTTCATTTTATTTATAGCCTTTAGCAGGGTGCAGGATTATAGCATTGATTAATAATACAATTTCATGTTAATACAATTACATATTATGGTCGCTAATAAACCTTTCACTAATTGGGGTATACTCATCTAGTTACTATTGTGGAGATGGACCGAAGCCGTCTCTTCGTCAAGAGACTTCCTCTTCACCGTCAACGATGAGCGGTAAGCTGAGCACGGAGTTGCCACGTCCTTATGGAATGGATGACGGATAAGGAGGGTTGGTTAATAAGGCCTACTGAGCTTCAGCAGGCCCTGTGGTGGGGCCTTTCTCCTCCGAGCAGCGAGAGTCCTGGGGAAGGCTCCCGGCCTGTGACTCACCGAGCAGGCCGCGTTCAGTGTCGAATGGGGAAGTACCTCAGTCCCCCGCCGCCTCGGCCCTCTTCAGGGGTGACTAAGCTTGCTTCTCCAGAGTCTCTGTCCTCTAACCTCGCAATCCAACTCCGATTAAAGGTCCCATTCCATGCAAAAGCTGTTTTTACTTGTAAATGCATATATACTGCTGTCAGAACCTCCCTGTAATGAGTGGTCACAAGCTCAGAACTGCCAGAGTTGGATTTGTCCCTATCCAGCTTCCCCCTGCAGTCTCCTTCAAGCCACACCCCCAAACGCTTCGTTTGCCCAGACGGGGAATTGGGACGTCACGAGCTTCCTCGCGCATACTGCGCGGGTCTCTCTCACACAAGCTACCTGCACCATTTTGTCTATAGCCACAAAATTAACACTTTTAGCTGGAGCGACGCCAACTGTACGTGATCCAGCAACTGCAGAGGTGCATTCGGTAAGTCTAGGCATTTTGAGATGTCCTCTTTAGCGTAGTAACCGTTAACTCATTCACCGCCAAAGACGTCTTTGACGTGTTAACAGAAATAGCCCTCCCCGCCAATGACGTGTTTGACGTGTTTTTGTTTTTATTAGTGCAGCGCGTAGTTCAAACACTTCCCCAGCCTGTGACATAGTATCAGGTCCCTGCCTCAAAGGCAAGCCGACAACACGCGATCAAACACATACCGCAGCTGTTGTTTTGAAATTAGCAGGAGGAAAAACAGAGAAACGCGCTTCCTTGTAGAGAGGAGAAACGCCATTGAAACGCCCCTCGGCGCGCTGCACTGCTCGCCTTGCTGCAGGGCGAACCTGGATTGTTCGCAGTAGTCAAACCTGTGACGAACATGATCGATCCGGTTCCAGCGCCTGGTCCCAAAGCCAAGCCCGACCCGTTCCTGTGTCGCAGCATTCGTCCCAGCCCGAATGAGAGGAGGAAAACGATGTGAGGCAGAGGAGGCTAGACGCTGATCTCAGACCAGATGGGTGTTCCCCTCCTATGCTAATTTGCGGGGCGATCAATAGTGTTCCCTTGGAAGGAGGTGCGATGGACAGAACTCTCTCTCTCTCTCTCTCTGTGTGTGTGTGTGTGTGTGTGTGTGTGTGTGTGTGTGTGTGTGTGTCTGTCTGTCTGTCTGTCTGTCTGTCTGTCTGTCTGTGTGTCTGTCTGCACACTCACTCACACTGAGTAAACTGTATTGTTGAATGTAAAGCACTTCATGTATGTATATATATATATATATATATATATATTTTTTTTTTTTGTCATTTGTGTCATAACGAATAATATTTACATGTCTGATGTCAATACAGTTCAAAATAAAATAATTGAGAGCGAGTTCTGCCTGAGATTGTGTGCTGTACAAAAATGCCATTTTCTGCAATTTCTTTTCTCAGAGAGACCTTTTTGGTGAAAACAGGGTGTATATAAATGGCTATAAGTAGAGTACAGAACATGCTAAAAGCTCACTTTTTTTTTCCTGGTGAACCCAGAGACGTACATCTTCATTTTGAGGTATTGCAAATCACTCTGGTGCTAATAGATAATTTACTGTGGGTCTTGAAAGATGACCAACAATTATGAAAATCTTTGGCCTGTGCTAAATATTGGCAGTCCTAAACTGGCCATGAATGAGTTAAGTTAACGATAACTCGCAACCTAGCGTACTGGTCCACAGACGCTAATCTGCTATATTTTCGACAAATTAATCCAGAATCATGTTTTATGGACTAGAGACACACGTTTTTAAGAGGTTACAGCTGCACGAATTGGGACCTTTAAAGGATGAGCACCTTCAGTAACTCAGTCTCCTCTTCTCGCTGCAGTGGTGAGCCGATGCACAGAGTCCAATACACTACCTCAGCCGTAATGGGGAAGTGTCCAGTCTCCCGATGGCTCTGCCCGTAGATTTCTGAAGTAGATCTCTGCGCTCCTCCCGATGTAAGGCTCGCTAGTCCAGCTCGATGCTGGGGTCCAGAGAGAGGTCCTCTTCTGTGTGGGATCCTCTTCGTGGAAGACTGGCCAAGATCTCTTTGAGACAATCTCTTTTATAATGTTTGTGTGAGTCCATCCCCCTATACAAAGCGGCCTGTTCAGATGCTGGCCATTCAACATCGCCTCATTCCATATTTGGTTATCATGCTGTCATAATGTCGCAATCAATGGAAATACCCATATTTGGTTATCATGCTGTCATAGCATCACAAGACCGGAGTCACAAGACTGGTCTCCTGTCATAGCATCACAAGACTAGATTCCCTTTTGATTATTGAACATTAATATCTTTTAGCATTTAATACCTTGGTTTCAATACTCATGTTAATCACAATCAGTCAATACATTTCTTAATCATTGAATCCCTCGTGACCTATATATTTCATTAACACATTTCTTGATTACACTGATACATTTAATACTTCAGGTATAGAGGTTATCATTCTTGTTAATTATAACAAATCATTATACCTGGCTTAGCTTGTTAGTTATAACCAATCATTATACATGGCTAAGACCTTATATCTTTGAGTTACCATACTTCTGCTTTTGGTAGGAATGTTCATTTCTTCTGAAGTTTACGGCGCAAACAAGCAGATCGGCTCCGCAGCTCGGTAGGTGACTCGTGAGCTGATGCCGTAACATTAGGCCGATGTTACTTCATTTGCGGCCTACTCGACAGTTAACATGAAGGAAATGTCTACTAATGTCATTTCTAATAATTGCTGCTACTGTACAGCAACATTTTGTACTATGTTGTAAATGGAGTCCACAGCACAAGAATTTCACACGTGATACCTGTACTACGGAGTGACAATAAAAATCTTGAATCTTGTATTCCAATAGATGAGTGAGAATAATACAAGACTTGAGACTTGACTTGGACTTGTGACCAAAGACTTGAGACTTGAACTTGCAAAAAATGACTTGTGAGCATCTCTGAGTAGTAGTAGTAGTAGTAGTAGCAGTAGTGCCATGCTAGTAGCCATATTCCCTGCACCCTGGTGACACTATGGAGGCATTTCTGTTTGTTTGCTTTAGCTTATCTTTACGTCATCACATCATATTCAACCTGAACATTTTCAGGCTCCTTCCAGAGTGACACTTTAATAAACTAAATTAAAGTTAGTTAACAGACCCTGAAATTGTGTGTTGTGAAATATATCAGAGAAAGTTTTTGGTTTCAAGCTGACCTGTGTGTGTGTGTGTGTGTTTGTGTGTGGTTGAGTGTCCCTCCATGTCCTTCCCTGCCCCTCAGAGTCAGAGCCTATCTGCCCCCTATAGTTGCTGTTAGGAGACTTTCACTATCTCACAGTTGAAACTGCTTGTTGGAAAAGATGAAAACCAGACGTTCATTAAGGAGAAACTTTAATTCAGCCAAACAATTACAGAAAACAAAATACAAGTTTCACTTGGAATGATGATATTACAATAAAATACCAAATGTTGCAAAAGAAAGCTATTTCAACAACAGACTCTAAGAGAGTGGTTCTCAACATGGGGTCTGGGGACCACCAGGGGTCCCTGAGGGCATCCCAGGGGGTATTCAGAAAATTGATGAGTTATTAAACTTATATAAACTGAGAACAGGAATGTGGCATAATTACTATTTTGATCATAAAGTTTCACTGTTATGTCTCTATACAAGATGTGCCCAAATTCTTTCCTATGAAGGGCCAAAATTAATCTGGATGGATGGCTGTGGGCCAAAAATAAATGTTAAAAGAAATGTGAAATTACATGAAATTATATTATTTTATAGAAAAATTACATTCTATTTTTTTTTTACAAAAGGTCTTCTAATTTCATGGCAAAAGTATCAAGCTATAGCTTTACAAATGAACCCGCCACAGCCCAGACTTTTTTTCTCTCAAAACCATGGAGGGCCAAAACAAACTGGGCCCCAAATTGGTCAGCCATGCTCCCCATACGGCTACAATAAAGACAAAATCTGGATAAAACCAATCTAACAATAAAAAAGATTTGGGTCCGAGAGACAACGGGCCCTATCGTCGCAAAAGCAGTAATTTTGCGTTTGCGCTTGTTTTGTGCTCGTTTAGCGCCGTGTGCAATACAAATTGCGGGCGTGCACAAGGGCATGCCTGTTATAATTGTACTGGACATGCATGGGGTAGGTGTGTCACATGCCAAAGCAGGCATTTCGGCGCAAAATGTGGGGACAGATGGCATTAGGAGAGTTTGTTTCCCCCTGTTTTGATCGTGGTTTCTGAATGATGACGGGCTCTGCAGTGTCTCTATGGGGAGAATTACAGCGTATATTGCATCATGCCTCGTGCAAACTATTACAGGGACTGCGAGACGGGAATTTGATTGATGTAACGCCCAGGCATTGCCAGGGAACACCTGTGGATAATTCTGGTGGTTAAGACCGCCCAATTCCCGTTTGCGCTGGCATTTTGGGATTTTGGCATTTGCGCCTGCGGCAGGTGCTGTGAACAATTCCGCACCCCCTGCCGAGATTTCCCCACCATATTTAGGGGCTGTTTTAACAAAAAAACAGGGAGGTCACGTCTACCCAGACAATTATATCATTTTTAAACAGTTACGTTTCTGTCTAAATCATTACAATATGCTCCCGTGAGGTGGGGATGCGTTTAGGGGCGGCCGGACGCGGGTGCAAAACTCGGCATAACACCTGGACACTTGCGACCCCTGAGGGGTGACCCCTGACAACCAGGCTCTCAGGCGCGCACCATTATCACTATTGCGGTAAATACAATCTTCCTGGAATGCAAGTTTTAACGAGCCAGTTTCATTTCTTTGCATTCTCAGACATTACTGTTTGATTTATTTAGTATGTTCCATACAATTGGCCAAGTTAGTACTTAGTTTATGGGCTAGAAATTCTGTCACATGACAGGCACTAGGCACCATTTTCTCCTTCATTAGGAAGAGAAAATGATCCTGAAATGAAGATATGATTGGTTGAAATTTGGTAGAAATTTGATAGTACTATAGGTGATGTCAGCAAACTGTAGATTACTGTTATGAATGAAATCTTGAAAAATGAACTTTCGATGTGAAAAAGTGTGAAAAACTAAAGAAATTAGATTTTTGTGATTTTTTTTGGCATACATTATTAAATAGGTGCACTGCATACCCAGGTATTTGAACTAAAAGAAAAGAAAAGTCATTTTTGGGTTCAGCTCGACTTTAAGGAATGCAAACAGGTGCGCAAGCACAAAAAGGGGATAGCGCCTGTACCAAGATAGGGCCCAACATCTCCTCAAACGGGTTCCGTGGCTCTAATGTGGACTAGGGTTCTTTGATATGAAAAAGGTTGAGAACCACTGCACTTTCACAAAAATGTCCATGTTCTTGTTAAAACTGATGAATACATATTTTGTAATAAAGAATATAGAGAAGTCTGCCATCTGGTGATTATCACTTTAATGAATACATCCATGGAGAGAATGTAGATAATAGCAAAGGCAATAATACAATTCTCTGAATAGAGTCAGAGTAGCCTTAGTCTCAATGCCAGACCCATGAGAGTTCTTACGCTGATACACTACATTACTGCATGCTGCAGAGCTCTCTCTGGGTCTTTGACACTTTCCCTCAGCCGGCTGGTTATGGGAGGGAACCGTTCTCTTGGCCAGTCATATGCCAGTGATGTCCTCTCCAATCAGTAACGACTTTGCGATCAGACAACACGGGAGCGCAGCCCATTTTTCGAACCGCTCTCTCATCGGTGCTACTCATCACTCGTCACTCATTCAATTTCAACCCGCCTTCAAACCCCAGCACTATCTCTTTGCCTGCTCATACCGGGTCTTATGGAGAGGGTCCCTCTCCAGATCCTGCCCTCTTATCACCGGTGTCCCCCAGGGCTCAGTCCTGGGCCCCTTGCTTTTCCTTCTCTATATCAGATCTCTTGGCCATGTGATCTCATCTCATGGCTTTTCTTATCACTGCTACGCCGATGACACTCAGCTTTTCCTTTCCTTCCCCCCCTCAGACACCCAAATCGAGGCTCGCATCTCTGCATGCCTCAAAGGCATCGGTGACTGGATGTCTGCCCACCACCTCAAGCTCAATCTTGGTAAGATTTCCCAGGGAAAGACTGCCCTCTTGCAGATCTCTCCATATCCATTGACAATACCACTGTGCTTCCCTCCCAAACAGTTAAGAACCTTGGGGTGATCCTTGACAACCAGCTGTCTTGCTCGGCCAACATTGATGCGACAGCACGCTCCTGTAGGTTCTCCCTGTACAACATCCGCAAAATCCGTCCCTTTCTCACGAGGGAAGTGACGCAACTCCTGGTCCAGTCACTTATCATCTCCCGCCTGGACTACTGCAACGTGCTTCTGGCCAGCCTACCTGCCTCTGACATCCGACCGTTTCAGCTCATTCAGAACGCTGCAGCCCGTCTGGTATTCAACTAACCCAAATTCTCTCATGTCACTCCCCTCTTCTGGGACCTTCACTGGCTTCCCATCTCGGCATGCATCAAATTCAAGACACTGGTACTGGCCTACAGGGCAGACAGGTCCTCTGTACCTACAGGGCTCTATTCTCCCTACGCTTAAAAAGGCATTAGGTTGGTTAGCGCCACGCAATCTGGCAGGAAAAATTAGGGAATGCGCGTGACCAGGCCCACTAATAGTGCCACGCCACGCAAATTTAAGGCCAGGGGAGAATAGAGCCCACAATCTATGGTCAGGTTCCAAACCTCGCACCGCTCCCTCCGCTCCTCCACCAGTGCAGGACGCCTCGCCCCTCCTTCGCTACGGGGCTCAAAAGTCGCTCATCCCAATCACGACTCTTCTTGTCCCTGGCACCGCAATGGTGGAATGAGGTCCCCCCCTATGGTCAGGACGGCCACTTCACTGCTTCACTTCACCTTTTCAGGCTCCACCTGGCCCCTTCTTGAACATCTTTCTCTCTCTCAAAAAAAAACTTGACCACTCTATTCCTTCAAGAGTTGTAGTAGTGGCCCTCTCTATCATCAAAGTTGCCCATCCCCAGATAGACTATCTGATGAACTGATATCACATGATGGTCATAGGATAGAGCATATGATGTCGATCTTGATCAATGCATTAGAATAGCATAGATTTTCTCTAGAATCCCCCCAAATCCTATAAAGGCTCATACTAGAAAATGTGTAGAGCTGAAATGTAATGTCTACTAACCATAACCACTTTACCAAAGAGAAACTAGGTACACTACTCTATAAGGATACATCCAAATACCAAAACCAAATAAAAGTGAGAATCGATGATGCAACGAACAAGTATGTTGATTATAATGTATGAAAGCAAATGAGATCTATAAAAAATACATGCATGATATGAAGGTATTTAAAAAAATTATAATAATTAATTAATTAATTAATAATAATTATATATATATATATATATATATATATATATATATATATATATATATATATATATATATTAGGGCTGTCAAATGATACATTTTCTTAATCGCGATTAATCTTGCGATTAACTATAGTTAATCGCGATTTATCACATCTTTGTATTGCATGTTTAAAATGCCATTATTTTGTATTTCAAAGCATTTTTAATTCGATATTAATAATTCTTACAAGTGTGTCGTGATTGGGAATCAAATGAATGCAAATAAATGTACTTTGTGATCTTGAATTTTAGATTTATTTTCAATAGAAGTGCAATGTAGACAGGAGGTAACAATGTCTACAAAATATATCTTGAACAGAAAATAACTGCACAATTGTAAACAGTGCAGTACACTCTCCAGAACCGATACTTCCGGTGGCGGCACTGTAGAGCAGTCAAAACCCAAAATGACACAGCCAAAGAAGGCTGTGTCTGAGCTAAAAACTTTGGCACTTCCATGTGAATAATGGTAGGTACAGTTTTATTGTGATTGATAACATGTATATCGCGTGAAGCCATTGGAGCCGACCTCCCAGTGGCTAGAGGACCCGCGCATCCGAGACACTGAAGGAAGAATGAGTGATGAGTCTTGTGTTGAGGCTACGGCGACGCTAGCTGCTCCGCTATGCTTAGCTTTTAGGTGATAGCTCAAACTCGATTTAATTCCGTTTTACACAAGGTGCAAACTACTGTTGACTGTCTTTTTAAAGTAAAACGAGCCATTTAGAAGCGTTTTGCTCTTTTTTTTCCATGCCTGCACCAACAGCAGGAGACAGGAAGCCGCTGCGACCGGCTTGACTACAAATACGGGTGCGTTGAAGGGACAAAATAGCGGCATGCGATTAATTATGGTCGGCCCTTAATCGCATCGCGATTAACACTAACGCTAACGCTGACAGCCCTAATATATATAGTATATATATATGCGATTAATTATGTTCGGCCCTTAATCGCATCGCGATTAACACTAACGCTAACGCTGACAGCCCTAATATATATAGGCCCCTATCGTTGCATCGGCGCAGTTTCTAGGCCGAGCGGCAGGCGCAGATCAAAGCAGTGGGCGTGGAAAGGCGCACTTGATATCGTCGTGCTGGCGCTAGATGCAGCCCAAAGCATTACAACCACGCCTTTTAGGCGTAAAATTATGCACCGTCATGCTCATTGGATAAGTGCAATAAACGAATCGCACGCTTGCCTTTTTAGCTCCAATTCCAGTGATCCCGCAAAACCAGATGAAAGCCAAACGCTAATATAGCCTATTAGATTGGTGAAAGTTTGTCCAGAAAGATATCATTTTCTCTCGCCTGCTGCAGGAAGGATGATGCACATAAATATACCCTACATTATGTCAAGTCATTGCATAAATGTGTTTTTATTGTAAAACTAAATGTGAAATAGGGCCAAGTTATTGGAGGAACATCACAGTATAGCAGATGCCATTAGAAGCGCGTTCCGAAGCGCGTTCCGCTGTTACTTCTCTAAATCACGTTAACTCGACAAGGGGTATATATATGCCCAGGAGGACATATATGTTTCACATAGGGTGGTGTTTTCATTTCGAGGTTTTATTTGGTCCAATATTGAAATGTTGACAATGGCAGGCTGTGTTACCATTACACATTAATTTAGAACTACCTTTTATATCTATTTTGGCTCATTTGGTGGCTATTTAGTAGCGAAATGAAGAAACACAATGCATGCTGGGAACTCAGAGAGAGAGAGAGAGAAGGGTGACAGAGAAGAAGCAGTGAAGGCAAAGAATAGGCCTGCTTTTCAAAAGCGCAAAGCGCTAAATGTAGGCCAGCTCCCAAGATATAACTAGGCTGGTATTTAGCGCCGACACGCCCACTTTGGGACTGCGCCACGCCCATTCGGCCTAAAGCGCATTTGGCAGCCTAAAGCCTATTGCTATCTTGCCGAAACAGGCGCAAGGCACGTTTTTTTGCGGTTAAGGCCCGTAATAGCGCCGATGGCCTGTGGGAGAATAGAGCCCACAGTATATACTGTATATATATATATATATATATATATATATATACTGTATATATATATATATATATATATATATACAGTATATATATATATATATATATATATATATATATATATATATATATATATATATATATATATTAGGGGTGTCACGATGCACTCAGTTCACGATACGATACACGATATTGGGTTCACAATAACGATATGATACGATATTTTAACAATATTTTTTTGCGATCGATTTGTAAGTTGAGGGGGCATCCTCCACGCTAATTTGAGTAATTTCACCATTTTCATCCTCTGTGTCTGTAACGTCCCTTGTCTGTTCAAACAAAGCAATGAAAAGGAGAGCGAGCATGCAATCAGATGCAGATCAGTGCCACTATGTTCAGCTTATTTTTCTCGCGATATGAGATTTAATCTCAACGATACATATTGTCACGTTTTGATATTGCGATATATCGTGGGATGATATATTGTGACATCCCTAATATATATATATTTAGAACACGGCTCTCTTGAATACTCGATTCTGATTGGTCAATCAACAAGATTCACCGGTCATTATTTCTCGACAACCGACCGCTGCTCTGCCACACCTGGATTAATCAGTTGATAAGAGCTTTTTGTCAGCAAACACTACTAATTAGGCCAACCAGTTGCAGCTGTGGTGTCTTGTGTGCCAATTACGAATGAAACCGCTTTGTCGTTGAAAACGCTATTAAAAAATCTATTTGAATAATTATTTTTGTCAGATTATTGAATGATTTAGTTGTAGGCCATGTTCTAAGCGGGATAATGTATATTGAGGCGGTGATTACTGGGAAATAATGACCTTCAGGTGATGATTAAGCCCTCCGCTGCGCGTCGGGCTCAATCATCACCTGTCGGTCATTATTTCCCCCGTAATCACCACCTCAATATACATTATCCCTTACATATATATATATATATATATATATATATATATATATAAAACCTAAAACACTGCAATAGCATTTTCTCTGGAGACGATACCCCCCCAAGCCTATGCGCCTATTTCACTTTCCACACAATTAACCCATTTTGTATCTAAAAGGCAGGAAGTAGCACAGGTACAAGCAGAACACTAATGAGGGTTTCCAACTTCCAATCCACTTAGGTGTTCCAGTGCCCTAATTAATGTCTTGATTGCACTTGTTGTACTTCCTGCCTTTTAGACACATTATGGGTGAATTGCGTGGGAAGTGAAATAGGCTGAAAGGCTAATAAGGCAAGAATCAATGACGCAATGAACGAGTATGCCGATTATAATGTAAGAAAGCAAATGAGATATATAAAAATAATACAATATGGAGGTATTAAAAAAGAAAGAACAATAAACCTAACACACTGGCTAAACATCCCAGCCCCCAATTTGACTAGGAACAAGTAAAAACCAAGTGGGCATCTAAGCTTTAGGAAAACCACATTCAGTGGAAAAAAACACGCATCTCAGCCGCTGTCTTTTGTCAGCTGTGAGTGTTCTCTCTCCCTCCTCTAACCGACAAGAGACACTGAGTCACCAGGATCACACCACGGCCCAAAACCAAACCCAGGGTAGAGTGGTTCAGTGAATCTGGTGTGATAGGTGTGGATGTGGATCAGTGTGTCAGAGTCATTGACTGAGTCAACTATGTAGAAGGACAGAGAGCCAGCAGGCCAGTCCAGATACACTGCTACTTTGTTAGATTTAGAGGAGGGGCAATAGTCAGAGTATTCTGAGTCAGACTCATCTCCTTCCTCCTCCTCTTCCCCCTCCTCCTCCCCCTCCTCCTCCTCCTCCTCCTCCTCCTCCTCCTCCTCCTCCGACTCCTCCTCCTCCTCCTCCTCCTCCTCCTCCTCCTCCGACTCCTCCTCATTTAATGGTCTGTCATTGTGATAGACAGTGTACTCATCATCATAGCACTCCAGACACCAGGAATTTAAATTCCCTCCAAGCCAGCTGTCCTCATCCTTTCCTTTCCTACTGATTCCTCTGTAACTCACTCCAATATCAATATCATCTCCTTTCCTTATTACCTCCCAGTAACAGCGACCATTCAAACCATTTCCACACAGCAGCTGTTCCCTGTGATCAAATCTTCCTGGGTGATCAGGATATGTCTGCTTCCCTCTCACTTTGACCTTTCTGTTGTCTTCAGACAGGGCAAGCTTTTTGTGTGCTGTGTTGGGGTCCAGTGTGAGTTTACAGGCATCTGATGGAGAGAACAAGACTCAATACAGCAGCAGCTTCTCATCTAATACACCTGTTGTGTTTATTATTAGCTGTCATAGACTATAACAGTACCGATTTCTCTACTGTTGACAAAATGTGATATTGTAAGCTTTTGGATAAAAGCGTCTGCTAAATAAATTATTGATGTATTAACAGATTGACTGTTTTGAATCACACATAAGCTTTCTATTTAAATATAAACTGAATGTGCTGCTTTGTTTTCATGAACATGAATCAAACTAAATACACTCACACTTCCCCAGACCTGGTTCCAACCACTGCACTGCATCATGGTCCACTCTGGGGGGGAAGGAGGGGGGGATAATGTCAGGCAGCATAATCTCTTTGACAATGAACAAATAACCTTCCAAATGAGTGATATTTTTCAGACGTTGTCACTCATATCATTTAAAACAATATTCCTCAAATTCTCAGCAGCTCCGTTCACACTGAATTTGTGAGTCAGAGTGACTGTACTTCTGTTGGTACAGACTGGAGCAGAGAAGAGCAAAATGACCAGACTGACTGGTATTGGACTCCACAATTGTAAATAATGTCTGTAACCATAGTAACATTTACTGGAGACCAATATGACAGCTTCCAGAGAAAAAGTGTGTGACTCGCAGTCTTCTATTAGACATTGCCTCTCCATACCTGAGAGAGTTCAATGTCCAGCGTCGATCCTCCAGCACAGCAGAGAGCAGCTTCACTCCTGAGGGTCCTGGATGATTGTAGCTCAGGTCCAGCTCTCTCAGATGGGAGTGGTTGGAGCTCAGAGCTGAGGCTAGAGAAGCACAACCTTCCTCTGTGAGGAGACAGCCTGACAGCCTGCACACACACAGATGGGGAGAGACACATGCACATTGCATATTGTTGCACCAATCAGGATTGGCAGAGTGGGGGTTGCTTCCCGTAGACTCTACGGGAAGCACGGCGTAGAGACATTGAGTTAATGAAACAGAATCCAACAAGCTCTTTACTTCAGGCTTCACCAATGGGCAGTGAGAGAGATAATGAAATATTCTCATAGAGAAAAGAAGGTAGAGCTGTATGTTGGTTTTCCAGCTGGTTTCAAAAACCACATCAGCAAGAAAACGACTGACATCTCTGACATCAATTTGCAGAGCAGAATTTAAATGGTCTGTTGAACAGTAACAGTGATCCTGACCTGAGAGTCTCCAATCTGCAGCGTGGACTCCCCAGTCCAGTGGAAAGCAGCTTCATTCCCGAATCGTGCAAGTCGTTGTTACTCAGGTCCAGCTCTCTCAGACTAGAGGACTGGGAGCTGAGAACTGAGGCCAGCGCTTCACAGCTTCTCTCTGACAGCTGACAGACACTCAGCCTGAAGGACAAGAACACGTGGAAATGTTATTCCGTTTTATTTAATGTCATTATGTCTATAGTCTCGCTTGCCAGACTCTCTAAGTCTGGCAACTGTGGCAAGCGAGATTATGATGTCTACTGACAGACTATATTGATGAGGATAATGGACCCTGATATGCAATGTCAATGTTTTATTGCTACTAACAGTGTCAGTGACAGTGTTTGAATGGTGTTTCATACTGAGCTGACTAGAGCACTAACACTAACTGGGAAACTGGTTCGATTCCCACATGCTAATGTATTCACATATTGATTGGATAAATAAATCCACCAAATGGCACATGCTTTGTTGTGCTGCATAATGAGCCATAAAAAGAAAATATCGTGGAAAAGTATGAAACACGTTAAAAACAAGGGGATTTAGGAACACGCTAACATTTTGGGAGATTCACCTATTTGCCATATTACCGATAGTAAGACAAGAAGATAGATGCAAATACACATTTCAACAACGCCAAAATGCTCTAATGTTTACCTACGGCTTATGTACATGTTGTAACTTGTGCATTCACCACAATATGAAATGATAATGTAAAATGATGAGACATTGTAATTTGCGAAGCAAATACATAGTACTTTCCTGAAGAAAGCCGGAAGCTCCAGCTATGTATTTTGCTTCATAAATGACAATGTCTCGTAATTTTACATAATTATTTCATAATGTGGTGAATACCCAAGTCACAACATGTACATACTGTAAGAGTACAAGCCCTGAGGCCTAAAGTGAAACCTCCTTCAGTGTTGTGTCTGGATTGAGGTGAAGTCAGGAGGACCTGAATATCTCAGCTGGTTCTCAGCTCATAGGAACTAAGAGCTCCACAGTGTAATTCAGGACCATAACCAGCCTGCTTAGAGGTGTTCCATGACAGCAGGCATGGACTGCACAATTGGGCACGTCGGGCAAATGCCCGGTGGCCTGGCCTGGCCTGGCCTGCAAAAAAAAAAAAAAAAATTGGTGCCCGCAGTCAGGCCACTCACTGAACAGCAGGCCAGGAGCCGCCTACTGGTTTACTAGTGGTTTTATTACTTTATGCAGGGTTAAAGTGGGTGTATCTCATTGTAAAATTGGACTCTGCCCAAATTGGGCTTCAAACGGCCCAAATTGGGCTTCAAACGGCCCAAATCGGGCTTCAAACGGCCCAAATCGGGCTTCAAACGACCCAAATCTGGCTTCAAACGACCCAAATCTGGCTTCAAACAGCCCAAATTGGGCTTCAAACGGCCCAAATTGGGCTTCAAACGGCCCAAATTTTTCCCCGCCGCCCTTCGGACACCGGCAGGCGCGTCCGCCCGTATCGGCCTGGCCTGCTTGGTATCTAATGCCCGGTCCGCCCCTGCATGACAGTAACACTTTCCAATAAACATACATTAATTAAGGGTTAGTTCATGTTTAATAAACATCACATAACCATTAATTAACAGTTAACTCATATGTCGACTAATGATATACTAATGGTGTTCATGTTAACTAAGCATAAATGTGTACATTAATAGTATAGGGTTAGTGCCAGGTGTCAGAGGGCACACTATCTCATGCCTTCTGGTCCTGCCCTTCATTAACAGGATTCTGGGCCAAAATTTTTGACTGGTACTCTAAGGCCTATAAAATAACCCTACAGCCGGAGGCAGAACTCGCCATCTTCGGCTGCTCGGAGTCCTCACTGAAGTTCCCTATAGCTGTGCAACAATCTCTGACACTGGGGACAACAAAAAACTAATTTTGAAGGAATGGAAGTCCTCCTCTTTACCTTCTTTTCAGGTGTGGCTGATGGACATGATCTCTGTTGTACAGATGGAGAGACTCAGGTCCCTGAGAACCAACTCACTTAAAAGGTTCTCTACTATCTGGAACCCGTTTTTGGCCTACTTTGATGAGGTCAAGAATGATAAGCGACTGAGGCTAGGGGCGACGGATGGCGGCTGGTATCTCATGGATATCTTACGTTGGATCCCATCCTATACACGTCTCTTGTAAACACATGGACACTTTGTGCGGCTGGTAGCACATGTATGTTTTTCTTTTCTTTTCATTTCCTGTGTCTGAGCCTGTTTGTCTTGTATATTGTTCTATAAAAAATAGTAAATAAAATATAAAAAAAATAGTATAGGGTTAGTTAAAGGGATACACCACTTTTTTGGAAGTTTAGCTCATTTGCCACATCCCCCCCACATAACCAAGATACACCATGCCTTACCGGCACTGTCCACTCAGTTTACAGTGAGCTACAGTCGTGAAGTTAGTAATTATCGCCATAGAATGGAGGCTAATGGTACAGCTGTTAAAAATCTGCCAAAACTCACATCTCACGGTGCCAAAATACATATTGTGCTTCGGGTAATCACCACACGATGAAATATTAATCCAAAATGCACATAATCTGTCTTTTTGGAAGGAAAAGAGGTAGCCGGCACTACTTTCCAAACATGGCCGCCGACCTCTTTTCCTTCCAAAAAGACAGATTATGTGCATTTTGGATTAATATTTCTTCGTGTGGTGAGTACCCGAAGCACAACATGTATTTTGGCGCCGTGAGATGTGAGTTTTGGCAGATTTTTAACAGCTGTACCATTAGCCTCCATTCTATGGTGATAATTACTAACTTCACGACTGTAGCTCACTGTAAACTGAGCGGACAGTGCCGGTAAGGCATGGTGTATCTTGGTTATGTTGGGGGGATGTGGCAAATGAGCTAAACTTCCAAAAAAGTGGTGTATCCCTTTAATGGTGAGGGTTAGTTTTTTTTGTTTGTTTGTTTGTTTTTTACAGTTGTGTGATGGTGGCTCTAAGTTTTTAAAGGCCCATTCCGTTGGTTTTGGCGAGAAATAAATGTGCACAAAGTGTTTATTATTGGCACTGAGTGAATGCGCCTTGACGTAACTTAAAAATGGCGACCAGGGGCGTTTCTCTCCGACCAGCCGTTCAGAAGATATATGGAAAAACCGCAGTTTCGAAGTGGATAGCATCTCCCGCCACAGCTAGAGGATGTGACGTCTCGCGCGTTCACAAGCTTGTGTTCTTGTCCTAGACGCTAACAGGAAATGGCTGAAGTAGCTTTTAACGTTACGCTCGTCGGTAGCTGCTAGCTAAAGGAAACAACACAGACTCCAGAAAAAGTCCAGACTAAATAAATAAATATTTATCTAATGAAGCCCGTCTGGCCAGATAGCAGCAATGTGACCGACATCGGGGGGAAACTAGAGTCAGGACTGTGTTTTCGGTTCATGAAGGGAACTTGCTGCTTGTAGCTACTGTAATGTGGTTTTGACCAGATAACGTTAGCTGCTTGCTAATGGATTTTCAAGATTCAAGATTTTTACTGTCACTCCGTAGTACAAGTATCTGACCACCTGGTCAGAAACTCTGCTAACATTACCGTCTTGTGTGAAGTAATGCAACCCTAACGTTACTACCGTTATGCTTATGGTCATGGAACATTATTGTTTGACTGCATTTAGCTGCGGTGGTGAGTCTGCCTGAACATTAGCTTGATGCTATACGCGGCTAACTAATAGATTTAGCTATACTGTATTTATAGAAATTACCACCAGCCCCACTAATAACGTTACTGTCTTGTGTTGATAATTAATCTAACAGTCAGAAATATGCCTAACGTTAGCCTACTGTCTGTTATGCTTACGGTACATTGTTTGACTGTTCAGTTTGGACGGTACCGTACATACAGGGGTGAGCAGGCTATTTCCTGGCTTCTGCTAACATGAGTATCCACTTCCCGCAGCCAGCAGGCTCTGACTGCAGTTGGCTGTTGGCTGCATACTAGTAACGTTAGCTTGATGCTAATCGCGGCTAACTAATATTCATTTACATTTATAGAAATTACCACCAGCCCCACTAATAACGTTACCGTCTTGTGTGGATAATGAATTTAACAGTCGTAAATATGCCTAACGTTACTGTTATGTGTTGCAGGCTGGAATTGATATGCACATTGTATAAAGTAGAACATCGATAAGAAATAAATAACAGACAAGAGTAAAAGTAATTGGTTTATTTCATTGTTTATTTCACTAGGATACACTATTTGGTTGTTTTGTTAAATTCATAGTGACCTGAGGAAAACGTACTGTCACCTTAAAAACCAAGCAATGTGATCATTATGTTATCGCGAGACTGAGAACGTGAGTTGTGTTGAAAATACTTGCCTTGCTGTGAATCTCCATGTCCGGTGGCTTCAGAAAAGAAAGTAAAAAAATAATACAGCGCCGGGGAGAATAAAGTTGCCAGAACAGAAAACGAATCCTGTCCAAGTCTGTTTCAAGGTTGCAACATAAATTTGGTGTTTCCGCCCGGTCTGATCTTTCGCTACTGGACTGAAGCAACTGCTGGACGGACGGAGAAAAGCCTGAACCACGAGCTCAACATGGAGTCTGTAAGTAGCGTGGATGCTACTATTGTTAATGCTGATCCAGATGATTCAAACAGACGAAGTTACAGTAATATTCTGCTATGGCTGGCCCAGAGAGGATGTCACCCGAGTGGGAGAAGACATTTGGGGATATAGAAGAAAAACTGCCGTTGCTGTCGTTGTTGGATCTAAATAAGGTGTGCACAGCACTTGGAATAACAGTGGATGCTACTGATAGAAGCACAGCTCGCAAACTGAGGAGATGTATTTTGCAGTACTTAGAAGGAGAAGATATTATTTCAACGGAAGATGAAGGACTGTCAGTATTGCTACATGCAAATGAGCTCATTGAGTCACTCACAACAAATGAAGATGACGAACGTCAGTCAATTCAGGGGGAGGATGCGGGTACTGCACCCGACATCTTGAATGAAGAGACAGCCTCCATTATTGATCAGAATGCTGCAAAGCCAGTGAATGTCCCAATACACCCACTGTACAAAAGAGACTTAAAAATTATAGGACAAATAGGAGAACCGAATCAGAAAGATAAACTGAGCTACGCCAGCCTAGAGAGACAAATCCAAAAGGCTCCGAAAAAAGGATATGATGAAAGTGAAGTCGTGGAAGCAGTTATCCAAGCCATCGCCCCAGGAATAAAACTGAGAAGTTACCTGGAAAGCAGAATTGATCTCAAATTATCAGCTTTGAGACAGATATTGAGAACTCATTATATTGAGAAAGATGCTACAGAGCTGTACCACTCACTGACACGCGCTGCTCAGGAACCAAAAGAAACGCCCATTCAATTTCTAGTGCGAGCGATGGACCTGAGACAACAAGTTCTTTTCGCCTCAGAAAGGGCAAAGACAGGACTGAAATACAGCCCGAAGCTAATTCAAAATCAGTTCCTCCAGACAGTGATGACTGGTCTCCAGGACGACACTATCCGCGCAGACCTAAAACAATACTTACAAGATCCACTGATCGAGGATGAGGTTCTGTTGGAGAAAATGAATGCTGTCTACAGCCTGGAAATGGAAAGACGAAATAAATTGTCAACCACAAGATCCAGGATGGTAAAGGTAGCAGCAGTAAATGACGAACAACATGGGGAAGTAGAGCAAAACGGCTCCGCCCATACAAGACACAGTGGAACAAAACAGAAGGAAACAACAAAACGTGACACACTGATGGAAAAGATGGAAAGGATGGATAAGGACAATAAAGTGCTTTGCGAGGCAATCCAGGGCCTTACCACCCAAATAGCAAGCCTAACTCAAACCTCAACACCACCAGCACCATCACCAATGAGAGTGCCGCAGCAGTCTAACGGAAAATACCAGCCAAGGCCTGGTGCAATCATCAGACGATGTCAGCAATGTGAGTTGTCAAATCCTGAAGGGAGGTGTAACCATTGTTATAAGTGTGGCAGCAGTGAACACTGGGCGGCAGGCTGTCGTAAGAGAATGACCACAGCCAGCACAAATAAAATTGAAATTCGCTCCCCTGCCAAAGAACAAACAGGCTCAATGGATCTGCTCCACATTAGACCACCTCTCTCTGGTAAGCAGCAACAAACAGCTCGACTCGTGGGAAGGAGATGTCTAGTTCGAGGCACCATGGGTGGCGTGAATACAACAGTATTGTGGGACACAGGCTCACAAGTGTCGATTGTGAGCGCTAGCTGGAAAAGACAGTACCTACGTGATGTGGAGGTGAGGCCAGTGGAAGAATTGCTTGAGGAGGGAGGACTTGATCTTTCAGCAGCCAATGGAACTGAGATTCCTTACGAAGGATGGATTGGAGTTGAATTCAGCTTGTCAAAAAATGCACTGGCTGGAATGAGTGAAAAACCACTCCTGGTACCGATCCTGGTAGCTAGCAGTGAACTCGAACGCCCAATTATTGGCTTTAATGTGATCGAAGAACTGGCACAAAGAGAAGCATCTGATGAAAAAGCTCCTTCAGGCTACTTAGTACAAAGACTGTGCTCAGCACTGGAGGTGGGACGTAAAAAAGCGAGAGCAGTGTTATCTGTCCTAAAAAAAGAAATGCCTGACAATGATTCCCACATAGCCAGACTCCGCAGACAACCTGTTGTCATTCCTAAACACAAAGAAATAAATGTAGAGTGTGGACGACTGAATAAGAGAGTACTGAGTGGATCACATGTAGTGTTCGAACCAAACCAAGATGCACCATGGCCCACAGGACTAACGGTAAGAGAACAACTCATTCAGCTCCCAGAAGAAGACAATCAGAAAGTAACAGTGACTGTAGAAAATATGACAGACAATGATATCACACTCTGGGGTCGTACTGTGCTAGGATGGTTATATAGTGTTGATGCAATCTATCCATTAAAAATTAAAGAATTGCAGGAAGAGGAGCCTCAACCAGCAGACTGCAGTGTTGACGTCCAAGCAGAACAGCCCAGCCAAGCAACAGGAGAGGAGCCATGGGACCCTCCAGTGGACCTGAGTCATCTGTCAGAGGACCAACAACAGCAGGTACAACAGATGCTTAGAAAGGAGTGTGACGTGTTTGCTAAGAATGATTGGGACACAGGATGTATACCTGACCTACAAATGGACATTCATTTAAAAGATAACATCCCTGTTCAGAAAACATACAATGCCATTCCTCGACACCTCTACCAAGAAGTAAAAAATCACATAAATGACCTCCTAAGCCAAGGCTTGATCCAGGAATCAAAATCACCATACTCTTCACCAGTAGTGTGTGTCAGAAAAAAAGATGGAAGTTTGCGCTTGTGTATAGACTACAGAAAACTGAACGAGAAGACAATACCTGATCGACATCCAATCCCGAGAATACAGGAGATGCTCGACAACTTGGGGGGCAACTCCTGGTTTACAGTCCTTGACCAGGGCAAGGCTTATCATCAGGGCTTTGTGAGCGAGAGAAGCAGAGCATGTACAGCATTTATAACACCATGGGGGTTATACGAATGCGTCAGGATCCCATTCGGCCTTACCAATGCGCCGGCGGCTTTTCAACGCTACATGGAGGGATCACTGCGAGACCTGAGGGATCAAATCTGCGTTCCCTATCTTGATGATGTGCTTGTGTTTAGTCATAACTTTGACCAACACGTACAAAACGTCGGAAAAGTGCTCAAACGACAAAAGCAATGTGGTATCAAACTACGACCAAAAAAATTTGACTTTTTCAAACGAGAGGTCTGTTATGTTGGCCGTGTCATCTCAGCAGAAGGCTACAGAATGAACCCCAAGGAAGCAGAAGCAGTGCAAGCCCTGAAACATGAGACACCAGTCAATGTTCGTGAGGTGAGAAAATTAATGGGTTTTCTCGGTTATTACCGGAGGGCCTGGGAGCGGTTTTGTATCAGCGTCAAGGAGGGATACTGAGGATCATCGCTTTTGGATCCAGGACACTGAACCCAGCAGAGAGGAATTATAAGCTGCACTCCGGTAAGCTGGAATTCCTAGCTCTGAAATGGGCTGTCACAGAGCGTTTTCGGGACTATCTGTTTCACGCACCCCATTTCACAGTGTACAGCGATAATAATCCGTTAACCTACGTCACCAAGACTGCAAAACTCAATGCTGTGGGACACCGTTGGGTGGCTGAGCTCGCAGATTACCGATTCACACTGAAATACAGACCTGGTTCAGCAAATAGCGATGCAGACTTCCTATCGAGGAGACCAAAATCCATTGAAGAGATCATGCAGGAGTGCACAGGAGAGTGTCAGCCGGATGAGTTGGAATCTGTGGGAGAAGCGCTGAAAGTGTCAAGGAGAGGAGAAATAGACTGGATATCAGCAGTAACATGCAACATGGATGCACTGCCTGAAGAGAACAGTGTCGGAGACCCAATTCAACCTTTGACAGTGGAGAGCATCAGAAATGCACAAGACACAGATCCAGTAATTAGCAGAGTGATGACCCTGAAAAGAAATCACAATCGTTTGAGACACAAAGATAAGCTAATGGAGTCAGTAACTGTCAGACAACTCCTCAGAGAATGGCCCCGCTTAAAGATAGATGGAGATGGAATCCTACGAAGAGAAGCAGCATCGAGAAACCAGTTAGTGATTCCTGAGTCACTGAAACATGTCATCTACACACACCTGCACGAGGAAATGGGACACCTAGGTGCTAATCGAATGATTAACCTCGCCCGGAAGCGTTTCTTCTGGCCCAAAATGGGTGCGGAAATGGAGCACTATGTAACCAAGGTGTGTCGCTGTGTTAAACAAAAGAAACCCAACCGTGTCACCAGAACACCTATACAGAGCATTGAGACATCAGCCCCATTCGAAATGATTTCAATCGACTATCTGCACCTCGAGAAAAGCAGAGGGGGTGAAGAATACATACTCGTGGTTGTGGACCATTTTACAAAATATGCCCAGGCATATGCAACCAGAAATAAATCAGGAAAGACGGCAGCCAGGAAGATCTTTGATGATTTCATCATGCGCTTTGGTTTCCCATCAAAGATACATCACGATCAAGGAAGGGAATTTGAAAATGACCTCTTTCACAAACTCCAGAGCTACAGTGGAATTAAGCATTCACGCACTTCCCCGTACCACCCTCAGGGAAATCCTGCGGAACGCTTCAACAGGACAATTTTGAGTATGTTACGCACACTGGAAGAGACTCAGAAGTCAACCTGGAAAGAGCACCTTAACAAAGTGGTACATGCTTACAATTCAACTGTGCACGAGGCGACAGGATTTTCACCATTCTTCCTTCTGTTCGGTCGTGAACCCACCCTGCCAATTGATCTGATGTTCCCATCAAAGGATGCAAGAGGAAAACGCTCACATGCTGGATATGCAGAGACATGGAGAGAAACCATGCAAGAGGCGTACTCTATAGCAATGAGAAACCTAAAGAAAGCAGCAGTGAGGGGACAGAAAAACTATAACCAGCGTGTATGGAGCTCTGTCCTTGAACCCGGAGATCATGTTCTGGTAAGGAACCTATCAGCTAGAGGCGGCCCAGGAAAGCTGCGTAGCTATTGGGAAAACCAGACGCATGTCATCAAAGGAAGAAGAGGCCCTGATAGTCCAGTATACGTGGTCGAACCTCTGGAAGGGAAAGGGAGAACACGAGTGCTACATCGAAATCTTCTATTACCTTGCCCCTATCTGATTGACAAGCCAAACACCAACAATACTCACCTGAAAGAGAAAGAGAAGAAAAACAAGGCGGAGAAAATCACAAAAAACAAGAGACAAAAACATGATACTCACCTAACTAATACAGACAGCTCCAGTGAAGATGAATACAGCATTTGGACAACAGAGAGGAGAGCAGGACCTCACCTCAATGTCGGAGCAGAGGAATTTCATCCCAGGACAGAGGTACGGAGGAAGGAACCTGAAAATGCACCTGTGTTCGAGGAGAATCTGGAAGAAATACAAGAGGATGATGTACATGATTCAGAGGATTCCGATGAAGGACACAGATCAGGATCTGAGGATGAGCAGATAGAAGCTGAAGCACGGCGGGAGAGACCTGTAAGAGTCCGACAGCCCAGACGTATGTATACATACGATCAGCTTGGACAGCCGACATACCAGTCCGTGAGAACCTGCAGGATGGGTGTTGAAGAAACAACACTGGGAAGATCTCCAGTGACCGGCTGTGACCCTCCATCAGACCCACCAGATCTCCACTCTATATCCTTTGAAAACAAATAATGCACACATATAAAAATAAAAAAATAAATCATATTGACACATTTTATAGTTCAAGGTGAAGTGATATGGTAAAGTTACAGTAAATAATTCTAAGCATCTTATTTTGATGAGAATGAGCACATACAGAAGTTACTAATTGACATCTAAGGTCACATGGTAATGTGATATTAAGTAGAATTGATCTATTTGAGTATCAGTTAAACTGAGGACATGACATACAAAATGTACAGACATAATGTGAGGTGTTTGTGGTAATTTCCTTGTCGAAGCCGGAAGATATGGGAGGGCCCCCCAACATTCCAATGGACAATCCACCTCTCAATACTAATGGACTACAGAATTTAGTCTTGTATTATTATTATTAATGTCATGGAAACGAATGAAGACTAAGCTAAAGAATGACAGAAGTAAAGAAAAATGACATTGAGTAACCTGTGCTAAGAGACTGTTCTAAAATACTCACCTGTATACTCACCTTTCCTAATGCGTCAGTTCTGTAAATGTTGTTTATTGTGAGAAAAAGAAAATGTTATTGGCAACATTTTATTTTTTTTAGTGGGGGAGGGTGTTGCAGGCTGGAATTGATATGCACATTGTATAAAGTAGAATATCGATAAGAAAGAAATAACAGACAAGAGTAAAAGTAATTGGTTTATTTCATTGTTTATTTCACTAGGATACACTATTTGGTTGTTTTGTTAAATTCATAGTGACCTGAGGAAAACGTACTGTCACTTTAAAAACCAAGCAATGTGATCATTATGTTATCGCGAGACTGAGAACGTGAGTTGTGTTGAAAATACTTGCCTTGCTGTGAATCTCCATGTCCGGTGGCTTCAGAAAAGAAAGTAAAAAAATAATACAGCGCCGGGGAGAATAAAGTTGCCAGAACAGAAAACGAATCCTGTCCAAGTCTGTTTCAAGGTTGCAACATATGCTTATGAAACATTGTTTGATTGTTCAGTTTGGTCAACTCCAGGCATTACAGGGTACCGTACATACAGGGGGAGCAGGCTATTTCCTGGCTTGTGCTAACATGAGTATCGACTTGCCCGCAGCCAACGCAAGCGAAAACACGACCAAACATGCCACAATAACGTCCCCTAATTCATCCAGAATCCTTCCTGGGCATCTCGAGGCTGATCTGACCGATAAATTGTCCAGGTTGCCGTTTTCAAGTGACTTTTATGAGTTAACGTTACAAAGCAACGAACAGCTCTGCTGTTGCCAGGCAACTGCTTGTGCGCGTGCGAGTATGGTGCCCGCGCGTCAGCTCGTTCACACGCTGCCTGCAGTTACACTAACGGCCACCGGCGTCAGTAATAGTGAGTTTTGACGGATTGGGCCTTTAAGTATTTTAGTATTCTATTCCTGTTTGTTTTTACCACGTGCGATAGCATGCTGTCAACACGCTATTAATTCAGTATCAGTCAGTCATTTGGAACGGAAAGGACACTTTTCTTGTGGGGATGCTGGATGACTTTGAGTCTCGTTTCCCGAAGGGGTGGGGCCCTATTCTCCCAGAGGCCTTTGGCACTAAAACAGGCCTTAAACGCAAAAAAACGTGCCTTGCGCCTACCTCGGGAAGATATCAATATGGCTTTACGCTGCCAAATGCGCTTTAGGCCGAATGGGCGTGGCACAGTCCCAGAATGGGCGAGAATGGGCGTGTCGGCCTTAAATAACGGCCTAATGATATCTTCCCACCTGGCGTAAATTTAGCGCTTAGCGCTTTTGAAAACCAGGCCTATTCAGTGCGCCAGTTGCGCGGAGCGCTCCCCTCTGGCTCTCCTCTGTCACCCTTCTCTGTGTCACTCTCTCCCTCTCTCCTCAGTCTGACAGGCACAATACGACTGTCTCTGTCTGACTCCCTCGCTCAGACAGACACAACACACGTCCCATAGGAAAAAGCAGTTGTAAGTTCACTGCCTGTGAATGTCCCAGCATGCAATGGGCTACTCCATTTCGCTACTAAATAGCAACCAAATGAGCCGAAATAGATATAAAGGTCGATCTAAATAATGTGTAATGGTAACACAACCTGCAATTGTAGAATATTTCAATTTCAATATTGGACCAAATAAAACATCGAAATGAAAACACCACCCTATGTGAAACCTATATGTCATCCTGGGCCTATATATATCCCTTGTCGATTTAATGTGATTTAGATAAGTGACAGCGTAACGCGCTTCTACTGTCATGTCTTACTGTGATGTCCGCTCCAATAAATTGGCTCTACTTCACATTTTAGTTTTACAATAAAAACACATTTATGCAATGACTTTACATAATGTAGGCTATATTTATGTGCATATCCTACCATCCTAGCAGGGGAGAGAAAACGATATCTTTCTGGACAAACTTTCACCAATCTAATTAATCTCATCATATAGGGATAGGCTATATTTTTCTAGCTGATGCCTTTAGAACATTCTTTTCACTTTGATCTTGCTATAATGTAGCGTATTTACATGCTTGCAGTATTTAAACTGCAGTTAGATTGGTTTGAGAAGCATAATAATATGGAATAATAGCCTATATATGGAGACAGACAGACGGGATGAAGGGAGGGGGGGGGGCAGAGCGCTTGGCTTTGTCTGGTTTTACTGGACCACTGGAATTGGAGCTTAAAAGGCAAGTGTGTGATTTGTTTATTGCACTTATCCAATGAGCATGACGGTGCATAATTTTACGCTTAAAAGGCGTGGTTGTAATGCTTTAGGCTGCGTGTAGCGCCAACACCAAGATATCAAGTGCGCTGGTCCACGCCCACTGATCAGGGCTGCGCCAGGCGCTCGGCCTAGAAACTACGCCGATGCAACGATAGGGGCCGTGGTGTGTTTCAATCCACGCCTGACCCCGCCCGCTTGGGACGCTGCCTTCATTTCGACGAGCACACACTGACTCGCACACACACCTCCACACTTTCTCACAGACACACACACACACACACACACACACACAGACTGCAGCACGACACGACCCACAGAGCTATACACCAAGGGCTGAAAGAAAACCTAATTCTTTAAAAGAATGCCACACCCCAAACCATTCAGACTTGCCCTGATGAAGGCCGTGAGGCTGAAACACGTAGGCAATGTTTTTAACTTTCTGTAAATGATAGCCAACCAAGAATAAAGGCTTTTTAATATACTACCTTCTCGAGTGCCTCAGATCTCTTCAATAAATCTCCTTACAGCCTTCTTATCATACCGATTCATTTTAACTTCAGCTTCAGCCAGGCTACGTCCTGTTACATCACACGTTAACTTCAGTCTCGTGCGGAGAATTGACACATACTGTTCAGTCTCACTAGGCTCTTTCCGTTCGATCACCATCTCCTTGAACATACTCAGTGGGCCCCTCACTTGATCAGAAATTACCTCAAAAGGGCTAAACCCCAAAGACTCAGATGGAGCCTCAGAACCGTAAACAAAAGAAAGGGGATGGCCTCATCCCACTCCTTTGGCTGTACCGCCACAAATGTTTGAAACATGCCCTTCAATGTACTGTCTTTCTAAGGCTCCCTGCGATAGAGGGCGTTACGCTGAGGAACATTCGGTGGCAACATTCCACCCAGCCAGTCTGTCTCCATATATAGGCTATTATTCCATATTATTATGCTTCTCAAACCAATCTAACTGCAGTTTAAATACTGCAAGCATGTAAATACGCTACACTATAGCAAGATCAAAGTGAAAATAATGTTCTAAACGCATTGGCTAGAAAAAAATAGCCTATCCCTATGTCACGATGAGATTAGATTGGAGAAAGTTTGTCCAGAATGATATCGTTTTCTCTGCCCTGCTGCAGGTAGGATGATGCACATAAATATACTGTAGCCTACATTATGTAAAGTCATTGCAGAAATGTGTTTTTATTGTAAAACTAAATGTGAAGTAGGGCCAATTTATTGGAGCGGACATCACAGTATAGGACATGACAGTAGAACCGCGTTACGCTGTCACTTATCTAAATCACGTTAAATCTGCGAGGGATATATATAGCCCCTAGGATGACATATATGTTTCACATAGGGTTGTCATTTGATTTCGCGATTTTATTTTGTCCAATATTGAAATGTTCCACAATTGCAATTGTGTTAAGATAAATATTATTTCGATCTACCACTTACCCTATTTAAGCTGATTTGGTTGCTATTTCTTCTCAAACGGATTCGCCTCAATACGCCTCAATGCATACTGGGAGATTTCACATCTGTGGCGTGCCTGTCTGCTGTCTGCTGTCTGATGTGCGAGGGAGTGAGAGAGAGAGAACCGGCAAACTTTTTTTCAGCAGTCGTATTGTGCCTGTCTGATGAGCAAGAGAGAGGGAGTGACACAGAGGGGACAGAGAGTCAGATGGCAGAGGAGAGCTCCGCGTAACCGGCGCACTGAATAGGCCTGGTTTTGAAAAGCGCTAAGCCCTAAATTAACGCCAGGGCAGAAGATTATCGTTAGGCCGGTATTTAAGGCCGAAACGCCCATTCTGGCCTATTCTGGCACTGCGCCACGCCTGTTTAGCATAAAGCGCATTTCGGGGCCTAAAGCCATGTTGCTATCTTCCCGAGGCAGGCGCAAGGCACGTTTTTTTGCGTTTAAGGCCAGTTTTTGCGGCTAAGGCCTGTGGGAGAATAGGGCCCATGGGGTACTGCTGAGACAGATGAGTGTCATTTTTGTTGTGCAGAATGTGAGTGAATCAACTGAGCATATTTTTTTGGTATTGTCATGTTATGTGGGCTTTCTGGAGTGAGGTTCATAAGATGTGTAACGCAATGAAGTTATGCTTTCGACCTGATTTTTCCTTTGTGATATTTGATGATGTTAAACCAGCAGTTATATTAACATGATTATTTTGTTAGGAAAAATATTTATTTTTAAAACTGCCTGATGCAGATTCCTTGAATATAAATTATTTTAGAAGGTATAATAAACATTACTTTATTTTGGAAGGATATTGCGTAATGATGATGTTAGAAAATATCTTCAAAGATGGTACAAATTTATTGAAACAGAAGGCTGGTAATAAGGTCACTATCATCTGCTGACACTGATATGGTGTCCGATAGATATATCATGCTTTACTTTGTGTTATGGTCCTGTGAGGAGGGGGTAATATGTTAGTATGTTTGAATGTATTGTGTATGTATGTGTATGTATATGATTTTGTAGATGTATGTGGTTTTTGTTATGTTCTTTTATGTTATATTGGAAAATGTAAAATAAAAAAAGTGTTACCATGAATTTGGACAGATGGAGGACGGACAGATGTTAAAACTGTCACCTTCCCAAGCTGGTTAAAATCTAGCTGCTCGATTCTGACAGCTGGAGATGTGACATTTAATTATGGATGAGAGGAACAGAGAGAGAACAGTGCAGAATCTGATGACAAGATATCAGAGCATGGGTGATCTTCTCTCAGTCACTGAGCTAAGCTTTATATGAAGCTGGATCAATAAAACTCAAATCCTCATGTAAAACCTGCAGGGCAACCTTTGCAGATTCAGGAATTCTGTTTTGAGAGAATGGAGCATAGTTTGGAGAAATGTGTTGAATCAACTGAGAAAAACTAAACTAATTTTACCTGAGAGTCTCCAGTCTGCAGTCTGGACTCTTCAGTCCAGCAAAGAGCTGCTGCAACCCAGAATCCTCCTGCTGCAACCCGGAATCCTGCAAGTTGTTGTCACTCAGGTCCAGCTCTCTCAGATGGGAGTGTTTGGACTTCAGAACTGAGACCAGGACTTCACAGTCAGTCGTTGACAAGCCGCAGCCCCTCAATCTGAAAAAAGAACAAGATAAGACAATAGTCCTGAAACTTTCAACAGTCCAGTGTTTCATAATCCAATGGACTTCAGCATGTTGTCAGTATGGAGCATCATGTCGGCCTTATAGAGTCTTTCCACCTGAAAGCAGACAGGTTGTCATACCTTGGTCTCAGGATTGGTCCATTTTCTCTGAACACATTCTGTAACCAGATGAATAAATCTGCAGCACTAAAGCAACTCTCCCCTATATATAACTTTTTGACTGAGATAGCTCTCTCAGATCAAAAGTTATGAGATTAAAGCAGCTACGAGCAAGATTTTCGATAGTTATTAAACAGTATAATTACAATATTGATGCATCACATCTTACCTATAATAGTAGCTGAGACCAAAGCCATGTGAATCGGAGATTGCTCTCTTAAGTCTGTGTTAGAGCTGGGTATTGGTTCAAATTTCAAGAATCGATTCGATTCCGATTCACAAGGTTGCAAATCGATTAATTTTGATTCAATTGGATTGGATTCCGATTCGATCAATTTCAATATTGATTTGGTTAGTGATACCAAAACGTGTTTTTTTAACTGTACCCTGAATTACATGACTGTCCAGTTATGTAACACAGGGGTTCCCAACCAGCCAAGTAGATACATGGGGAAAAAAAGTTGCAGACCTGTTGTCAATTTTAATGGTTTTAGTTACACATATATTTACTCACCAGGTGGTGACAAAGGGTAAATAACAGCCGTTTCATCTGTCAATAAAGACACTTTCACAATTATGCACAGTGATTTGATTTCAGCCTATATAATTTCTAAAAGTAGATATTAATGATCAAACATTTCCATTCATGTAGCCTACAGTATTTATGTTTTTGTTTCAACTACAAACATAAATAAACGTCAACTTGAAACTATGTTTCAACTACCACACACAGCATAATATTTTAGTCTGTTTATTAAAAAAAAAAAAAATCGATCTCTGGACATATGGGTCCCTATCGTTGCATCGGCGCTGTTTCTAGGCCGAGCGCCTGGCGCAGTGCAAATCAGTGGGCGTGGACCAGCGCACTTGATATCGTCGTGCTGGCGCTACACGCAGCCTAAAGCATTACAACCACGCCTTTTAAGCGTAAAATTATGCACCGTCATGCTCATTGGATAACTGCAATAAACGAATCGCACGCTTGCCTTTTTAGCTCCAATTCCAGTGATCCCGCAAAACCAGACGAAAGCCAAACGCTCTGCCCCCCCCCCTCCCTTCATCCAGTCTGTCTGTCTGCATTATAGGCTATTATTCCATATTATTATGCTTCTCAAACCAATCTAACTGCAGTTTCAATACTGCAAGCATGTAAATACGCTACACTATAGCAAGATCAAAGTGAAAAGAATGTTCTAAATGCATCAGCTACAAAAATATAGCCTATCCCTATATGATGAGATTAATTTTATATTGGTGAAAGTTTGTTCAGAACGATATCGTTTTCTCTCCCCTGCTGCAGGTAGAATGATGCACATAAATATACCCTACATTATGTAAAGTCATTGCATAAATGTGTTTTTATTGTAAAACTAAATGTGAAGTTGGGCCAAGTTATTGGAGCGGACATCACAGTATAGCACATGACAGTAGAAGCGCGTTCTGAAGCGCGTTCCGCTAACACTTATCTAAATGGTTAAATCGACAAAGGATATATATAGGCCCAGGAGGACATATATGTTTCACTTAGGGTGGTGTTTTAATTTCGATGATTTATTTGGTCCAATATTGAAATGTTCTACAATTGCAGGCTGTGTTACCATTACACATTATTTTAGATCGACCTTTTATATCTATTTCGCCTCATTTGGTTGCTATTTAGTAGCGAAATTGAGTACCCAATTGCATGCTGGGACATTCACAGGCAGTCAGAGAGAGACAGTCGTATTGTGCCTGTCAGACTGCCTGCAGCCTCAAAGCGGTACACGGAGTTGTTTTACCCATGCTGGACGCGTTGTCACACAGGCTTGTGACAGTAACTCAACGCGGAAGGATATATTTCACAATAAACTGGTAAACGCACACCAATGCCTGCTCCTGTCAGTAGGAGAGAGGGAGAGAGTGACACAGAGAAGGGTGACAGAGGAGAGAGGGGAGGGAGAGAGCCAGAGGGGAGCGCTCCGCGCAACTGGCCCACTGAATAGGCCTGCTTTTCAAAGGCGCAAGGCGCTAAATTAACGCCAGGTCGGAAGATAGCAGTACGCCGGTATTTAGCGCCGACACGCCCACTTTGGCCCATTCTGGGACTGCGCCACGCCCATTCGGCCTAAAGCGCATTTGGCAGCCTAAAGCCATATTGATATCGTCCCAAAACAGGCGCAAGGCACGTTTTTTTGCGTTTAAGGCCCGTTTTAGCGCCGAAGGCTTGTGGGAGAATAGGGCCCATGAATCGATAATCGAGGATTAAAATAAAAATCGATTAAAAATCGGAGAATTGATTTTTTTGAACCCAGCCCTAGTCTGTGTCTGTCTAAACTCGCGTCAACAGGGGGCTCTCTCTCTCTCCTTACCGCTGGACCGGATAAACCCGGAAGTGAAACCCGGAAGTGAAATGCAGCTGCCTGCCTTCCTCCGTTCGCGCTGCCTAGCAACATACCATAAACAAGGAGAACGCCATGCATACTCTCGCGAACATCTCTCGTTATATTCTAACAGGTTTTTTGGAAGTTATTTTGTGGTTATGGCCGAAGTGGCTGCTGCAAACCGTTTCATTTCACTTCCTGATCTGCCCTGGCCACAGAGAGACTAACACTGGCCGATTCACTCGGGGTTCAAGCGAGACTACTCTGCGTTGGTCTCGTCTACTATTAGAGGTAAGATGTGATGCATTGATATTAAATTTAGACTGTTTAATAACAATTGAAAATCTTGCTTGTAGCTGCTTTAAAGTAACCAAATCTATCAAAATCTCAAAATACTTGCAAAACCCATTTTCAACCTTCTGCAGCCCACCACACATTTTCAGATCGTAGTTTGTCCTGAAATAATTGTGATAAAAAGCAGAATTTGAGTTGGACGTGCATGGAACTTAAAGGAGAATTCCATTTTTTTACAACCTGGACCTTAATTCAGCTTAGTTTATGTTTTACTCACTGAAGAGTATTGATCAGGTTAAAATGATTAATTTATAAATAAATAAACAATTAAACAATTCAATTCAAATAAATGGTTTACACTGCACATTTTGGACATTTGCTGATCCAAACTTTTTCCACAGACAGACTCACAGTAGCTGTCCTCCTCGAGTATCTTTAGATCCTAGAGTTGACCCATTGTTGACCTCTTTGCCCTAAAGGTGCTGCACTGACTTAAAATGGACATGGTCAAATATATTGTGACTGCTCATCTGCTGACCGATTGGAAATGCATACTGTTAACTTGAACTGTGTTTGACTTTGCCTTTGGGAGAAAATTCTTGGTATTTTGGAACACTGTAGAGATGTATAAAGGACCCAGCCTGGATGGAGAGCTTCAGGAGAGGCACCCCAGACCGTGTGCAAAAGCATTGCAAAAGCCTCCTCCTGACTTGGCCATCCTCCTGATGGCCAAGTCAGCCATCAGTAACATCTTGTTAAATGCTGTTGTGATCAAAACTAAGTTGTTTCTGTAACTGGCAAATTGTTCAAATAAACTGTTAAACTTTGGTTTTCATTCTGGACATTCACCTTATTACTTTAAAGCAACACTCCGCCCATTTTCAACCAGCTTTGTATCATTAGAACATCAGTAGTATATCAGAAAACTGTAAACGGTTTTGAAGTCTGTCATTTAATTTGACTGTTATTGAGTATTTAAGTGTGGACCAGTGACATCACTGGTCCACACTAACTCAAATTAATAACTCATTAACTCAAATCAACTCTCAATAACTGTCAAACTATTCATCATTCATCTAGTTTGACAGTTATTGAGAGTTGATTTGAGTTAATGAGTTATTAATTTGAGTTAGTGTGGACCAGTGATGTCACTGGTCCACACTTTTAACACTCAATAACTGTCAAATTAAATGACAGACTTCAAAACAGTTTACAGTTTTCTGATATACTACTGATGTTCTAATGATACAAAGCTGGTTGAAAATGGGCAGAGTGTTCCTTTAAGGTTATTATAGTTGCTTATGAGGGTATAAAGCTCGAATGCCCCGCGAAATGGCCTGGAACAGAGGCCGTAGGGGCAACTGCAAAACATGTATTTAAATCCTGTAAATAGCTTATTTTATGGCATGCACCGGCTCATATCCATATTATATCATAGAGACAATGAGAAAATGAACGCTGTATTTACCTTGCTGCAGCCAGCGTGTTCACCCTGTCTCTGTTTGCCATCCGTCACATTGGAAGAGAGGGCTCTATTCTCCACCTGGCCTTAGGTGCTAAACTGGCCTTAAACACGGAAAAAACACGCTTTACGCCGGCCTACCGCTGACTCGGGAGGATACCATCATGTTTTTACGCCTCGGAATGCGCTTTATGCTGAAGAGACGTGGCGCAGTGCCAGAATAGGCCAGAATGGGCGTTTCGGCCTTAAATACCAGCCTAAAGCGATCTTCCCAATAAGGGTTAATTTTGCCGTTAACGCTGGGGATGCACCCAAGGCGTTATTCAATCACTCTCTCTGGTGCTATCTCACTCTCTCTCACCCCTCTCTCTCTCACTCCCTCTCTCTCGCGCGTCAATTTCTGCCCCTATAGCGCACTGCAAGCATCAGATCTGTAATGTAATGTAGGGTACACCACAGAATGACAGAACCATCACTATTTTGGGGGAAAGGCCTCTAAGGGACCATTCATTATTTAGAAGGGGGGGTCACTGGAGGGATTTGGTGTGCTCTGAAATAAAAAGCTGTGCCCCTTCTCTGATCAAAATATATTTTTCCTTAACCCTCCCCAAGTGATTTGAAAATATGATTGACCCTCCCCAAACAATATTGTGGCGAGCTTGCGTGGAAGAATGCAGACTGACACAGAGATCTTACTTGTAAGCACTCCTGCGGCTCATACACCGCGTGACAGCAGGGGGTGCTATTTATTCCACATCGGAATCATTCAACATTTGCAGAAACTCCGGCCAGAGGTGATCGAACACACTAACAGTCTCAGTCCTGGTGGCTACATTGATAGTAAAACTAAACATTATCCTGGCCACACAAACATTGCCATTACCACATAATGCAATCAAAACATGAGCACAACGTCACTAAACCACGTTTTTAACTGTAACAGTAACAAGCTTCCCACAAGAACATGAACTCTCATAATCCTTTGCGCTTGTCGGAGCAGAACTGTCACCAATCAGAGCGACCGCCTCCTCCGGTCGCTACATAATGCTATTTTCGCTTGTGAAACAATCTTCAGTCTGTGTATATCAATATTTGTGTTTAAATAGCGGTCAATGACTGATGGAAAAAAAGTTTCCGGTTCTATTATTGTGTGTAATTGCGCGGAGCCGCGGACTCTCCACTCTCTGTCCCCCCTCTCTCTCTCTCACTCCCTTGCGCATCAGACAGCAGACAGGCACAAAGCCACACATGTGAAATCTCCCAGCATGCATTGGGCTAATACATTTCGATAATAAATAGCATCCAAATTAGCCTAAATAGATAGAAAGGTAGATAGAAATAATGTGTAATGTTAAAGGCCCATTCCGTTGGTTTTAGCGAGAAATAAATGTGCACAAAGTGTTTATTATTGGCACTGAGTGAATGCGCCTTGACGTAAATAAATATTTATCTAATGAAGCCCGTCTGGCCAGACAGCAGCAATGTGACCGACATCGGGGGGAAACTAGAGTCAGGACTGTGTTTTCGGTTCATGAAGGGAACTTGCTGCTTGTAGCTACTGTAATGTGGTTTTGACCAGATAACGTTAGCTGCTTGCTAATGGATTTTCAAGATTCAAGATTTTTACTGTCACTCCGTAGTACAAGTATCTGACCACCTGGTCAGAAACTCTGCTAACATTACCGTCTTGTGTGAAGTAATGCAACCCTAACGTTACTACCGTTATGCTTATGGTCATGGAACATTATTGTTTGACTGCATTTAGCTGCGGTGGTGAGTCTGCCTGAACGTTAGCTTGATGCTATACGCGGCTAACTAATAGATTTAGCTATATTTATAGAAATTACCACCAGCCCCACTAATAACGTTACTGTCTTGTGTTGATAATTCATCTAACAGTCGGAAATATGCCTAACGTTAGCCTACTGTCTGTTATGCTTACGGTACATTGTTTGACTGTTCAGTTTGGACGGTACCATACATACAGGGGGAGCAGGCTATTTCCTGGCTTCTGCTAACATGAGTATCCACTTCCCGCAGCCAGCAGGCTCTGACTGCAGTTGGCTGTTGGCTGCATACTAGTAACGTTAGCTTGATGCTAATCGCGGCTAACTAATATTAATTTACATTTATAGAAATTACCACCAGCCCCACTAATAACGTTACCGTCTTGTGTGGATAATGAATTTAACAGTCGTAAATATGCCTAACGTTACTGTTATGCTTATGAAACATTGTTTGATTGTTCAGTTTGGTCAACTCCAGGCATTACAGGGTACCGTACATACAGGGGGAGCAGGCTATTTCCTGGCTTGTGCTAACATGAGTATCGACTTGCCCGCAGCCAACGCAAGCCAAAACACGACCAAACATGCCACAATAACGTCCCCTAATTCATCCAGAATCCTTCCTGGGCATCTTGAGGCTGATCTGACCGATAAATTGTCCAGGTTGCCGTTTTCAAGTGACTTTTATGAGTTAACGTTACAAAGCAACGAACAGCTCTGCTGTTGCCAGGCAATTGCTTGTGCGCGTGCGAGTATGGTGCCCGCGCGTCAGCTCGTTCACACGCTGCCTGCAGTTACACTAACGGCCACCGGCGTCAGTAATAGTGAGTTTTGACGGATTGGGCCTTTAACACAACATGCAATTGTAGAACATTTCAATATTGGACAAAATAAAATCTCGAAATCAAAACACAACCCTATGTGAAACATATATGTCATCCTGGTGGTATAAATATCCCTTGCAGACTTAACGTAATTTAGGAGATGAGTGACAGCCGTAAGCCGTAACTCGGTTCTACTGTGACTTCCTAAGACAACTTATCTGCACTGCTACGTAAGCTCCTATAGGCCACGATAGAGCCCATATATATTTTGTGATGCCATGTCTGTTTGTTTGCTCGACTTTGTTCCAGTGGGTTATTCGGGACTTTGTTCCAGTGGGTTATTCGCGCTGGAAATGTACTTCCATATTATCACCAGAAAAGCGCCACTGATTCGCCAGATACTGTACATGCCTACTGTCTGGATAGGCCAAGCACAAAGATCGACAGCTAGGACCGCCAAAGAGAAACAATGCACCGGGACATAACAAACAGTTTGGACAGGAGGGGTGTAAATGAAGCAACTCAGTAGTTGTTGAAGTCCGAAAAGCAAACATTACAACAACAAAAAAAAGTTTATATATTTTTATCCAATCAAAATTGTATACCCCTCCCCTGGACTCAAATTAAAGAGAGTGTACCCTCCCTCAGACTAAATTTAAAACAAGATGACCCTCCCCTATTTTCCTCCAGCGGACCCTTCCCTAAATAACAAACGGTCCCTAATTTATATGTAAGCAGGCACAATCACCGATGGAAAAAAAGTTGTTATACCGTAGTTTTGAGCCCCTGTCATTCAGAGGCTGTTGCATCATCCTACCTGTCTGCCATGCAGGGGGGGGGGGGGGATGCAGCAAAATTATGCAATCATTCTGTCCAAACTTTCACCAATCTAATCATCATGACATCCAGGGATAGGCTATATTTTGCTAGCCGATGCGTTTAGAACATTATTCTCACTTTGTTCTTGCTATAGTGTAGCGTATTTACATGCTTGCTGTATTTAAACTGCTGTGAGATTTGTTTGAGGAGCATATGGAGACAGACTAGACAAGAATGTGATTGGTTTACTGGAGATCACCAATCCAACACAATTCTATGCTTAAAAAGGCGTGGTTAAATGGTTAGCGCTGTGCATTCTGGCGTTTAGCGTCAAGGAAAAATTAGGGAATGCACGTGACCAAGCCCACTAATAGCGCTGCGCACAGCCATAAACGCAAATAGAGCCCAGAAGCTCCCTTTTTTCCCGCTCCTCAGTTTGTAATCCATGACATGCTTGGCGCATTCTACAGTAGCTTTATAGTGGATCTTTTCAGAAATTTCTGTTCTGGGTGAGTTGTAAAACATAAATAAAGCATAAGGTCCAGGTTTGTGAAAAATTTGAATTCTCCTTCAATCCTAACTAACTAAACCCTAACTTGATGCTAACTGACCCTAACTTAACCCGAACCCTCCAATCATCTCAGCAACAGATGAGAGCGAATTACAGATTTGAACTCTGGTAGAACCCTGGGTTGTGTAGCTTACACAACCCAAGGTTCTACCAGAGTTCACATCGCTTTGTCACACCTGCAAGTCAACTATGCATTAAAATTGGAGTTATGATAGAACAATTACTTTTTACCATGAAGGAATTTCATCAGAAAGATTAACACATTAACTCCATAAACTGTGAAAGATACAAGATTCAGATTGTAATATAGACTTTTTATCCCTGCAGATACACAAAAGAAAATATCTTTAATACATTAATGTATCCATAATTGATCAAATGGAATGTGCTCTATGCTTTCTGCGTTATTACCACAATAAAAATCTTGAATTCCTTTATTGACTAACATTCGCACATCAAATTGTTGCCCCCAATAGATGAAGGCCATTTTGGAGGCATTTGGACTCCGGTATCTTTAAAACTATGGAGAATATCATTATTATTATTATCATTATTTGAATAGCAACATGAAGAGAATTTGAGACCTATAAGGCTCTAAAACCAGACCCTGTCTGATTTCAGATACTGTACTGTATCTGATACTGTATATTTCAGACTGTACAGACATCCTTGCAATATTCATATAATATGCATATCAGCACATTATCAAATATGTTGTCTGACCTGAGAGTCTCCAGTTTACAGTGTGGACTCTCCAGTCCAGCAGACAGCACCTTCAATCCTTCTTTGTGCAGCTTGTTGTTACTCAGGTCCAGCTCTCTCAGATGGGAGGAACTGGACTGCAGAACTGAGGCCAGGATTTCATACTCACTCTTTGTCATCTGGTTGCCACTCAATCTGAATAAAGAATAAAGAATAAAGGAGGAGTTGGACTTCAGACCTGAGGTGTCTGAGAAGTCTGTTGACAGTCTAAAATGAGAGATTTTTAAAGCAGAGCTGAGACTAGCATACCAATCAAAACCTATACACAGACAAATACTACTACTCTTACTACTACTCGTACTACTACTACTACTACTACTACTACTACTGCTGCTGCTGCTACTACTACTACTACTACAACTATAATAATAATAATAATAATAATCTAAATCAACAACAACAATAACAATAATGACAATAATTTGTATGGTCAAATTTGCAAGGTTAATGTATAATACAAGCACAAATTTGCAATAGCTGCGACCAGATGTGTGAATCTCAGAAATCCAACTTTTTGTGGACTGACCAACCAACAGAGTGACTTGTAGAGCTGGTCACAACTAATAAGCAGAAACCAAACTGAAAATAATACATAAATGTATAATAGCATTTAAGTAAAAAAAAAAGAAAAGAAAAAAAATATAGAGATTTCAGCCTGTGCTCCACAGGCAGTTCAGTTCAATGTCTGGTTTAGTTACTTTTAAGCTTTTGAGCCTACCGCAAATTACAACTTTCTGAGTTGTTCGACTCATTCATGTCACTCTCTGTAATTCTGATATTTCTGACATGAACTGAAGGCAGGCAAAGACTAGGAGAATCTTCCATATATATTAAACCAATAAGGAGTTTAAGTAGACTAAACAATGAAACTCAAGAAACAACTGATGTTAGATCAGTAACTGGAATGTGAAACTGAACCTGGAACAATAATGACTTTACTCTGTTATAGGAAAACATTATTGTTGTGATTACAGTGTCACATTACTTAATAACACGCAGCACTGGGCACTACTGTTATGTACAACAACACTTAATAGTGTGTATGTTTGAAGATCTGATAATTGTCAGAACAACACTCTACACTCTTCTATACTGTTGGAATATTCACATCAGCACTAACCGAGCCGTCCTGCAGTTCCTCACAGCTGGGATCAGATTGCTTCGTCCCTCCTCTGTTGCCCTGTAGGCCTCCAGCTCCAACACATCCATAACCTTATCTGACATCTGCAGCATGTAGGCCAGAGCTGAGCAGTGCATATCAGAGATCCACTCATCTGATCTGTTCTCTGGCATCAGGAATTGTTGGATCTCCTCATGTACTGACTGGTCGTTTATCTCCATCAAACAGTTAAAGATGGTGATGGTTCTGTCAGCAGATATATCACCATCAATGTCCATCTCTTTCAGGTTGGTGATGGCTGCCTGGATGCTTTCCTTTGTGATCTTTGTCTTTGGCTGACCCAGGAGGCCTCGTAACTGTTTCTGGCTGGACTCCAGTGAGAGGCCATGAAGGAAGCGGACAAAGTGGTCCCACAGATGGCTGTTACTGTTCAGGTATTTGAACATGGCTCTCTTCAGGAAGACATCCAGGGATTGCTCACTCTCTTCATATGTACCCCAGTCCTCTCCCAGGAATGTCTCCAGTACCTCCTCATCCCTGCTTGTGTGACAGTGGAACATGTAGACAGCAGCCAGAAACTGCTGAATGCTCAGATGGACAAAGCTGAAGACCATGTCCGGATTCGTCAGCTCCCCTTCAAAGGTCTGTGTGACCATTCCTGAGTACACCGAGGCTGCTTTGATATCATCAGGGTTCCAGTCTGTCACGTCTTCTTCCTCAAATTTCTCTTTGCCTTTCTCCAGCTGCTCAAAAGCAACTTTTCCCAGAGAGAAAATCATTTTATTGGTCTCTGTAAGCCAGGGTTTATCCGTCTCAGCTTTCCCATGATACTTGATGTTCTGCAGTCTGGACTGAACCACCAGGAATTGGATGAACATCTCAGTCATCGTCTTGGGCAGGTCTTTCTTACTGGTTTTCAACACAGATTCCAGAACTGTAGCAATGATCCAGCAGAAGACTGGAATGTGGCACATCATGTGGAGGCTTCCTGAATTCTTGATGTGGGAGATGATTCTGCTGGCCTTATCCTCATCTTTGAATCTCTTCTTGAAGTAGTCCTCCTTTTGTGGGTCAGTGAAGCCTGTCAACTTTGTCACCCTGTCAACACAGTCACCAGGGATCTGATGGGTTGCTGCAGGTCGTTTGGTTATCCACTTACGAGAAGTGTCAAGCAGGTGCCCCTGGATGAGGTTTGTCAGCAGCACATCCACTGAGGTTGACTCTTTAATGTCAGTCACATGCTCGTTGTCCTTGAAGTTTAGAGGAAGTCGACACTCATCCAGACCGTCAAAGATGAACAGAACCTGGGAATCATCAAAGCTTTCTACTCCTTTGGTATCTTTAAAGAAGAGATGAATAAGCTCCAACAAGCTGTACTTTTTCTCTTTCAGCTTATTCAGCTCTCGGAAAGTGAATGGAAATACAAACTGTATATCCTGGTTGGCTTTGTCTTCTGCCCAGTCCAGAGTGAACTTTTGTGTTAAGACTGTTTTCCCAATGCCAGCCACTCCCTCTGTAATCACTGTTTTGGGTGGTTCTCCTCCAGGTAAGGGTTTAAAGATGTCTTCACATTTGATTACTGTTTCTGGTCTTTGGTTTATGGATGCTGAAAGTTCATCATCGTCATCTCCAGTCGCTTGCTCTAGGTTGAGGCCCATCTCGGTGTAGATCTGATTCAGATTTGCTGCCTTTCCTGCTTTAGCAATCACCTCAGACAGACGCTGACACTTTTGCTTCAGAAAACTTTTGAATTTAGGTGGACACACAGCAGGAGTTTCTGAATGAATAAACAACAGATTAAATGAATGGGAAGTGAGTAAAGAGTAACACAAACATTTCTTGATAATTTACACATTCCCAACTAAAATAAATAAAATTATTTGTTTTGACAATTTTCGAACTACAAAATAATAATTACAAATAATTCGAAATAATTTCATTAATGTTTTCAGCCAAAGAACCTATGAAGTCAAAAGTGTATCTAACTGCAATACATCTTTTGTTCTCTACAGACTGGACTGTGAATGTGTTTTTACATCGGATAGACTAAATGCAGACTCAGAGACAGACTTGCTGAACACAAATATGCAGTGTGGACAGGGAACCCCAACTATCCCAGATAGAGATCGGCTCAAACATTTTCTCCATAGAAAAATCTAATGGATAGTAACTCTCAAAGCCACTACCTTCCCAGCCTAAATGAGGTTGCCTTCCTCCCCATCCTCTGAGATGTACCCCTGTCCAGTCATGATTCATTTTTTTGTCTAATAAGGCAAAAACAGATTTTAATGCACTGGCTTTGGGGAAAGTTATCTTGGTACCCATTTTTCCCCATTTATTTTTTCTTTCTTTTTCCCTGTGTACTTGGCAATGCTATGAATATATATTATGCCTCTTCCTATGGTGGTCCATACTTCATATGGGCCCTTAAAGAGATAGTTCACATTTTTAAAGTCTATCCCTATTTGCTACAACAATAATGATGTTGATTGGTAGAGTTCTTTCTCAGCACAATTTATTTTATTTAACCTTTATTTATCCAGGGAGGACCATTGAGAGCAAGCTCTCTTTTTCAACGACGCCCTGATTACAGCATACAATAATACAATTACAATTACAAAATTGCAGTACATAAAAAACAATAAAAATCACATAAAAATCACAGATGCAGACAAATAAAAGGGCTACACAAAGTAGGTGCAGTTCCTAATATGCATCCTCACTTGACGTAAGTAACGTCTCTATGGAGACCATTCAGTCCAGTTTAAGAGAGTCCTGAAGCTTGTTCCATCTATCGGGAGCATACAAGATGAAAGCGGTCTTTCCTGACTCACAATCTTGGTCAGCATAATTGTAACTAACAAACACACACTGTAGGCCTATTAGCTATCATGCTTTATTCAATCTATCACAAGCAGCCGGTTTGGAAAGAAAACATTCCCACTGAATCCCACACATCATGCATTAGCACTGAAAGGGAAAAACGTATTCTACTTATTTTGTTTATTTTTGCTCCTATCGCATTTTACTACTGTTTATTCTATGCTATATTGTGTTCTTATTCTGCTTATTTTGCTTACTATCGCATTTACTACTGTTTATCTTATGCTATGTGTGTTCTGTGAGCGAGCTACTGTAACCTGTCCCAATTTCCCCCCGGGGATCATTAAAGTCTTTCTGATTCTGATTCTGATCTGAAAAACTGTAGGCTAAACACTATTCAGTTTTCCAATTTTCTCCTTTAATTAGCGGACATTTCAAATTGTCATTTTATAGAAAACCACACAGTTAAGTTCACATTTAGAATGCATTTGAAGAGAGAAGAGAACCCCGACAGTTGATATGAACCACAAACTATAGATTCAAAGTATTCCCCTCTTTTATTTAAATCAGTCTCTTCAGTCAGCGAATTTACATTCTGAGTGTATCTTACTCCAGTTTCAAGTCTCTCTCTCTATCTCACACAGTCTCAGAAGACCTTGAGAACAACATACATTTAGTTTTGTCAGAGTTCAAGACAAGTTTATTTCATCCATCCTGTTCCTCATAGTAGCTCTGGAAAGTTGGGCAAAAACAAATGCAAGGTCAATGGGGTCACGCTCCTGTATATAAGCTGACTGAAGCTCACTGAAATTTACTTTGTATGCATTGTGGATGAAATTTCAGTGAGCCTCAGTCAGCTTATACTGTACAGGAACTTGACTCCATTGACCTTGCATTAATTTCCAGGGTTACTACTGTATGTGGAAAAGGATGCATTGTGCTGAGAAATAACTCTACCAATCAACATCATCATTGGTAAGTAGCAAATAGGGCTAGACTTAAAAAAAAGTGAACTATCCCTTTAATTGCCCAATAATGTTGACGCTGTATTGTAATGATTTGCACCTGTTGTCAAGACCTCTTGCACTTGATTGTTGTCGCTATATATTGACGTATGCTTGCTGACACACCCTGACGAAGGCTGTTTGCTGATCTGATTTAAATTTTTTGTATAGCCATGAATAATTAAGGCTTTTTATTTTCACCTTGAACAGTGTGCCTGGGACATCTTTTTTAAGTTCACCATTCATGATACTTCTCTTTTTTCCATTCATACAAGGACACAAACTTAAAGATACTCTGACATATAGTATATGGCCTGCACTCTCTCGACATATTTTGGTATGGTGTGGTGGCCTGCAGAAACCCTTCACATGTTACTGCTGCACATTAATGAACCAAGCAGCGGCCGAGCCTAGGCATCGAGCGGAAAATTATTTATTTTTATGGTTTTGGTGGAATGCCACTGTAGAAAATGTAACGTGGAATGATTTTACTTTTAGACACATATTAAAAATACTCATAACTTTTGATCTGAGAGAGCTCTCTCAGTCATTCAAAAAGTTATAGGGGAAAGTTTCTAATTTATGGAAATGTCAAAAATGAAAATGTCAAATTCCCACCATGTGAAGGGTTTTTGCAGACCAAAAACCATTGCATCACTATATAAAGTGCCCTTTTTATCATCTTCCCATGACTTACCTTTGGGTCCAGAGCTGGGTCCAGAGCTGGTGTTTGATAGACTCTCGAAAAGATCTTTCCTGCCCAGCTTCATTAAAATCTTTTTGGTCACCTCCAGCATGTTTACAGTGTAGGTCCCCTTCATCTGGTCCACTACCTCATGCATTTGTGCCTTCTCCAGGTAGCCTTTTTTGATGGGTTGGAAACCCAGGGTGCCAGCATTCTGCAGGTGCCACTTGAACTTCTCGAACTCATTTGTTTGCAAATGCTCCAGTGTTTCAAGGACGTTCCCTGGATCCGCCGCCATCGTTGCTCCCTGGTAAAACCACAAGTAATATTCAACTCCAAGAACTAAAGGTTTAAAGGTAACCTCTAGTTTTATGAATTCAGCAAGGCCCTTTTCAGGCTTCGCTCAATGGATAGGATATCCTCGCGACAGCGTCAGACTGAAGACTTTTATATTTGGCACCATTATGGCCACAGCCCTTGCTTTGGTCAAGTGCGCTCCTCCATATATAAGGGCGGCACACCCAATGCACTTCTCCCAACAGTTTTCTTCACTGTGGAGTAGTGAGCCGAGACCTGAAAAGGGCCTCGCTGAATTAATAAAACTAGAGGTTACCTTTAAACCTTTTGCTTTATTTCATTCAGCTCAGCCCTTTTCAGGCTTTGCTCATTGGATAAGGGCGGAGCTTGATGGGTCGACGCTCACTGCGACACTTCTGTAACAGTGGCCAACATCAATCCATATTATCCTGGGTTACTTATCACGCATAATATGAGGCTATGTAAGGCCACACCTTCACCTGAGGAGGGAAGACGAGGCCAGCCTGGGCGCCTGTATGTGAACATGTTCCTGGAATGAGATCCATAAGAGCACTTTGACTCAGTGCCTAAGGGGTATACTTTACCCGAGGCAGTAACAAGGTAGCACACATGTATGAGTAACTCCATGGGAACTCTGATCGGGGAGTGGATATGCATTTATTGTTTGCATGGAACATGTTTTAGGCAGTGTGAAATATGTGTAATATTTGTAACCCTACCATGCCTAGGGGAGGGGTTCTGTCAGAGTAAAATGATTGACTGCTTATTGATTGGTTGTTGATCATTGTTGACTCTGTTTAATTATGATCTAGCTGACACGCATAGCTGACATCTCAGGCACTCATTTTGAGTGTCTCTTCTGAGAAGCTGTTTGTTATGTCGAAAAGGCATTCCACCTGGAGGGGAGGAGATAACATTGTGTTTTGTCTTTCCGGTACATAGAAGGTTTTGTTTTGATTTATTGTAAAGATCAGGGTCTTATTTTGTCTGTCTTGTCAAACATCCGATGGAATTGTACCAGTCACCAGTCATCGGAGGGGGGCTGGAGTTGGGTATAATTGGACTGCAATGTTTATGTTCGTGGCACAAACCTTTCATTTGTGACGCTCTGTACAGAGGGAAGCTGATGATGGAATAAACAAATCTGTATTAATTTTAAAACGAGCAACTCCTTTTTTGATGGATCAACAAGGCATTTCAAATTAATTGCCACCACAGTTCCTCCTGAGGCGATAATACATTTAATACGTGTGCCGTGCGTAATGTCTAACCCATGGAACCTTGTCCGGGAGAATAGATGCGCATATTTTATTTCAATCATGAGAGACCAGAGGGTAAGGTTAATCAGCAAGCTTTATTAAAGTATGGCATGGCGATGAGATTCATGGCCTGAAGCGGTATGGCATTAATTCTGATGGCGTGGCAGCATGGCAACTGATTCTTTGGCGTAGTGACTCTGTGGCAAGATGCCTCTCTTCTTGAGGCGGGAGGGCATCTGCTCGGGCTAGAATAGAGAGAACCCCCCCCCCGTAGGGGATTCTTCAGGAGTCAATACATTGGTGGTGGACTGGGGAGGTGGGTGGGGTGAAACGCGGCTTCCAGAGAAGGAGTTAGATCAGCTCAAGTGCAGCGGCTGTGCGTCCAGCGTGGCTATAAATACTGCCGCGTCATGGCCTCGGCACTGACGACATTAACGCCATCACCTAGGCAAGTGCGTCACGCGAACGTCACGCTGGGATTACTGCACTTGTCGTCACGCTAGGATTACATGTGATGATGAGGTCGCTATGTCACTAGATTACGTGTGGCGTGAGGTCTGGTCTTCATTTTGAAACTAGGTCGAGACCATCATTTCAATCATGAGAGACCAGAGGGTAAGGTTAATCAGCAAGCTTTATTAAAGTATGGCACGGCGATGAGATTCATGGCCTGAAGCGGTATGGCATTAATTCTGATGGCGTGGCAGCATGGCAACTGATTCTTTGGCGTAGTGACTCCGTGGCAAGATGCCTCTCTTCTTGAGGCGGTCTGCTCGCCTCGCGATGCAGCGGGCGCTGGGCGGAAGGCGACGCTTGTTGCCGACCGGTTGGCTCGGCAGTACGGCGACTTACGGAAACCATCGACCGGGCGAGGCCGCAGCGATACGCGGGCGCGGGATGATCGACTAATCCGGCATAATTCTGCGTTGGCACTTCGAGTAGATTACTGGGGTCTGAATTAGTGGGGAGACTACAGGCTGCTCGACACCTAGAACACTTGCAGGCTGCTCGACACCTAGAACATTGACAGGCTGCTCGACACCTAGAACACTTCGAGTCTGCTGGGGTCTGAATTCGTGGTGAGACTACAGGCTGCTCGACACCTAGAACACTTGCAGGCTGCTCGACACCTAGAACACTTCGAGTAGTCTACCGTGGTCGGAATTAGTGATTTGTTGCGGCTGTTCAACGCCGAACACTTTGAATTGAGCCCCCCCCTTGACTACAGGCTGCTCGACACCTGGTACACTTGCAGGCTGCTCGACACCTAGAACACTTCGAGTAGTCCACTGGGGTCTGAATTAGTGGGGAGACTACGGGCTGCTCGACACCCAGAACACTTGCAGGCTGCTCGACACCTAGAACATTCACAGTCTGCTCGACACGTAGAACACTTTGAGTAGTCTGCTGGGGTCTGAATTAGTGGTGAGACTACAGGCTGCTCGACACCTAGAACACTTGCAGGCTGCTCGACACCTAGAACACTTCGAGTAGTCTACCGTGGTCGGAATTAGTGATTTGTTGCGGGCTGTTCAACGCCGAACACTTGCAGGCTGCTCGACACCTAGAACGCTTAATCAATTAGATCGACACCGATTCGGGGAGTCCACCACCAATGAAATGCGAAGTAACAAGCTATTGCGAGGAAAGCAGGAATGGATGCCATGTGCTTACCATATGACGCCTAGGGGAGGAGAAATCTGGCGGCCTGCTCTGGTCGGATGTAGGCCGCGTAGGCTGACGAGGACCAGCGGCCACCGCCACAGTGACTTACGACGCCCCCCGGGCGTGGCCGCAGCGCTACAGCAGGCGCTGGGTGATCGAACAATCCGGCGAGCTTCGGCGCGGTGACTTAGCAAAACCCCCTAAGAACCCGGCCTTGGCCTATTGGAATCATTACTACCGCTGGCACTTTTTCGCCCCTAATTACTTCAGCGACTTAGGATTTTATGAGACAACTCCGGGCTTCCAGGCTTTTAGCGACTTACGAAAACCACCGACCGGCTTGGCCTCGGCGATACGGCGGGCGTTGGATGGAACAAGCACTTGTTCGCCAAGCAGCTTACGTCGGCGCACTCAGTCTCTACAGCGACTTACGAAAACCGCTGGCCGGCTTGGCCTCAGCGATCCAGCGGGCGCTGGATGGAGCCGGTTTACTGCGGCGCGCTGTATTAACATTTTGGACTCCTACAACCTAGACAGGCTCCAGTGACTTACGCGCACGCGGTACTGGAAGGGGAACGCTTGTTCGACCGGCTTACTGCGGAGCGTTACCACTGCTGCACCTGGCTTAATTCTGAGCATTACTACTGCTGCGTGACTCTGGAAGAGGAACGCATGTTCGACCGGCTTACTGTTGCACCTGACTTACTTCGGAGCATAACTACCGCTGGCGCTATAGCTTTAGCACCCCCTGGCGCTATAATATAATATATAATATAATGATGCATTTAGGATTTTGCTCAGGATAGTATATAATATAATGGTGCCTTTAGGATTTTACTCAGGCATCCGAGATGGAGAAGTGCTAGCCATGTGTTTGTGAGCAGTAATGTGCTCGCTTTCCGTGCTGTTCTGAGACGGTTTATTTACAGTTTTATGCGTCGACTAGCCAGTCAGAGAATGGAGTTATTATGGCCCTAGCGGGTGCCTGCACGAAGTGAGCAAAATTTATGTTGCACTTCTGGAAGCACTGCAATAGCTGCTTGTATGTGTTTTAAATCTATTTGTTGTGTGGTTTTATTTTATTTTAATTCTTTCTTATTGTGCTGTCTGTGTTTGTGTACGTATTTTATATGGACCCGAGTCTGGAATAAAGTTTATGTATATGACTTTAGCGCCCCCTTGCGCTGTAACTTCGGGGAGAGCGCTGGAAGGGAACACTTGTTCCGCGCTCCACCGACTTACTTCGGAGCATTGCTACTGCTGCGCTATGACTTTAGACTCGCCCCTGCGCAACGGGGGAGACCACCGGGGAGACCACCACCAATGAAATGCGATGAAAGGGTGCTACTGCGCGGGTTTGCCTTTGCCATGCTGCTTAAGGCGGTTGCGTTTTTGGAACGTCCGTTTGAAGACGATGGATTTGGTTCCGGCTTCGTCACCGGCCATGACTCCGCATTCAGCTTAATCAGAGACGTGACTTGATTTCGGCCTAGACAGTGGCACTGGATTTGATTTCCGGTTTCGTCGACAGCGAGACTAAGCATTCAGCTTGTAGTCAGAGACAATGAATTTAATTTCTAGCCCCCTCAGCCGTGTTGTGTTGCAAGGACCAGAACTGAATGAGTGGGCAGAGCTAAATGCGAATGCACCATGTGACTAGGTCTGCCCTGAGCTGGATATTACGGGCCAATAATTTGTGGGGATAATCCCATGTAGGCCTTCTAAAGTGCCGCTTGTGACCGGTCCTGCTTACGTGACGGAATGAATCAATGACGCTTAGGCTATTTAACACTTGAACTCTGGAAATCTTGGCCAGCAGGATAGCACGTTCAAATATTAGCAATTGTAGGCATGCATGAACTAACGCCCCAACGCCCCTTCCGGCATACAGCATTATGGACGCTAGAAGCTCGATTCGCTAAATGAATGGGATTAATGCCGGAATGCGATTAATGACTTTTCCGAGGCAACACGGTGCTGAAGCTATGGCATTGACACGTGATTGATACGGAGCGACGCAGGAGGTCTCTCAGCCTGATTGATATGACTGACAATCCGCAAGCGGCATGATACCAAGAAGCATTATTATTATGAGTGATGCAAGGATGTGGTGACGCACTGTGATGACGGCCCGGCGATGCCTGGAGAAGCCTGGACACCAATAGTCGCTGAACGGATATTTTTTACTTGCAGCATTGTTACCGTGGAATGAGAGTAGGCCTATATGTGGAGCCGTATACCGATGATGGGCATCGCCCGCCGCACGGTTAAATATCCAAATCGTGGGCTACTGTAAGCTCACTTGGTTTGCCATTTAATGAGGAGTATATTCAGTGAGCAGCACGGCTTCGGTTAATTTGACTGGGTGACTGGAGCATCGACTCGGAGAAAGGGAAACGTTTTTTTTTTTTTTTTTTTTTTTTTTGGATTAAAACGGAATCTGGCTGTCATTAGACATTGATTAACTGAATGCTATTGCTAACTGATGCTTTGAATGTCCATTTGCAATGATTCTGGCTGGCTATTAACTATTGTAAATTGTGCAATAAATGCAATGAATGCAATTTGAGCACGATGTGTGAATACATTTAATGTTAATTGTTTAGGCCTAATTATTTAACACATTAGAGATGTGTGTAGTTCTCCATAGATTTAGCCTCTTCATTTTGCTCTCAAATGCACCAGGTTATTTAATTTCACGTTATTGGATGAAGAGACATTTAGTGTAGCTCCGCCGTCTTTCTTTAGCTGTAGGCGAGGATATAACGACCAGTTCACGGAGATTGTCAAGAGATCGTTCATTCACTATGATAAATGCATTGCTACTTATGCCCAGCTCGTTTCCTTCGCGCCCGACGTGCGGACCGCATGGAATGGTTAGATGATTGTTTTGAAGCACGCCGAAATGATTTGAAATTAAGATTTGGTTGCTAAAATTATATGGCACTGTTATGTATTTAAGAGGTGATTACATTACCGTTGCGCTCGACTGCTGTCCGGGACGCGCTCCGCGGGCGTTCCCTGCGCTCGGGGCTGACGATGCTGCGAGCCGTCCCGGCTGGATAGCATTTAATCGTGGGAGCCGAATTCCCCGACCACGTCGTGGAACTGCGCCTGCCTCGAGCGTGGACGTGCTGAGAACGATGATGGAGCAGGACCTGCGCTTACGATGGCTTGATTAGCAGGATCAGAACAGCGGACGCTTGGAGACTGAATGGCTTGATGGCCCGAACAGAACAGGGCCGCGGATGGATGAGACTTGAAAATGAGGATTGCATGGCTGCGGCCAGCTCCGGGCCCGGAGCGCGCTCTCCCCCCGACTGCGAGTTATTGCCATCCTCGCGTGGGCCCTGCTTGCGCGCTCTCGTCGACGAGATCCGCCGTTCGAGATGCACTCGGTGCCGCCGGAGCCTGCTGCCTGCTGCCGTCTGCCCCCCGTCTGATGAGCACACGGGGCTGGCGGCTTGGAAGCCTGCTGCATCCCGTACCCGGGCTGGGATGTTTCGTTGTGCGTCTCCTCGTCGGCGCTGGATGTCCCGACCTCGAATTGGTACTGCGCCTCGAGGTCCACGTCTTCGAAGCTCGACGTGCTGAGAGAGCGAACGGGGGTGAGTGGTACCGCGAACGCGAATGGCTTGATGGCAGAATCGGAAGGGATGAGGCAGCTTGAGAATGGCGAAACACGACTTTCAGAGAAGTGAAACGCGGCTTCCAGAGAAGGAGTTAGATCAGCTCAAGTGCAGCGGCTGTGCGCCCAGCGTGGCTATAAATACTGCCGCGTCATGGCCTCGGCACTGACGACATTAACGCCGTCACCTAGGCAAGTGCGTCACGCGAACGTCACGCTGGGATTACTGCACTGACGACATTAACGGCGTCACCTAGGCAAGTGTGTCACGCGAACGTCACGCTGGGATTACTGCACTTGTCGTCATGCTAGGATTACGAAAAAAAAATGGGATGATGAGGTCGCTATGTCACTAGATTACGTGTGGCGTGAGGCAGCGTGTCTGGTCTTCATCTTGAAACTAGGTCGAGACCATCATTACTCCAGGGGAAACTTTGGCCGGGGAGTAATATGTGAGACCCTGGGAGGGGGACCCTATAGCAGGGATACTCAACTTGCTTTGCCCGGGGGCCACTTTCGTGAAATGATAGAAGGCCAGGGGCCAGTTAATAAACAAACAATATACATTTTTCTGTAGCGGATTGTAGGTTTTTGGGGTGTCAGCCAGAGTTTAGTCTGACAATGTTGTGCACACCGGATAGTTAGTTAGGTTAAGTTAGTACATACATAAGTGCCTGGGTAGCAAGCAGACGGCGGTATTTGACAATTTAGTAGCTAAATCATAGATTATTGAAAGATATTCCATATTCCAAACTGAAATGCTATAACAGAAGTGGAGTATTGACCAGAATGACATGAACATTTGGACACTTATTCAGCGGGTATCTTGCATGTTGCGTTCAGGTGGACTGTAAAAAAAAAGAAAAAAAAAAAGAAGAAAAATTTGTTTGTTTTTTGTTGCAATTCCATCGCGGGCCACACAGGGGGCGCCCGCGGGCCGCATGTGGCCCGCAAGCCGCCAGTTGAGTATCACTGCCCTATAGGATGCTTAATGTGGAGTGAGGAGAAGCCTAATGCTATGATGCACTCCATCCCGGTCTCCCGGGGGCTAGAGCAAGAAGGAGGATTCACCTGTTGTCTTGCGCACCTAACAGACTGAGTCAGGGAAAATTCTGAGATGTCTCAGATAGAAGCCGGATGAAAGGGCCAGCTGAGGCCCAAGAAGCTGCTGCACAGATGTCCGCCACTGTCATACCTTTAAGGAGGGCCATTGAGAAGGACATAGCTCTTGAGTGCACTCTGACATTCAGTGGGAGCTGTTAGGCCGGGGTCAGGTGGATTCATTCGGAGACACATGACGGCCGTAAAAGGCTTTATAGGCAAGAGTAAACGTGGACTAGACATGGATGCTTCTACAATCTGACCGTGTGAAGCTGGCAGAGCTGACTCTTATAGCCCTCGAACATGACAATGTTACCGTATGACATCATAAGTGAAATTATCATCAGCGGTGACTTCATCATCATTGACAAACAGCGCTGACATCATCCAGAATCATTATCGGTGACATCATCTAACAGTCGTCATCATTGGTGTCATCTAACAGGAGCTCAGTCATTTCCTTCAGCACTTTGAGGTCAGAGATGCTGGAGGGAGGTTGATCTGCTTCAGGTTAGCCGCCTTGGCTATCAGCTCAGGGAGGTCAGAGAGCCTGGCAGAGCCCTGGCCGCGGACGGGGCTGCCGCCTCAAGGATGGAGGGAGCCGGAGAGAGGGAAGGCTGCGGGTGCAGGGCCCCCTTGTCCGGCAGGTCGTCACCATACTCCAGGCCTCCCTGAGGGGAGTGGGGAGCATGGGAGGAAGCGGAGCCAGCCATGGGGGAGCCGTCCTCATCAGAGGTATCGACATATATAAATGGATGGAGAATCTGGTCCCCTTTAGTGAAGCTGCTGCATGTTAGATCGCCGCTCTGGCGGCAGGTACCAGTATAGGTCACAAGGCCCGCCTCCCCATGTTAGTGGATGGGGAAATCACAACCGAAACAATCACAATACACGTCAGATCATTTTTTTCCAAAGGTGGTTTGTATCATTTTAGATCGTTATTATCATGTTAGTGCCTGTGCAAGTGGTCATTTTTCTGATCAGTTTGTTTTTAAGTAGTTATTTGACATATAAAAGGGATGATTGACAGCTGTGGCAGCCAGTCTGAAGCCGTTGTTGGCTGGACAGGCTCTTCATATTATAGATCTAGCGTTAGTTTTACATAGTAAAGACACAGTACTGCTTGATCTGTTAACTACCAGACATATCGATGGACCGCAATAAAAAGGACATTGTTTTGAGAAAGGTGCGCGAGGATTGGAAGTAACGTTGGTTGGGGACTGAAGTAAGTTCAGAAAATATGTGTTTTATTAGTTACTCCAGCTACGTTATCGGTTATTTTAATACACAATGGTTTTAACGGATGCAGGCTAGCATTAGCCGCTTTTGTTAGCCGGCTGTTTTGCATTATTTGTCGGCTTAATATTACTATAACCTAACAACCGATAACGATAGCTGGAATAACACAATAATAGACACATATTTTCAGAACTTACCAGGTTTTCCAACTGCCTGCATATGCCAGGAAATGTGTTTTATAATGTTAACTCCCGGTTATAAGATGAGGCCTACACAAGTGTACACAACCACCAGCCATTAGCTAATCGCTAACGGGTTAGTGTTAGCTTATACAAACAGACACTGGAGGTGTTTGCTGGAAGCAATAAACGTTTTTATATAGATATCTCAGGGAATTGTTTTGACTGTGGGGATGTTCGTTCTTCACAAGCTCCTCTCTTAGCTGTTGTAAGGATATACAGAGAAGAGACTAGGCAGCCTGGCTAAAGCACTGGGCTAATGTTACTAGATTTGGCTGCCCTACCCACACTCAGGGCCGTAGCCAGGGGGGGGGGGGGAGTGTGGACGATTCCAAGGGCCCTTGACTGACAGGGGCCCCAAATGGCCAAAATTTTCCGTCCGTGGGCCCGATGTGATATCCTTTCATGGGGCCCGAAATCCCTGGCTACGGCCCTGCCCACACTATACCTTTACTTTACTTTATTGCATTTAGCAGGTGCTTTTATCCAAAGCGACTTACATCACATTTCACCAATTCAACTTGGCACAGGAACATAAAAACAATGAAAAACAGAAGCAAAGATCACAAACAATCAATGAGAGTTAAAAGTCCATCACATTACAAAAATTCAATAAAAGATGAGATCACAAAATGATTCAGGGGCGGAACTAGCAGCATGTTTCATTAAGAAATGATGTCGTTATCGGAGGGGCCCTAACCTGACGCTGCCAGATGGACGGTTTAGCTTCACATTACGTTTCACTAAACCAGTCCATCTGGCAATGCAGTAATCCAACCCGCTGACGGAGGCGGGCACTTTTTCCAAGCTACTTGGCAGGTGATTGGATGACCCATCTGTCTATCACCGCTGGTGTGTGTTAACTTCAACCATTCAGATCGCCATGCCTCTGACGTCACGTTTGCCACCGGAGGAAGGTGCCTGTGCCTGTAAGAGATCTCTGTGGTAGTCTATCATTGATTGAGTCCTCACCGTCCTCATCGTCGTAAAGTCGCCTTCGAAGCATGACATTCGATTATAACGAACTAGTTGTGTGGCTTAGCCTTCCCAAATGTTGAGGGTCGTTTTTTTAGAATTTAATACATAGAATTGGGAACGTTACATTCAATTTAATTCAGACTGCCTGTCACTTCCGCGGCGGCAGCCATGTTGACGAGTGAAAAGAACTACAAAGACCATGTGCTTCTCAGTAGCGTCACACAGAAAGCCCGCCTAAGGCTGCCGCTGATTCGTCGAGCCAGCCATGGTTTGGGTTTCTAAGCCAATCATCTTAACTGCCTGTGCATGACAAGATGGATTACGTCGAGAGAATTATCTTTTGATCTCGCGAGGTTATCCATCTTGCAAGCAAGGTTAGAGGGGCCCAGGTGTAGCCCAAAAAGGTGAGTTTTCAATCGCCGGCGAAAAATTGGTAGCGATTTGGCCAGCATAACCGAGGGGGGAAGCTCATTCCACCATTGAGGAGCCAGGGAGGAAAAAAGTTGCGAACGGGACAAGCGACCCTGAGGCAGGCGCGTGGGAAGCTATCTCCCACAAGGGGGGCTGACGCATATACCCGGACTTGAAGCACGCCGCGCCGCAGCGACCTACACACACACACACACACACACACACACACACACTTCACACACCACTTCAGTTCGACAGAATAGGAACAAGCGACCAAATCACTGTAAACCACACACTCATCTCAGCACCATAGAACATGAACAGCGTCAGCATCAGCGACCCACACAGACACATTGATTGAGAGATCAAAGGTTTTAACCAACATTAACATACAGTACACTACTACACCTCACCTGGAACTGGAAGTCGTACTCATCACGGTTGCACTGGTGGTGGTGGAAAACGCACTAGGTTTTGTGATCAAAAATCTCCTCATTTTGTTTTGGCTAGTTGTGTTGAGATACTATGTGTCAGTCTGTCACTCTCTCTCTGAGATACCCTCAAGTGCACAAGTGTGTTTACGTCACTACGTCAGCAGGGTCATGTAGAGTGCACTGACTCATGCAGCCAATCAGATTAACGGGCTATGTTTTGATCAGTAGCGTAGCCAGACTTGGCTCATTGGGTGTGCCACAGAAAGCCAGGGTATGCCAGGGGGCGGACCATTTGGCCAAAAAAAAAATTGGTCTTTTCAAACCAGATTTAGAGGAATATTTGTGTGTTGTTTGCTCCTTTTCACACTCATTATTAGCAGGTAGAAGCAGTAAATTAAATTGTATTTTTTGGCAACATGTAAAACCACTTTGTTTAGTATCTCAAAAAAGTCTCACCTACTTTTTCCAATGAGTGTTCTAGTCGGGAAAGAACGCAAATTTGGTTGGCATGAAGGTTCGTCTACTGCAGAGAGATCTGTAGCGTTCTCAGTGTCCTCTGGCTCTGCACAAACCTCCAGTGTGTTGTTGGCTGCGTTCCCCGCTGTTAACGTCATTGTTTCGGCTGCATCATCTTCTTCATAATCGTCTGTCTCTTCTCCACTGTACACCACCAATACAGGTGCGGGAACGGGTGCACTACAATCCGCACTTGTTGAGGGGGAGGGTGAGTCATCTTCTTCCTCGTCGTCAAAGCGACGTTTCTTGCCTTTGCCGAAAAAGCTTAAAAGCGAGCTTTGTTTCGTGTCTTCTTGATTTGGCGCTGCTGCTGCTGCTACAGCTGTGCGTGCATTTGTTTACTTTACGTGGACGACAGCTTAACTATTCCCATGATGCTCCGGGGCACATAGGTCAGCGGAGCGTGATTTCTATTCGCACATAGGATAAGTTGGACACAGTGCATGACAGCGTTGATGTGTTTTGCAGACAAAACAAAAAACCTTTTTTACCCCATTTTTTTAGGTGTGCCAGCGGCCTGTCTGGGTGGCATTTGCACACCCTGGCACACCCGTGGCTACGCGCATGGTTTTGATCAACTTAACCCGGGGCCGCCAGCGGGCCTCGGGTGGGTGGAGTTTGCTATCAAATCAATGTAAAATGACTCGACCCCGCCCAGCCACAGCCCAGAGCCCAGAGCAGAGCACCCACGGGGAAATGAGGGGAGTGAGAGAGAGAGATAGATGCCTATCTGCCTGTGGCACAGTCACTGAAGTTTCGCCAAGTGAAAATGCAGGGCTGGTGGGGGCGGGGGATGCGTCAGGAAGGTGCAGGGGCTGAGGCCGCCACCAGAGGGGGCTGCAGCCCCGGCAGCTCCCCACTTCCTGCGCGGTTGCCCTCAGGGCCACGCAGCGATGGAGGAGCGAGGCGAGCTGTGCAGGTGGAGGAGCGGAGGGAACGATGGGATGTTTGGAAGCTGACCAGAGATTGCAAATAAAGCAGGGCTGACTGGTGAAGTGCCCGGTAGGCCAGTACCTTAAATTTGTCTTAAATCTTAATTTTGATACGGGCCAAGATGGGGAGCCAGTGGAGGTCGTGGAAAAGAGGAGTGACATGGGAGAATTTAGATTGAACACCAGACGAGCAGCTGCGTTTTGGATGAGCTGGAGGGGTTGGATGGCCGAGGCAGGTAGTCCCGCCAACAGAACATTACAGTAGTCTAGGCAGGAGAGGACAAGTGCCTATACCAGTAAACAACGTAGCGTAAAGCGTCATGGTTAGATTTGTTAAACCAACATTTGCTCCAAAAGGAATTAAATTATAAAGTTAATCAAAATGCCACGGAAACATTAGGCTAATCAACACAGAGCTGCAAACATCAGTTTATCGGATAATTTCCCCCGTATAGCAGTGAGAGCAGCCTGGAGGTCTGTCTGGCTGATACGAGCTCAATCTCCGACAACAAAAATCAGATTTCCGTACAGGCGTCATTTTGATAAACTGATCTCATAGTGGGAATCTTCTTGGTTACTTTTGGCGAGACAAAAAATATTACAACCTAAAGTGCCATATTTACAGAGCTAGACTGTATATAAATAGACAACGCACTGTCACACACACGCACAAATCTAGAATCAGCAGCTCTACATAAGAAAGTTCAGAGGGGCGGGGACCTCACAGAGGTTCAAACTCAACAGAGCTACTGCGCAGAATCTGGTTCACTGATCTTGCAGGATTTTCGGCTTCACTCGACCCTACTGGGCGGAGATAGCCACCATCTCTCCATATTTAATATAGCTCAGTGCGATCTCTGCCAGAGTGAAGGTTCTAGGCCCCTCCTACACAATCACCCGCTTGTTCACAGCGGCTGGTCACCTGAGCACAGCAATTAGCAGGTTTAACCTAGTCTAATTTCAGTGGTTTTAGCAAATAGCAGTATCTAACACTTTAAAGATAGGAAAAAACAAGCCTAAGCAAACTCACCCACTGATTTCAGCAGAAAGTGCAGACGACAGACACCTTGGTGCAGACAGGTACAGCACAGAGGAAAACTGAAAATGTGTATAACTGCAAAGTTCTCTCAACTATTTGCCTTTGTTTAACCAGCATATATGTGTTTCACAATATTGATCAAGTAAGTGCACAGATTCATACTCTTGCTTATGTATAAGTAATGTAGAAATGGATTGTGAAAATGGTTATCAAGAAAATGAGTCTTAATACTCATTGCCCAAAAGCTTGAGCCAAATTGGTAAACTATTCAAGTCGTAAAAGTTAAGAGGATCAGATATTTCCATAGCCCTCTTCCTGCCCAAGGGGCATTAACTTGAAGCCTATAAAACCAATTATCAGCCAAGGGACAGGGCTTGTGCTTTTTGCCTGTCTCAGACAGTGCTTGCTTTTTGCCATGTGAAGACCCTGAAGTAAGTGTCTGGTTGACCGTGGCGTGGTGTGTTGCATAAGTACCCGCCCCGTCACAGACACAAGAAGCCTGCCTGTCTCAGACTCGCGTCTGAAACAAGAGAAATCTACTGTACACTGCTCAGTTTAGTTAGAAAGTTTTTCAAGTTTAGAATCAAGACGCCGTTCTCTTTACTTTACTTTACTTTATTTCATTTGGCAGACGCCTTTCTCCAAAGCGACGTACATACAGAAAATAACAAGCATAAGATCATGTAACATACATAGTGGAAAGCAGAGATAATGAAAAAGATAAATACAATAAAAGAGCCAAAAAACAAACAAACAGACAGTTGAAGGTCCGTGGGCAGCATGTAATGGAGATGGAGAGGGAAGGTTAGGGGGAGGTGAAATGGAGAGAAAAGAGATGAGTTTTTAGCCGATTGCGGAAGATGGGGAGAGATTCGGATGTCCTGACCAAGGGGGGGAGCTCGTTCCACCATTTGGGGGTGAGACAGGAAAAGAGGCGAGATTGAGAGCGGCCCTTGAGCCCGCGAAGCAAGGGGGGTGCGAGACAGCTTGCACTAGTGGAGGGGTGGAGGGAGCAGTGGGAGGGTTGGAACGTGACCAAGGGTTGAAGGTATTGGGGGGCAGTTGAGTGGACAGCTCTGTATGTGAGGACAAGGGTTTTGAATGTGATGCGTGACAGGATGGGGAGCCAGTGGAGGTCATGGAGGAGAGGGGTGACGTGGGAGAATTTGGGTTGGTTGAAAACAAGGCGGGCCGCATAATTCTGGATGAGTTGAAGGGGTTGGATGGCAGAGGAGGGGAGACCGGCTAGAAGAACATTACAGTAGTCAAGACGAGATAAAACCATGGCCTGAACTAAAATTTGGGTTGCTTCTGAGGTTAAAAAAGGGCGGATCTTTCTGATGTTAAAGAGGGAGAATCTACAGGAACGTGCCGTTGCTGTAATGTGGGCAGAGAAGGATAGTTGGTTGTCAATGGTGATTCCGAGATTTTTGGCAGATTGGGAGGGGAGGACGGTGGTGTTGTCGATGGATAGGGACAGATCGGATAGGGGGGAGTCGTTGCAGGGGAAGAAGAGAAGTTCAGTTTTGTCAGGGTTGAGTTTGAGATGGTGAGAAGACATCCAGTTGCTAATATCTTTGAGGCAGGCAGAGATACGGGAAGAGATATGAGAGTCCGAGGGGGGGAAGGAGAGATAGAGCTGTGTGTCGTCTGCGTAGGAGTGATAGGAGAACCCGTGAGAGGAAATGACGTGACCCAAAGATCTCATGTAAAGAAGAAAGAGGAAAGGACCTAAGACAGAACCCTGGGGGACACCCGTGGTGAGAGTGCAGGGGTCTGAAAGAGTTCCTCTCCAGAGGACCTGAAAAGAGCGGTTAGATAGGTAGGAGGAAAACCATGAAAGTGCAGAGCCGGTGATACCAAGGTCGGATAGGGTAGAAAGTAGAATTTGGTGGTTGATGGTGTCAAAAGCGGCGGACAGATCGAGAAGTATGAGAACGGAGGAGAGTGATGAAGCTTTGGCGGAGTGAAGGGCGGAGGTGACAGAAAGAAGAGCTGTTTCAGTGGAGTGTGCAGGTTTGAAGCCAGATTGAAGGCGGTCGGAGAGGTTGTGAAGGGAGAGATAAGAGGATAATTGACCAGATACTGTGCGTTCGAGTGATTTGGAGATGAAGGAAAGGAGGGAGACGGGGCGGTAGTTGTTGATGGCGGAGGGGTCGAGGGACGGTTTCTTGAGGAGTGGTTTGATTATGGCTGTTTTTAGGGCAGAGGGAAAAATACCAGAGGAGAGGGAGGAGTTGATGAGGGAGGTGAGATGTCAGGGGAGATGGACTGAAGGAGGGGTGAGGGGATGGGATCTAGGGGGCAGGAGGTGGCACGGGCTGAAAGAATGATTTTGAGGAGATCATCAGAGGAGAGGGGAGAGAAGAATGACATGGAGGCAGGAGGTTGTGAAGAAGAGGAGGTGAGAGAAGGGGTGAGGAGGGATGGTGAGGGAAATGATGAGCTAATGGCAGCGACCTTATTGATGAAGAAGGAGGAGAAATCGTTGGCAGAAAGGGAAGAGGGAGGGGGTGGAGGAGGCGGATTGAGGAGGGACGTGAATGTCTGGAAGAGTTTGCGGGGATTCGAAGCAGAGGATTGAATAGTGGAAATGTAGAAGGAGGATTTGGCAGAAGAAACGGAGGAGGTGAAGTTGGAGAGGGAGAGGTGATAAGTGGCGAGGTCATTGGGGTTGCGAGATTTTTTCCATGTCCTTTCTGAGGTGTGGAGTCGGGAGCGGTTGGTGCGGAGAGGTTCGGTGAGCCAGGGTGCAGGGGGAGAGGGGCGGGCAAGTTTAGTAGAGAGTGGACAGAGGGAGTCAAGGGCAGAGGAGAGAGAGGATATGAGGGGGAGGGACGCTTCATCAGGGGATAGGAGAGAGAATTGATCGGCGGGGGGGAGGAGGGAGAGGGTGGCGGAGGATAGGGATGAGGGTGAGAGCGATTTGAGGTTGCGCCGGGAGGAAATGGAGAGAGAAGGGGGAGGGTGAGAGGTGGGTGGGGAGATTGGGAGGGAGAAGGAAATGAAGAAGTGATCGGAAACGTAAAGATAGTGACAGATCTGAAGATGAGAAGAAGTTGAGAAAGGGGGTAGAGAGAAGAGTTAAGTGGGGCATGTTAAAATCTCCCATGAGGGTCAGTGGGGTGTCTTCGGGAAAGAGGGAGAGAAGGGTGTGGAGATCTTTAAGGAATGTGCCGAGGGGTCCGGGTGGGCGGTAGATGATGATTATGATAAGTTTGGTGGGAAGGGTAATAGTGACGGAGTGAGATTCGAAGGAGGAAATGGAAAGGTGGGAAAGAGGTGAGACAGAGTAAGACCAGTTGGAGGAGATGAGAATGCCCGTGCCACCCCCGCGTCCGGAGGGTCTGGGGGTATGCGAGAAGGAGAATGCAGATGAGAGGGCGGCAGGAGTGGCGGTATTTTCGGGGGTGATCCAGGTTTCAGTGAGTGAACAGAGAAAGGGCGTGGGCAGATATGATTTCCGGTTTATTGACAGCAGACTGGCAGTTCCAGAGACCTCCCTCAATGTTAAAAAGGTTGTTACAGAGTGGAGGGGGGGAGGGGGAGGAGCTAACTGGAATGGATATGAGGTTATTGATATTAATGCCTTCTTTAGAAAAAATTACGGCAGGGTGAAGGTAAGTGGGAGGGGGGCGAGTGCGGAGCAGAGTAGGGATAGGTAGAGCAGTAATGGGGGAGGGGGAGCAGGACAGGGGAGTTTTTCTGTGTTCAGGTAGATCAGGACTACACTTTGACACTACTTGGAATTTTATGTTTTGAATAGTAGTGTCTTTTTAGATAAATTGATGTCTGCGCAATAGACCAAATCACCGTGACGTCACCATGTAAACAACATTACTTCCGCGTACCACTTGGGGAAGGCGGCAGGTTTAAATGTGCGTGTTGTCAAATAAATGCTGTCAAACCCTCTCGTTGTTTTTGGCCGACTACTTTCAATTTAAATGTTCAAACGGTTGGTAAACATGCTTGTCCGACGTATCTAGCCTTTCTTCTGTGTTTGTTTTATGTAATGTTAGCTAGCTAATAACGTTTGTTTACAACTGTCAAACTCGCTGTTTTTTTGCAGACTCGTTGCAGACAGAGCTACTGACGCCACGTTAATTTAATTTAGCTTCAAGTCTACTCTGGTCTGGTCTGGTCCAACAGGTAAATTAGCTAGTCTGGTCTCCACTAACGTTAGTGAAAGTGTTGTTATGAATGATATTAAACAACAACACAACACGAACAAACCATTTTTGTCTTCTTTGTCTGTTTTTGTCTTCAACACGTCAGTTTGTGCCGTTCACCGCCATTATGATGTGTGGACCGCAGGGGTAACCAGAAGTAAATGTAAACATCCCCGCTGATTTGGTCTATAGGCCAGCAGGGCCGTAACCAGGGTTCCGAAATAGGGGAGGTCCAGCAAGGGGAGGCGGATAATAATAATAATAATAATAATGATTGGATTTATATAGCGCTTTTTCTAGACACCCAAAGCGCTTCACAGGAATCATTATTCATTCACACCATTCGTACCAGTGGTGGTAAGCTACGGGTGATGTAGCCACAGCTGCCCTTGGATAGGACCAACTACAGGTAGGACGCTTTGCGGTGGTGGTTTTAGCGTAACCTATGTGGGGTTTGGCATAACCTTCGTTATTTCGAATCCCACATAGGTTACGCCAAACCCCACATAGGTTACGCTAAAACCACCACCGCAAAGCGTCCTACCTGTAGTTGGCCAGTCGGCAGGAAAGTATCGCGGGACTTTACGAGACTTGGTGACCGAGATCACGTTTGAGGCAATTTGATGCCTGGGAGACTCCAGGAAATGGCCTGGGGCGAAATATCACTCTGGTGGATGTCGAGGGATCACATTACGACGATATGTGGCGAAAATTGGAATAAAAATAGCTATTTAGATGCAGGAAAGACAGGCTCACACTTGGCCCCAAATCAGCTCCATTTTACAACTGACTTGGACGCTATTGATCTCAAAACAACGCTAGGACGGCCAGAAACGCCGCGGACATCGCTGGGTGAGTGGCCAAATCATAATTATTGCCAGGAGATGGGTCCAGGTAAAAAAAAAACGAAATTCTCCTTTAAGGCATATATGTTTTCAACTTTACAATAAGGGTCACAAAGAGCATTAATAAATGGTTAATTACAGATAACTAATGTTTCTTCAGCACTTTAATGCATTAATGAAGTGTTAGTTAAGGCATACATGTTTTCAACTTTACAATAAGGGTCACAAAGAGCATTAATAAATGGTTAATTACAGTTAAGTAATGTTTTTTCAGGGCTTTAATGCGTTTATGAACTGTTACTTAAGGCATATATGTTTTCAACTTTACAATAAGGGTCACAAAGAGCATTAATAAATGGTTTATTACGGGTAAGTAATGCTTATTAGGCACATTTTGTGCTTTTATGGAGTGTTACTTAAGGGATATATGTTTGCAACTTTACAATAAGGGTCACAAACAGCATTAATAAATGGTTAATTATAGTTAAGTAATGTTTATAGAACATGCATATAGGTTAGGGCCACATGAAGAAACGGAACCAGCAAACCTCAAATTAACATTAATTAAGGGTTAATGGATGCTTATTAAGCACTACTAGTCATGTTAATTACAGGGCGTTAACTAATGCTTATTAAGCATTAACCAACCCTTACTTAAGGCACATTAGTTAATGTTAAGTAAGGGTTAATTAAGGCTTACTAAGCTTTACTGACCCTGTTAATTAACTAAGCATTAATTAACCCTTAATGTACCCTTATTGTAAAGTGTTACCGAGTTCTGTATGGCCATATGAAAAAAGAAAAGGAGTGTGTGTATCTGTGAGCCACAAGATGCAAAAATGGACACTAGTTGATACAACATTATGTAAAAAGAACATATTTAAAGTGCATACTTTCTATCCCTATTACAATAATAAAGACCCAGTTTTTAGACCTGCTTGAGGTTGGATTGTAAACCTGTCTCTTCCATTTTACATACAGTAAGTAGCCTAATGTGATGGTGCATTAAACGTTGATCAAAATCACATTATAGTTGAATTATATTTGAGTTCCAGCACATTGACATCGTTTCAGAGCACCAAGGCAATAACTGAATGACATTCGACAAAATTCAAGTAAGTCCACAGCTGGATTCGAACCTACGTCTGCCCAATTTGTTTGTTTGTTTGTTTGTTTGTTTTTTTTGGGGGGGGGGGGGTGGCTGCAGTCTGTTCCTTTATATTTTCCCCCACGCTTTCCTCAACAAACTGAATCGAATGAGCTTTTAAATCTTTATTGTATACGCTACTATAGGCTACTGTAAGACAGGATATAAGAAGATACGTGTCGTTCACTCTTGGCCGTATGCCAAACTCAATTAAACAATGTGGCAGTTTCATGTTGCCTTGTTATCAGCAAGCGGTTCCCTTCGCAGTTGGGTTTAGGTTTGGCCATGTTTAGGTGTAGCGGTGCCAGGTGGCAATCTGTAGCCTACTCAGTGCACTTTGCTAGTTTTGTTTTATTTGCTCTAAAATTTATATGAGGCACACTTCCCATAAACAGATTTAAAAAATCGCAGTGTGCCCGCGCAGTGCATCTGCCACACAACACAAGATAATTACAATGTGGGAGGAAGCATACAGCTGGGACACTCAGGAATGCATTTTTGACATAATAAAATATAACACATTTTACTTAACATGCTGAAGAAGGTCGTGGCATCAGTGCACGTGACATCGTGACTGCATTGCCCTTGCGTTTACAGACATTCAGAGTGACTCAAACAATTTTGAAGTAGCCTATTCCAAAACCAATCCAGAATACTATTACTTAACTCGAGTAATCTATGGAATATGTTACAAATTTTAGGGTAGGCTGTATTGCAGTAGGGTCTGTAGTGGAATAAGTTTTAAAAATAACTCTCCCACATGGCATTATTTAACATATTTGAACTTGTAACGACGCATTATGTAATAAAATCGCAAAATGTATTAAAACCTCACTTTCAATATGTAATAAATCGCCTGAACGCAATATGTAATAACATTTGACGCATTTTGTAATACATCTATTACATATTGCGCAGATATTACATAATGCGGGTGTTGCACTTTTTTCTGGTTGAAAATGTAATAAGTGACGCATTATGTAACAAAATTAGAAAATGCACTGACTTTGTCATGGGGGGGAGTAGGCTAATAAATAGTATGTGTCAAAACCAGTCAAGCAACTAGATATCTATAGATAATCTATAGAGAGAAGGTGTATAGCCTACCCGGCGATCAGACTGTTGTCGCTAGATTCAGTTCGTCATCAGCTGAACAACTATAGATATCTAGTTGCTTGACTGGTTTTGACACATAATATATTTATTAGCCTACTCCCCCCGCAATGACAAAGTCAGTGCATTTTCTAATTTTCTTACATAATGCGTCACTTATTACATTTTCAACCAGAAAAAAGTGTAACCCCCGCATTATGTAATAATCTGCGCAATATGCAATAGATTTATTACAAAATGCATCAAACGTTATTACATATTGCGTTCAGGCAATTTATCACATATTGCGCATATTATTACATAATGCATCTTTATTACATATTGAAAGTGAGATTTTATAACATTATTATTACATAATGTGCAGTTATTACATAATGTGTCGTTACAAACCTTAACCAAGTTTTCGGCTACTTGCCTAAACACAACCAAAGTCATTTTATTTGCGTAATGTTGTTAACGTTCATAATGAAACGTTTGCAGAAATGTAAAAAGCGTTGCGATATGATGTAACAATTTTACAGCGTTGCCATGTAACAAGCTTACAGCCGTTATTGTAAAACTACAAATAACATTACCATCTAACAATTTTAGAGGCGTTATTGTGAAACTACAAAGAACGTTAACAATTCGAGCCATTATTGTGAAACTACAAAGAACGTTACCATCTAACTTGAGAGAAGGAAGCTTCTGAGCAAATCTAAAGTTCAACATTTTGAATTCCTCATCTTAAGGAGCAAAGCTTCTGCACACCTAAAAATTACAGTTGCGTTGGAGGAGGGAAAACCCGACCGAATCAAAATAAAGTAGCCTAACTCCCGATTTATTTATTTATTTTTTATCCCATTTTTGTCCCCCCTTAGTGCTAATTGAATTTATTTATCCTGGTTGCTACTCCACCCTCTGCCGATCTGGGGAGAGCCGAAACTGGCTCCATGCTTCCTCCGAGACATGGGCAGTTAGCCAGCCGCTTCTTTTCACCTGACAGAGGAAGCTTCACCGGTAGGACATAGCACGTGGGAGGTTCACGCTATTCCAACCAGTTCCCCTCCCTCTGAACAGGCGCCCTTAACGACCAGAGGAGGAACCACATTAGCAACCAGGATATTGCATGTTTTGGTGAAGGGGGTTCCTATATAAAGGAAACCCCCGGGAGGCACGGGGAGAACATGCAAACTCCACACAGAAAGGCCCTTTTTGACGACCCCACCCGGGCGGTGGGCACTCGAGGACATGCGGACGGGCACGCATTCCTTCAGCGTTCACAGCGTCCCAGGTGGGAATCGAACCCAGGACCTTCGAGCTGTGAGGCGACAGCGCTTACCAGTAGCCTAACTCCCACACACTGTCTCCAAATGCAAAAAGGTTTTATTTAACAGAAGGAAATAACGTTTCAGTCCTGAGACCTTCATCAGATTCTTACAGAGTAAGAGGAGGGACCCAGTTATATCGGCAGGTAGACCTGTGTATGGACCAATCCGGTCACACTACACCCTGGCATCATAATTGAAGCCAATTGACCTGAATTGGCAGGTATGAGGAAGTCTGACATTGCAGCATTAAAGCAAAAATAAATTACATAGAAATATCAATAATGCAAATACACTTCATACATACTATCCAACACAATTAGAAATTTCAGTTAGGTTATTAAAGCGGAAAGATAAACATAAGCCAGAGTCATAGGGAAAGAAAAATAAGTTGTGATTCTGGTGGGATCCTCCTAGAATATGTCCCTATAAAAAGAAGAGGACATTATTTTATAGGGACATATTGATATGTCCCTATTGATATGATTTGACACCAAGATAATCCATATCTGATTAGTCTACACAACTTTATTGCAGTTACACTTTCCATAGGCTGCCAGTCTTTGGTCGCAAAAAAATTGCTTTTCCCACCTCCTAAATTCATGATGCCCCCATATCAAATTATTTTTGGAATGCCTCTGGCTATAAGTGTACCAAATGATATGCTTTTATTGCAAAATGCAAATTATTGTTATACTTAACTGCAACTAACATTGCTACATGTAGGCTATTACACAGTTTGTTGTGAGACTGCATTGGGTGGACTATGCTGTAACACAGGCGTGCCCAAACTTTTTTAGCATGAGAGCTACTTACAAAGAATAGTCGCGAGCTACTTCTTTTCCTCCTGTCCCCCCGAAGTATATATTTAGCACATTTTAACAATATAATATTATTTATTTAACATTATTTAATAGTGTTATAATGTTAAATACTGTAATTGTTGAGTCAGCTATACATGAGTATGAGTGGGATTTAATTTATGCATTAGAAAGGGGGAAAAAATATTTATTTGACAAGCTACTTATTGATCGGCAGCGATCTACCGGTAGATCACGCTCTACCTCGGGCACCCCTGCTGTAACAGATCTAGAACCAGATCAGATCAGTCCATGGTCAGACTGCTGCCACATTATACTCAGCCTGAACAAGGCACCTAAAAGCACCTGGAAAGTATAGAGTCTTGCAGAGTATGAGACAGCACTCAGCAGTATGTTGAGAATATCGGAATAGGCTTTCTCTTCACCAGATTTGATGAAGAGAAACACAGTATAAGTCAAGCAACAGATCAATTAAATCAGAGTTCCAATGAATTGGCCAATAAATCAAATCTCAATACTGTGGAGAAAAAAAATCAATAAAACTAAACAAACAACAACAAAAACAAATAGTTTGAAAAAGAGTGTAAGATATCAAAATCAAACCTGAGGAATGTCAGGGAGTAACTCAGAGTCTGGACCCAAATGCAGGCGCCGGTAGAGGGTAGTTTGGCTGAAGCAAAATCTTTTACTTGAGAAACTGAGGCAGTAACCTATTACAGAAAACAACGGGTAATCAAACAAGCAAACAGCCCGAACACACCAGCAGGTGAAAGGAACCAAAACAGACGATCTGGCAACCACTACAGAGGGACACAGACTATATATAGGGTAACCAACCCTTACCCCACACGCCCACACCCTACCCCGTGCCGGCCACTAGATGGGGCCAATTTCATTTAAGATATTTTCTTGGATGGTATAGCCTTGCTAATCTCTTTTTGGGGCCGTTGTGCAGAATGCACGGCAGGGCCCTTACATTCCACTCTGTCGCCCAGACCATTTTAGCACGGATTCAGGCAATGTAATGTCTTTCCGCTTTCCAGTCCGGTAGGTGGCGGTAATGCACCTCTGGCTAATATTGTGGCTAGCTCGTTCAGAGAGTTCCACAAGAGCTGTCGTCGGACATTTCACCGTCTGGTGCCTCTCTCGATCCGACTAGGAATTTATTGATTCGATTTTTGAGGAGTTGACATGTATCGTCTTTTTTCTCCTAATGTAAAGCAGCTGTGAATGTGACAGCATTCGGTTGCGGCTGCTCCTGTCCTATTCCAACAACTCAACTTGTTGAGAAGAAGAATGCAAAGAGTCGCATTTGGAAATATCAGTCCCCAAAGTCCCATCTGCAAAAAGTGTGAAAGGGAGTTCCAAACCAAACTGGGTAGCACATCCAATCTCGCCAAGCAGCTGAAAGACAGGCACCCAGACCTGTTCAAATAATTCAAGGTGGGTTACTTCTTTCAAACGGTGTAAAATAACACGTTCAACAACATATTAAACAGACCTTATCCTGTCACATTCGTTTTTGAGATAGCTGGCAATGCATTGTGTAATTGTGTAACCAAAAAACGTTTGCGCTCACGTTAACGTGTTTTGTAATGGAATCATTATGGGACCCGGCTAATACCTGCTACAGCGTTAGCTAGCATAGTGTAACACGTGTGCATGCAATGTTTGTAATGGAAACATTATGGGACACGGCTAATAGCCGGACTTAGCCATAGTTCAACATGGCATCAAAATAAATACAAGCTTCTTTCGGGTGAAACATGTCCGTGAATTAAAACTAGCTACATAAAATTGCTTGCACTCTACATGTGTGTATGTGCAGTTGTCTTTATCATCTCTTTATTTTAGTAAATCTCACTGACGTTACTTTCCATTTAACAGTATGCGAGAGATGAAGATGAAGAGGAAGGCACAAGTCGCGGAGCCCAAAAGACCACCCAGCAGACAATTCCTGATGTTTTTGAAAAGCAGAGGAAATATGACTCGCATGAAGCAAGAAAGTGTGATAGGGCATTGGCAGAATTCCTATGCATCGATCAAATACCAATATACACCGTTGAAAAAAAAGGATTCCAGCAATTCTGTGAAATAAATTAAATTATAATATTTAATATAATAATAAAATTAAATACTTGAGGGCTACATGCCACTGGTGTTGCACTGTCTGTACTCACTGCCATACAGAGTTGAATGTAAGAAGAAGTAAGCAGAAGCACATTGTTTTGTTTGAAAGTTGAAGGCTACATGCCATTTGTTCATTGAAAATGGTTGCATACTTTAATAAAGGAGAATATGTTCAAGAAATATCAGTCTGTTTTTTTTTACCGTGGTACCGAAATTGGTACAACGGCCCTATGCCAGGTTTCGACCTGGTTTTAATTCAATCATTGCATTTACAAACAGTAAACGCAATCATTACAGTTGTAGAAAACATAATTTAGAATGAACAGACACCACATGGCAGAACATTTACACATTATATATATATATATATAGCTTGTAGCTTGAAGCTTGTAGCTTCCCGCAAAAGCTTCAAGCTACTCGCCAGAGAAAATCCATGAGCAAAGCACGCAGTGGAGATATATATATATATATATATATATATATATATATATATATATATATATATATATATATATATATACATATACATATATATATATATATATATATGTACTGATTCAACTGCACTGGCTCCCTATATCCCAACGAATCCATTTCAAAATCCTGTTATTGACATTTTTCTTTCCAATGCCCACTCTGCAGAGCTATTGTCCAAGACTGAAAAAGAGTACTTAACCAATGACTATCCTTCCAGACCTGTATTCTATATACTACCCAAGGTCCACAAGTCTCTTATAAATACACCAGGTAGACCTATAGTTTCGGGGATCGGGTTCCTCACAGAACCGCTTTCTAATTTTGTTGATGCCCACATACGCCCCTTGGTAACTCAACTACCATCCTATTTGAAGGACACACATGATTTCTTAGATCAACTATCTATCATGTGTCCTGTTTCCTGATGATTGACACTTTTTCTTAGTAACACTAGATGTCGCCTGTCTCTACACAAACATTCCACACTCTTGTGGCTTGGAGGCCCTCCAGTTCTTTCTGGACAAAAAAAAATGTTCCAACTCCTACTCAATTTATGATTGAAATGTCTAACCTTATTCTAACTAAAAACTATTTCCTATTTGAGAATGACTTTTTCTTACAGACCCAGGGTGTAGCAATAGGAGCGACCTTTGCCCCACACTTTGTCAATTTATTTATGGGGTATCTTGAGCATCAACATATCAATTCTAACAATCCCTTTGACTCCAATCTTATTTTTTATCGACGTTACATCGATGATATTTTTTTTTATTTTCAGGGGGTCATCATCTGAATTGAATGATTTTTGCAAATATATGAATTCCTGGTCTGATACAATTAATTTCTGTATGGAATTCAGCCCCTCTTCTATTCGTTTCCTGGATACTCAAATTACTCTTTCTGACAGAGCGCTTTCCTCTACTCTTTATGTGAAGCCCACAGACAAAAACACTCTTCTTCATGCCAAAAGCTTCCACACATCACCATTGAAAAAACAGCTTGCCATATAGCCAGTTTTTGCACATTAAGCGGATCTGCACACAAGCCTCTGACTATGAATTGGAGGCGAACAAATTATATGACCAATTCATCTCAAGGGGCGACCCTGATAGCTGGCTTAAACCTGCTCTATCAAAAGCTCGTGCCTATATTCCACCTACAGGGCCACCCAATCAGAAAAATCGACTTGATAACTTGCTTTGCTGCACCACCTACAGCCCTTTGAGCAAGCAAATCAAGGAGGTCATATCTAAACACTGGCATATTCTCTCTGCTGATGTTGTGGGTAAAAGCCTGTTTTCTAATTTGCCTTTTTTTGTGCATTCCAGAGCCCACAATATTCGTGACCTGCTGGTGCATGCGGACACTTTTCATGCTGGACAAAGTAGGTTTGACGGCCCTATTGGCTTCTTTCCTTGCCTCCATTGCACTTCCTGCCAAAACCACAAGAAGGCCAACTATTTTGTCAGCCATGTAATAAGACAGAATTTAAGATCCATAAATGTATTTCTTGACATTCTATTAATGTTATTTATCTACTTATTTGCCCTTGTGGGCTTCAGTACGTGGGGAAAGCAAATCGACAGCTCAGAACCAGAATCAATGAACACAGAAGCTCCATGCATAGAGGTGATCTCAAGTCACCTGTAGCTCGACACGTCCTGGAAGCTAAACATCCAGCCACTGCTCTGAGATTCTGTGGTATTGATAAGGTCGACCCCAATCGTAGACACATAGATCTAGAAACCAAACTTCTCCAATGTGAGAGCAAATGGATCTTTAAACTAAAAACTGAACAGCCTTTAGGCTGAATGAAACTTTGTCTCTAGCCTGTTTCCTCTAGGCCTCTTGACAGTGTCTGCATGTACCAGCTGGTAGCAGCTATGTCCTCCTGGCTCTTTTTATTACTCTGCCTCCCATTGCTTTCTCCATTGATGAATGTATTGTGGCAACTTGTGTACATTTGTGGTGCATATTGTACAGTCAATATCTCTTGTTGTTGTTGTTGTTGTTGTTGTTGTTTTTGGTGAAGAACCTTACTTTCAGCTAATTGACAATGATCGGGGGGGGGGGGGGGGGGGTTGCTTGTCACAATAAATAAGACTGGTTTGACGACTTATTTGAGGGAATGTAATAATTTTATCTATCACATCCGCTATTTCTGTTGCTCTTTGAGCAACTCTGGATATTTATCGACAAGATTTTTGTCAAGCTGGACCTGATTAGTGATTTGCTCCGTTCACCTGCAGCTTTGAAACATTACAGATGGGTGTCAAGCTGTCAGCAACAAGGCTGGGAGGATTACACCGGAAGAAGCACCCATAGGCATCATGGCAGCTAGAAATAAGGTGGATAAGCTTCGTCATATTTTCTTTATATATTAGGCCTACTTCGTGGCCGAAATTAATCTTCAATACTAAACGAATATATGCATAATGAGAAAGAATCGTGATTGGGGTGTAGGTGCTCCCCCACCCCCCTCCATCACATTTGAATGTATCCAGTTCAAACATTTTGTGTGATGAGATAAAACGTTCACCAGAGGAACTGCTAAGAAAAGGTAGGCTGAAAACTATTTCCCCAAGTGTGACATGTTCACCACAGTCAGGCTTTTCTTAACCCTGCCTGTTAACTGTGGTTGAGAGATCTCACACCCTTAGTCTACAGTTAGTGACAGGGTGAGAGATCTCTCAGGTCAATCTGTGGTGTAAAGTAATAACTTTTTTGCATGTCGGTTGGGGTCAAGGGCCTTGTTCAAGGCCACCTCAGTCGGTGTGTTATGGGCCCCTTGAGCTCTTGGGCCCCTGGGCCTGGTAGGCCCGTTCGGTAATACATCACTGGCTAGTCCCATGTCCATGCGCCCCCTCCCCCTTCTCAGGGCAGGTGGTGCAGCGGCAGACCTGCATCTGCATCCTTTATTTGAGGTATCCCAGCAGGTTTCATAATATTGACAGAAAGTACAGATGAAACACTTGGGTTTGCATTTCAGTATTTTGACTGTAAAGTTAATCAAATTACTCTACATTTACATTACATCATTTGGCAGACGCTTTTATCCAAAGCGACTTACAATATCACATTTTGTCAACAGTAGAGAAATCAACTATGCAACACTATCTATGACAGCTATGATTTTTTTGAAGGAATCGAGTAGCACTTGGGAGAAAGTAGTTTGAGAAGGAATAAGTAACATTAGTTGGACTTTTTTTTGAGTAGAGAGAGAAAGATGTTCAAGACTGAACTTAAATTGAAGAGTTACAGTATACTTACTGTGCTTCAGCCAGGTGTAATCATAGGCTATATAGACAGTCTATGGGTTTAATGTGTATGTGAGTAATACAGAGAAACAGAGAGATGTGATCAGCAGGATGATAAAAAGTAATGCAAATGTACTTTTACTTGAGTACTTTTGAATAGGCTACTTATTTTTTTACTTTTACTTGAGTAATTTCCTGGACTAGTAAATTTACTATACCTGAGTTAATGTTCACAAAATTAACAATACTTGTGCTTGAGTAGGATTTGTCAGGACTCTTTCCACCTCTGATAGGCAGATAAAAGAGCCCCATGAACACAGATACTTAGAAAGCCCCTCCCCTTCTTCTCTTATAGACAATATTATAGGGTGATGATATAAATGATTAAGCCCTTTGAAGCAGGGCAGTAAATGTAATAAGTGACAGCATCATCATTGATCAGGTTCTGGTCTAGGGGCCCCTGAGCTCTTGGGCCCCATGGGGCCTATATGCCCAGTTGGCCCGTTCAGTAGTCCAGCCATGTGTCGTGGCAAGTTACCATGACCCTTCATTATGACTGGACCCCCCCCCCCCATGGACATTATCCCTCTGACACTTAAAGGACTTTTACTTGACATCTTACATGGATATTTACATGGACCCCATTACTTTAAAGTCATACAGTACAGTCGGGGGGAAAAGAAAGAAACAAATTGTCGAAATACAATTTTATATGGTCTCTCCTGTTTCTAAATATCGCATTGTTTGACCAAGTAACCTGAGTTTTTACACAGCAAAATATTTAAGAAAAAAAAAGAAAAATGTAATATACAGTTTGAATAACTCAAACCCCCTTTGACTTTGACAAACCTCAACTCAAATAGGTACACAATGGAGTCCACTGCAATGAATGTGCATCGGCAAAACAGAAGCTGCCTTGGCATTACACTGAGCACTTTAGGAACACCATAGGTTTGACGTGTTGCATTCTGCAATATTTTTCTGCTGACCAAAGTTGTTGTTTTCACACCATTCTGTGTAAATTCTTGAGACTGTTGTGAGATCAGCAAAGTCAAGTCCCTTATCTTGTGAGTTGCATATTATGTAACGTTAGTGAGTTTGTTCAGTAACCACCTGCAATGCTGGCATTGGTAAAATAGCTGTTGAATTCAACATACTGCTATAATCAGAGTGAAATAAATTACAAACAATATATTGCATAATTACACCTCAAATTAGGTAACTCAGACAAACCGGAGCACTGAAATGATGATGCACGAATTTCCTACCTGTATGTAATTCCGACCTCGACAACCATTCATATATATATATATATATATATATATATACTGATGACTGCAGTCATCAGTACTGCATCTCAGTCAACACGGAAATAACTTTAGTTCCACCACGTTATAGTTCTGGCTATGGATTTACCTTGAAAATGACCATTTCCCGGTCGCGTGGTGAGTACACGAGTCACAACAAACTTTTATTGAAGTAACGTTTCGACGCAGGGTGCGTCTTTATCAGAGTCAGTTCAATAAAGGTTTCTATATACACTTGATCTGTGTGCTACAGTACTTTTGGATTTTATCCAAAGCCTCTCTTCTAAGACTTGCCCTCTCCTGAGAGCATGCACCGGACCAGCCTGCTGGGCTGCTTGGGTCGAATCGCGCCTATAACTTCATCCTGCAAGTATGTACATGTGAGTGTTTTGGCGCTGTTGGAATGTGTATTTTTGGTGACTGAATGGTAGGGTACTGAAGGGTAGGCTGCTGTACTGTTCACTCCCATAGTTAGCAGGAGGGGCACGGGGCTAGTTTCTAATGCACGCACAGGCAAGAGAAAGGCATCTATCTTCTTGACATTTACCTGAACCTTTACATGGATCCCATATCACTTTAAATGACTTTTACTTTGCACTTTAAAATTTATAATTTGAGATTGTTTTCTGGTTCCTCCATCTTCTGCTAGTGCTGTGATGAGGATTGCTGCACTGCATACTGCAGTGTTTGTAATATGATTACTCACTATGCCTATTAAAATTATATAGAATCTTATTAGCTTGTATTCGTGTCTTAAGTTGTAATGGAAATCTACATGTACCAAGTGCACAGCTGTGCTATCTGTGACGTCACAAGCTGCTGAGCAGACATTGAGAAGTGGCTCTCGGGTAGGTGTGAAGAGAAGATGCGAGAAACAAAACTATCACCTTAACCATACTGTTGGTCCTGTTGGCCTAGTTTTTATCTCTCATTTTTTGGTAAATAACTCGTAATGATTTGATTTAAACTGACATGTAAAGATAAAAAAAAAAGGCAAGATTGACAATCATATAGATCAAAAACAAAAAAACAATAAACCTTTACAGCAAGTGCAAAGATATATAATTGTATATAATGTATATAATTATATGATACCATCTATTCATATATATAATCTCATATTACAATTTATAACTGTATAATATATATAATAATATGGTAAATGGACTGCATTTATATAGCGCTTTTATCCAAAGTGCTTTACAATGTGCCTACATTCACCCATTCACACACATTCACACACCGAAGGCAGCAAGCTGCCACGCACACTGCCACAGCCGCCCAATACTATGTATTCAAATGCTATAATATACTATTATAGTATATTACTTTTATTACTATATTCTATGTTAATATTATTTACCACAATATATTACCACATGCCTGTTACCATTTGTATACAATTATCTGCACACACATCCCATCATCCCCATATTCACGACAGTCAGACACACACACACACACACACACACACACACACACACACACACACACACACACACACACACACACACACACACACACACACACACACACACACACACACACACATGGACGGACACTTCTCTTATTAAAATCCTGTTGAGATGCAGGTGAATGTGTCTTAGTTATTATGGCCTTAATCTGCTATCTGCACTGTGAGGGGGGGGGCTTTATGTGTCCAGGCCCAGGGCCCATCATGCCCACCATGTGTGTGTATGATGTGTGATGTCACAGAAATCATTTGCAGAGGTCTACTTAGTTTTCTCAGAAGTCCTCCCGCCTGTCGCTTCTCAGAAACGAGCCTCTGAGTGCAAAGAGAGCCGCGTGTTCACACCACAAAAAACAACTGCTGTTTGCTTCAAGAGGAAACCTGCCTATCTGCTGAGATAAGGACCTAAACACCTCCGCCCTTTTCACACCTAGAAAACCCCCACTTTGCACTCAACAAGAACTGAAAATGCATGCTGACATAAGCATGATCACATCATTTTTAATAATCTATTCATATCCTAATTAATATTAGGTCAATAATAGATTAGTGTAATTGTGTTAATATTCCCTAAAAATTCTAAATACTTTAGGCCTATAGATTCAAATGTTATTTTCTAATGTTAGAACTAAATGGTATACTGGTATACCATTTGTATACAAATATCTGCACACACATCCCATCATCCCCATATTCACGACAGACAGACACACACACACACACACACACACACACACACACACACACACACACACACACACACACACACACACACACACACTTTTTTATTATAATTTTTTCAGACTTTTCCCTATTTTCTCCCCAAAATTGTGAAATCAGACCAATACCATGCGACCCGCACCCACACAGACACCCACCCCACCCACATTAACTCCCAAGGCGCCAGCTCATACGACATTAACCCCCGAGGCACCAGCTCGTACCACATTTACCCTCGAGGCGCCAGCTCATACCACATTAACCCCCAAGGCACCGCTCATATTAAATTAACCCCGGAGGTGCCAGCTCATACCACATTAACCCCCAAGGCACCGCTCATATTAAATTAACCCCGGAGGTGCCAGCTCATACCACATTAACCCCCAAGGCACCGCTCATATTAAATTAACCATGGAGGTGCCAGCTCATACCACATTAACCCCCAAGGCACCGCTCATATTAAATTAACCCCGGAGGTGCCAGCTCATACCACATTAACCCCCAAGGCACCGCTCATATTAAATTAACCCCGGAGGTGCCAGCTCATACCACATTAACCCCCAAGGCACCGCTCATATTTAATTAACCCCGGAGGTGCCAGCTCATACCACATTAACCCCCGATGCACCGATCATAAGAATTTTACACCCAAGGCACCAACTCATACAACATTATCCCCCGAGGCGCCTGCTCATACAATTAACCCCCCAAGACGCCCCTCATATGAAATTAACCCCAGAGGTGCCAGCTCATATGACATTAACCCCCAGCACCAACTCATACGACATTAACCCCCAAGGCGTCAACACACACATACAACAAAGGGGCCGACAAGAGTCCCACCAAACTAAACTTGAAGGATGTGTAGCAGTCTGATAATCTAGTTATATATTTATACTTATATTATGTTAAGCCTAATTGTGCCATGAACATTAGATTTCTTCTCTATGTTATCATTATTATCACCGATGTAACAAGCTGGGCCACAAAAAGGACCAATGTCCGAGTGGGAAGCCTGTGGGGTAAGTGGCACTGAGGCAGGATGGGGTGAGTAACCTACCGAGTTGTGCAGAGGGGTTCATCTCCCATGGTACAGTGGCAGATACGGAGGAGTGCCATGTGAGTGGTGGCCCAGAGGCACCAGTAATTATACTCAGAGATACGGGAGCAATGCAGACACTGCTGCGTAAAGGAGTGGTGGAACTGTCAGGGGACACGTTCACAGGCCAGTTTGCGGTGGTCCGAGGTGTATGTGGGGGCACTGAACGAGTGCCTCTCCATTGTATCTACTTGGACTCGGACCTCATGCATGGTTACATCACCGTGGCAGTGATGCAGACTCTTCCCTGGGGGACAGTAGATCTAGTCCTGGGGAATGACGAGGCTGGCATGAGGGTTTTCCTTGAGGCCTGTGAACCGCCGCCGGTGGGGTCTCCTGAGAGGGAGCTCCTGGAGGCAGAATACCCTGAGCTAGTGTCAGTAGGTGTGGTTACTCACGCTCAGGCGAAGGCCATGGCCAATGAGCGTGGTGAGGAGCTGACGCCTGCACTAGTGGAAAGCGAGGAGGTTCCTGTAGCGCAGAGAGTGCCCGTGGTGGAGTCCGAGGGGGATGGTTTTGCCGAGGGGTCAGCTCTAGGTTTGGAGGAAATGTTCACGGAGGCACCGGGGCCTGTGAGTGAAGAGGGGGTTGAGGCTGAAGTGAGTGGAGAGCCCTCTGTTCCAGTTGGGCCTGTGTCTCTACTCCTAAATTGTCAGACCTTGGTGGAGGAGCAGCAGAGGGATCCGTCCCTGGGTCAGGCGATTGCGGAGGCGACTAGCGCTTGAGAGGCAGAGCAGGTCGCAGTCGGTTATTTCATGAGGGATGGCATGCTTTTCCAGAAGTGGAGGCCACCGGCATGGCCGGCAGATGTCGAGGGCGGTTTAGTAGAGCAGGTGGTGTTGCCTGAACGTTACCGACGGGAGGTAATCCACCTGGCTCACGATTCGCCGCTCGGTGGGCATCTGGCTGCACAGGAAACCAGAGAGAAGATTGTGCGTCACTTCTACTGGCCTCGTATATGGAAAGATGTAAAGCGGTATTGTCGAGCATATCCGACCTGTCAAGTGGTGGGGAAGCCTGGGAGGCTCCCACCCGTTGCGCCGTTGCAACCTCTAGCGGTGGAGACAGAGCCGTTCGCCCACTTGATAATTGATTGTGTGGGACCGCTGCCAAAGTCCAAGCGGGGGAATTAATATTTGCTCACGATTTTAGATACAGCCATCCGGTACCCAGAGGCAATTCCTTTGAGGAGTATACGGGCAAAGGTAATAGTGGAGCATCTGCAAAGGTTCTTTGCATGGGCTGGCGTTCCACGTACGATTCATTCGGATCGGGGGACAAACTTTACATCAGGTTTGTTCAGACAGGCGATGGCTGGGTGGAATAATACGACCAAATATTCCTCAGCTTACCATCCTCAGTCGCAGGGAGCCATAGAGAGGTTTCACAGTACATTAAAGGGCATGATTTGAACGTTTGTGGCGGCACAACCAAAGAAGTGGGATGAGGCCATCCCCTTTCTTTTGTTTGTGGTTCGTGAGGCTCCATCTGAGTCTTTGGGGTTTAGCCCTTTTGAGGTAATTTTTGGTCATCAAGTAAGGGGCCCACTGAGTATGTTCAAGGAGATGGTGGTCGAACGGAAAGAGCCTGGTGGGACTGAACAATATGTGTCCACTTTCCGCACAAGACTGAAGTTAGCGTGTGAAGTAGCAGGACGTAACATGGCTGGAGCTAAAGCTAAGATGAAAGCTCGATATGATAAGAAGGTGGGAAGGCGATCTTTCGATCCAGGGGATAGGGTGCTGCTGGCTGTCCCAGAGTCGAGGGATCCCCTGGGGCCTGGGTTCATGGGACCGTATCAGGTAGTGAGGAAGGTTGGGGAGGTGTGTTACCTAGACGGAGGAAAACAAGACTTTGCCACGTGAACCTGTTGAAAGCCTACGAGGAGCGTGAGGCGTGTGTGGGTTGTGCAGGGATAGAGGCAGACGACGATGCAGGCGGGGAGGGTCTGGAGCTGTCTGGGCCTCCACCGGAAGTCATTAGTGCACGTCTGTATAACTCATGAGCTCGAGTGGAACTGGAAGCCGGTTTAGGTCATCTCACGGGAGAACAGCGAGACGATGTTTTGCGCTTGTTAGACTCACACCTTTCTCTGTGTAGGGACGTCCCGGGGAGAACACCTCTGGCGGTGCATGATGTGGATGTGGGTGAGTCGTGCCCCATTAAACAGCATCCATATCGTTACCCCCCATGGAAAAATAAAGAGATACAGGAGGAGGTAGAGTATATGCTGGACATCGGCGCGATAGAGCCCGCTGACGGAGCGTGGAGTTCACCGGTGGTGCTTGTGGCGCAGGAGGGTAAAGCAGAGGGTGAAGCGACTTTTGAGCCTTGGGACATCTGGGGTCAAATGCATGTTTGTTGAACAATAACGAACGGGGTCGCTGGCAGGGTTTCGTCTGCGGGGAAATAGGTCTACATTCCCGGGTACAGCTGAGTAAGTAGCCGACTAGTCTTCTCACAGACCTAGCTTGTATGTGGCCAGATGATAGAAGAATTACGGGGTTATATGCATATTTGAACACATCTTTATTGCTGTTGGAATTGTATGTCAAACAGCTAACAAGCCCTTAGTCTATAACTGCATGGAAATGTAACGTTAGCATAATAGGTTAATGAGCTCTAAATATTTACGTTAACCGTGAGTAATAAAACGTTCTTGTTTCCGCAGGGTGACTGACGACCGAGAGGACTAGGACTGCTCTCTAGGCCAGCTGCTGACCCCCAGCTATGGGTCAGGATCAGGATTGATAGGAGGATTTTGTTGTTTATTTTTGTCTTCATAAAAAAGTTGAAAGATAGCTTTCAAAGATGTGTATCTTCTTCAACACCATCGCTTACATGTTGTATTTTCTCTAATATAATAGCTGATATATTGTTTCAATTGTTTGAGTCCATAGTCTTCTGTTGAGTGGTCGATTTGGTGCTATCAGGCCCGTATCCAGGGTTTCGAAATTGGGGAGGTCCAGACATGCAAGGGGAGGCGGATTCGGCGGCGCCTGCAAATTCTTTTTTGGGTTTTTTTTTCTCCCCTTTTTTAGCCATATTTAGAGGAATATCTCATTTTTAATTAACATTAGGATACTGTTGTGATGTAATTATTCAGTATTTTCTCCTTTTCTCACTCATTCAGAGCAAAGAGGGAGATTTATAGCATGATGATAATCAGGGGTGGAAGGAACGAATTACAACTACTCACGTTACTGTAATTAAGTACTTTTTTTGGGTACTTGTACTTTTAAAAGTTATTTTTTCAAGTCTGTAATTTTACTCTTACTTAAGTATGGATTGCACCATGTAATCTACTTCGTTACTTTTTAAATCATACTGAGTACTGAGTACAATTTGAATTAATTAAATCCAAACATCCAAACCTTTGATCTGCATTTTACGCAGCCAATAAACTCTATCAGCTGATCGCAAACGGGGCAATGAAAACCATGAAATGGGGGGGCGGGGAGACGCCCACAGGTTAGATGTTGTTTTCCGGCATGACCACGCCAGAGACGGGGATTTCAAGCCGCTCGTAGGTAGGGATGGGACTCGACTCGAAACCCGAAAATCAATAAGGTCCGACCTTATCGATACTGTTATCGAGTAGCGGCCGTTTGGTCCATTAATTCTTTCCCCTCTGATCTGTCCGCTGAATTCGCTGTCAAGCGCCCTGTCTCTGTCACTGACTCAAGCATGTGTGCTGCCGTGCCGTGCAGACAGTGACTGTCTAAATAACACTTTTAATTCAAATTCGATTAAGGATGGAATCACGTGCATCACGCGTGATGCGACATGCCCCCTGTTCACTGCTAATTTGATCATTAATTTGGTTGCGAACTTGCGTGACAGACCAGTCGACACAGGACTCAGGAGGAAGTGACATGATGCTGAACCCTTCACCAAAGTGAAAGACAAACCTGAAACCAAATGCCACCCAAGGTATGCATTGTCCATGGACGCCACGCAAGTCCCGTTCGTTGACATAATCCACTTGATAAAATAATCCCAAAATATGCGGTCTGTGACACGTCATGACATGTACCGTTGTCCGACCATATTAGGAGGGCAGGCGGCAATGTAGCCTAATAGGTGACCATGGGTATAGACAGCATTGATTGTATATATTAGGTATAGAGGCTAGTCTACCCAGTGTGGATATTCAATGTGTATTCCGTAAAAAAAAACAATAAAAATAAGCCCAAATAGTTTGCAGTGCACAATACATGTGTTTTCACAGCAATATAAAATTGAGAGAGGGAATTATGACCTGTTTAACTCCTAACAGCTTGCTATAGGCTATAAAAAAATACTAATGACAAGATTTTTGTTTCAATCAAAGCAAATATTTAAATTAAAATACAACCATTAATTTCATAATAGTTGTTTCCACTGGTTCAGTATCAGTACAGAGCACATCTTGAAAAGTCGGGAAACTAATCATAAGGATAACAGTTACTCGGTATGTGAATAACATTTATTTTCTTTATTGTTGGAAAAAGTGTTGCTGATGTCTGTGCTGCTATTATTATTTTACTTGCATATCATGTGGGCCCTATTCCTTTTCAAATAAATGCACAGCATCAGCATCAGGGGTTTTTGTTTATTGGAGGCGAGGCTAATCCTTCTGTTCAGAAATAAAACAGTCACAGACTCACAGTTAAGCAATACAAAAACAGTTCTGTAAAAAAAAAGGTGAAATGTTCATCCTTCTAGCAAATCTAGGTACATTTCAGACTTGAAAGCAGTGTCCTGTCTTCTCTGAGGTGACATGCAAATTAACTAGATTCATATGATCAAATGTTTCCTGTCCTCTTTAAGAGTCAAATGCTTACCAGTATTATTACAAATTAATAACATCTTTGGGATAAGCAAACCTTCAGCAGGTGTGACTGACAGACCCCTCCCACCCACCAGTTTTCAGTTATTTAGGGTTTTGCTCCCTGTTGATACTAAGAAGGGATTGATCTTTCATTCATATCATTTATTAGAGAAATATGCTTTGTTGAAAGTGTATAATGTATTTTCTACATGGATCTCCCATTTCAAGTGAATGCCTGTGACAGCCTGCTATTAAAAATCGATGGTTAAAAAAGTAACTAATACTCCGAGTAGTTTTTTAGAAGAGTACTTTTTACTTTTACTTAAGTATATTTTTAACACCAGTACTTTTACTTGTAATTGAGTAATATTTCAGTAAGGTAACAGTACTTCTACTTGAGTACAAAATTTCAGTACTTCTTCCACCACTGATGATAATGCTCTATATCTCCCTATTTGCTCTGAATACACCAGTTAACATGACACAGAAAACTTAATGACTAGACTAATTATTCTGATCTGAATGGCATATATCAAGAAACATTGACTCCTCTCTTTGCTGTATAGTGGGAGGTGCATTTTTGAGTAGGCTATTAAAATAGCATGTCAAGTTCACATTTCTTTATTGCCAGATTAAACAATTCGTATTGGTTGTTGGTTGGTTCAACACAACATGTGCGTGCATGCGCGCTTCTTCTTCTTCTCTAGCCTACAAGCATGTAACTTCCTTGATTGTTATTGTTGATAATTCTATTTAAATAGGCTACATTTTCATTTCCCGAAACATTCTTAAACAAGAAAGGATCCGAGAGATCTCTCACCTAGTCTACAGTTAGTGACAGGGTGAGACATCTGTCATCCACAGTTAACAGGCAGGGTTAAGAAAAGCCTGACTGTGGTGAACATGTCACACATGGGGAAGTAGTTTTCAACCTACCTTTTCTTAGCAGTTCCTCTGGTGAACGTTTTCTCTCATCACACAAAATGCTTGAACTGGATACATTCAGGTCCGTTCAGATTGTTTTCACAACTTAAAAGAGTGAAGAACGTCAGTTTATGCTTCTCACTTTTTTCTCACGTTTTCACTTTGAAACTGGACGTGCGGTTTGTGATGCTTATAACAACCATAATAACGGATAGCCTATGCATTGCAATATATTCAGTTGGCCCCGCTTCCTGATGACGGTCTGAAAAAATTAATTACAGAGCAGTAAGAATTTGGTGGCTTAAACAATTGAGTTGGTTAGTTTTTACACCAATTTGCCGGCTGGCGGTGTTCGGACCTTCGAGCCAATCACAGTGCTTAAAAACGCATGACCCACCCAATGGGCAAGCCAGGCACAGTTTCGTCTGAGCCATGGAGCTGATCGATTGTGTTGTGAAATAATCAACAAGGATGGTTAGGGTCCAGCTGATTGTGATGGGCTGGTCTGGACTAAAGTCCACGTTCATCCCATTGTCTCAATGTGCTGCTGCTTTCACCTTCTGCAGCTCCCACTGTCACATCATCTCACCTGAAGTGACTGCTTGCTAGTTTGTGAGCTTGCCTTTGGTGGTATGGAGCCTTCCTTTTCTGTGGTGCTGAAGTTGCATTAGATCTCTGTGTAATGTTTGTTTTAAGTCATGCTCTGTAATGGTTTGGCATTTAGTCTTCATTCAGGCAAACAATTACGATGGGAACAATGCATTTTAGCAAGATGTCTTTGATATGAGTTGCATTCAAATTTGATACAGTATTTATGTGTAAAGCCTAAAATGGCATTTGTAAGCTCAGGTCAATCTGTGGTGTAAAGTAATAACTTTTTTGCTTGTCAAATTGATGAAGGAGGGCACTTCAAGTGACGTCACCTTAGGGCAACACACTGTGTTCATCCTGTTAAGACATACATTCACCTGCATCTCATTAGGATTCACAGCACAGCCACCTGAACACTCAAAGCCAACCCCACAATAACAAGAAATACATTCACCTCACAGGATTTAAGTGCAGGTACACTCAATTAAAGCCAAAAGCAAAATAACCCTCTAATGGGAAAGTTGGGCAAGATACGCGGTGGCCCTGCAAAGAGGCTTGATATTATTATTATTATTAATAATAATTTAAGCTTTTTTCAGGGCAGTCTCACTGAGAGCAATGCTCTCTTTTTTAGGAGCGCCCTGTTCACATCTGCTGGCCACTGAGCAGCTCCACTGGAGCGTTTGGGGTTAAGGGCCTTGTTCAAGGCCACCTCAGTCAGTGTGTTATGGGCCCCTTGAGCTCTTGGGCCCCTGGGCCTGGGCCTGGTAGGCCCATTCGGTAATACATCCCTGGGTGGGATTGTAGTCCAGGCAAAGTAACTCATTTTGGAACCAAAAAACAAACTAATTGTAAAAGAATTTTTTGCAGCTTAGATCATTTCTATGAGGTGTCCAGAACAACATACTAAAAGTCCTAAGAAATCCTAGTTGAGGAAATATGTTTAATTCTCATCAATCCAAGATGTGTGCCAGTAAGGCCAGACAACAATACACCCCAATGGGGCTATTTTTTTCCTTTACTCCTATCAAAATAAAACTTTATACAATGAAAGTATCCATGAAAAGTAACATTTTTTGTATTACAAGTTTCTTTGAAAATTAATTTGAATATGCAAATGAGCTATACACTAATCGAATATAGGCTACCCAAAATATACCCGCATAGGAGTAAAGGAAAAAATGAAGCCTATCACAATCAAACCTCACACAGTGAAAGTATACATGAAAAGGAACTTTTTTGTTTTACAAGTTTCTTGGAAAAATCTATTTTAAATATGCAAATGAGCTCAACACTAGGCCTAATTGACTTGTCCAATAAGCCATAAAGTCACAAGTAAAACAGGGGCCAAATAACTAACACATTCATGTCTATTCAGTAAGTTAACCTATGCATAAACAAGATAAATTTGAAGTCACTTGCCACACTTACCTGGGTCACTTGCCACAAAAAAACTTATATTGACCTTAAGAATTGATTGCACAATCTTGCCTCCAGTTGCTTTCTAAAAAAATTTTTTTATTTGCGAACAAGCCTAACCAGATAGAAATGTCTAGTTAGAAAGGAGTTGGTGGGAGGTACGGTGGTGATTTGATTTGATTTGATTTGAATTTATTTGATGGTTAAAAAAATCAAGATTACATGTGCTGGACAGAGTACAGACATGAGACATTGAAATAAAATAAACATCAAGGATGAGCACAATAAAGTCAAGAACTTATTTCCATTGTGGTCCTTGGTCTTAAACACAAAAGCAGCAATACAATCATAAAAGAAATAAAACAATAAGATAAAAACAAACAGTTAATACAACAGTATCAAAAAACATATTTTAAAACCTAATCTTGGATTTTATCTGAAAGCCATGATTTGACCTTTTTCTTGAAAACACCACGACTGTTTATATCTTTTATCTGGAGGGGCAACATGTTCCAGTTTGAAGCCCCAGCTAATTTAAAGGAGCATTTCCCCATGTTTGTTCTAAAACCAGGTAGCCGCAGATCTGCAGTGCTGGCTCTAGTGTTGTGGGAGTGTGTATCTCCACATCTCTGGAAGTGACTGCTAAGATAATCTGGGGCCCTGTTGTTTAAGATGTTGTGGACCATGTTAAGTTGCAACTGGACAAACCTAGCATGCACAGGGAGCCATCCCAGCTTCAAGAATAAACTTTTGCCCACATGGACTCTAGGGGCTAAACCCAGGGTAAGCCTTATTAGTCTATTCTGGGAAATCTGCAGTTTTTCTTTTAGAACCTTGGTCAGACCTCCATACCAAGAAGAGATGGCATAATCAAAACAGGAGGATACGAGAGAGTTGGCTAACAAAAAAAGACTTGACTGGTCTAGAAAGGGAGCTTTCCTGGCTAGAAATTTAGTTCTGCCAGTCACCTTTTGAATAGTTTTCAGGGCCATAGTTTCGCCTCCTAGGCTACTATCTAGGTGGCAACCTAGGTAGCTGACCGAAGCTTTAGCTACAAATGACTGACCCTCGAGGACAATTGTGGGCGAGACCAATTTGCATAACCTGGGTTTGGAGCCAAAAAGAACATATTCTGTTTTGGCCATGTGAAGCGAGAGTTTGTTATCTGTTAGCCATGATTTAATTCTTTTAAATTCATCACTTAAAGTGGATTGAAGCCTCTCCACGTCCTTGTCGGAGGACAGGATGGCAGAATCATCTGCATACAGAAACAGGTTGACATTACAAGCAGAATGTAGGTCATTTATGTATATTAAGAACAGTAAAGGGCCTAAGACACTCCCTTGAGGCACTCCGCATGTCACAGGTAACGCAGTAGAGAATTGACCATAAAGTGGTAAGTGCAGTGGTAAGCACTATCGCCTCACAGCTCGAAGGTCGTGGGTTCGATTCCCACCTGGGACGATGTGAACGCTGAAGGAATGCGTGCCCGTCCGCATGTTCTCGAGTGCCCACCGCCCGGGTGGGGTTGTCAAAAGGGCCTTTCTGTGTGGAGTTTGCATGTTCTCCCCGTGCCTCCCGGGGGTTTCCTTCATATAGGAACCCCCTTCACAAAAACATGCAATATCCTGGTTGCTAATGTGGTTCCTCCTCTGGTCATTAAGGGCGCCTGTTCAGAGGGAGGGGAACTGGTTGGAATAGCGTGAACCTCCCACGTGCTATGTCCTACCGATGAAGCTTCCTCTGGCAGGTGAAAAGAAGCGGCTGACTGCCCATGTCTCGGAGGAAGCATGGAGCCAGTCTCGGCTCTCCCCAGATCGGCAGAGGATGGAGTAGCAACCAGGATTGAGAAATCAAGTGAGCACTAATGGGGGATAAAATGGGATAAAAAATCGGGAAAATTAAAAAAAGAAGAAGAAAGGAGTTGGTAACTTAAAATGTTCCGATTGGGTTTCTAGCCTAGATATTGCTGTTGCTAGCTTCTCATAACACTGCAAAGCTACTTTACAAACGGTGGAAGTCTGATGTGTGGCCCGCCTGGTCTGAAATACTTGCTTACTACAAAAACAGAAGCAGTTTTGGTGTCTGGCAAAATTATTTAAAGAGCTGGAATGTCTGGAAAGTGTCTATCTGGTTTTTCATCTGTCTTCTGTGTGAGAGTGAATCGTTTAGTTGGTAAGAATGACTTCTGCCTGTTATCTCGTAATCTTACCAACAATACCAATTATTTGTAAATCTACCAGCCCAAAATGTAATCTCACCACGTTACTAATGACTAAGATGGCTATTCTGACTTTCTGTCATGTCATTAGGTTAGGCTTGTTCGCAAATAAAAAAAATTTTTTAGAAAGCAACTGGAGGCAAGATTGTGCAATCAATTCTTAAGGTCAATATAAGTTTTTTTGTGGCAAGTGACCCAGGTAAGTGTGGCAAGTGACTTCAAATTTATCTTGTTTATGCATAGGTTAACTTACTGAATAGACATGAATGTGTTAGTTATTTGGCCCCTGTTTTACTTGTGACTTTATGGCTTATTGGACAAGTCAATTAGGCCTAGTGTTGAGCTCATTTGCATATTTAAAATAGATTTTTCCAAGAAACTTGTAAAACAAAAAAGTTCCTTTTCATGTATACTTTCACTGTGTGAGGTTTGATTGTGATAGGCTTCATTTTTTCCTTTACTCCTATGCGGGTATATTTTGGGTAGCCTATATTCGATTAGTGTATAGCTCATTTGCATATTCAAATTAATTTTCAAAGAAACTTGTAATACAAAAATGTTTACTTTTCATGGATACTTTCATTGTATAAAGTTTTATTTTGATAGGAGTGAAGGAAAAAAATAGCCCCATTGGGGTGTATTGTTGTCTGGCCTTACTGGCACACATCTTGGATTGATGAGAATTAAACATATTTCCTCAACTAGGATTTCTTAGGACTTTTAGTATGTTGTTCTGGACACCTCATAGAAATGATCTAAGCTGCAAAAAATTCTTTTACAATTAGTTTGTCGTAAAACGCTACTTTGCCTGGACTATTGGTGGACCTGAAGCATTACTGACTTCCAACTTTGTCATTGGTAGAGAGCTGGTTTGAGCCCAGACGTGTCCAGATTTTAACCCAGTTTTTACCCCCAACAACCTAGATTAGGTTAGGCAAGTAAATTGCATTTTAGACACTGGTGCATATCCTGGGTTAGGCACATGGTCAGGGCATTTTACAATGTCTTATAATAATGTGTTTGGACCTATTTTAAAGGGAACCTTCTTAGCTTTCATTTAAGGGCAGTTGCGATTTTTTTTCTGACAAATATAGAGGTCAGTTGAGCTCTTCACAATCATAGACTGTATAATAAATAGTTCACAACGTCAATGACACACATTTTTCCAGCCCATATACTTTCTTTTAGCCCTCTGGCATCAAGGAACATCAGAAACACAAAACACAAAAACTGGAATGCTCACAGGACTAAGGATTCTGGAAATATATAATACTAGGCCTAGGCTCGCTGGGCTCACTGTCGACTGCCCTGCAGCTCACTGAGCTGGCCCCCTCACATACACACGCTACGCGGCCTCGCCCGCAGCTCAGCTCGGCTCTCTCTCTCCCCCTCGCTCCCTCTCCCTCAGTCTCTCCCCATTCTCTCTCTCTCTCTCCTTCAGTCTCTCTCTCGTGTGTGTGTGTGTGTGTGTGACTGATGACATCATCAGTGATGTCACAATACCTATGTATGACATCAGTGATGACATCATCACTGATGACATCATCACTGAACTATAGCCTCAGGGCAATTAATCTGCCCTAATTTAAAAAATCCGGCTCCGTCAGGTCACCCACACGGGTGCTCTTTACACCCCCTGAAAATTACAGCCCGATCGCACGTAAAACGGCACAGCTGTGGTCGGCCGAAATTCTGCTCGCACACACGCACACACACACACACACACACACACACACACACACACATGGACGGACACTTCTCTTATTAAAATCCTGTTGAGATGCAGGTGAATGTGTCTTAGTTATTATGGCCTTAATCTGCTATCTGCACTGTGAGGGGGGGGGCTTTATGTGTCCAGGCCCAGGGCCCATCATGCCCACCATGTGTGTGTGTGATGTGTGATGTCACAGAAATCATTTGCAGAGGTCTACTTAGTTTTCTCAGAAGTCCTCCCGCCTGTCGCTTCTCAGAAACGAGCCTTTGAGTGGAAAGAGAGCCGCGTGTTCACACCACAAAAAACAACTGCTGTTTGCTTCAAGAGGAAACCTGCCTATCTGCTGAGATAAGGACCTAAACACCTCCGCCCTTTTCACACCTAGAAAACCCCCACTTTGCACTCAACAAGAACCACTCAGAAGTTAACTGAAAATGCATGCTGACACAGCTGTTGAATTCAACAATTTGATTAGAGTGAAATAAATTATAAACAATCAACACATGTTGCATGCAGGTGTAATTACACCTCAATGAAGGTCAACAACAGACACGTTTGATGTTAAATCCGACAAACCGGAGCTCTGAAATTAAACCCACCACGTCTCTTGCCCAGGACAAAATTATCCCTTATTTTGACAAAATGCTCCATACGTTTATGGGCAATTAGAGGGTAATTGTGCTTTTGGCTTTAATTGAGTGTACCTGTGCTGTAAATCCTGTGTTGAGACAGCGTCCAAAATTAGCACCAGCCACCAGCCAAATGCTGGTCAAATATGAAAGTGGCTGGTAGATTTGCTTCACTCACCATCCCAAAAAAACCCACAATGTAAAGATCGGCGCGGCCTGGGGTCCTTCAGGCTAGAGCGAGGTGCTCGGCACAGGCGAATGACGTGCCACGCACAGGCCTTCTTGAAGGCATCCTCTCTGCCTCTGGATGCCTTTGCCCCCGGAGGGTCTGGTGAGACGAAGGAGGAGCGCGGCCGGAAGTAAACCCACAGGGCCTGAGCCTCCATGCACCGAAGGGTCTTGCAATGCTGCGGTGTAGCACTGGCTCTATTGCAGCGGATTGGGCGTGATCGGCCCTTCCGCGGGCAACGTTGCAGACAGAGTAGGAGGGCTGATCCGTGAGCGGCTGCTTCCAGGACGCGGGTCGGGGTCTTAATCGGCCTCGGCTGGGTCTACTGGGCGAGGGTGTATGATGTTCGACAGACCCGAAACACCTTACGACCCCAGTTAACATCACTAATGACGCGTCCCAGCGCATGCGGTAGTATGTATTTTTTAACATAGAATTCTGGCTGCCCTGACCAGTGACACTTAGGAATAGACTAGGTGACAACCAGGTATAGATTGGTGACAAGCTGGAGAGACAGTTGACGGTCAGAGAGACGGCATCCGGTACGGGATGGGTTTAGCACCCCAGCCTGGCTCTCTCGTGAGGGAGAAATACACAAAGGCTAGAGCGAGGTGCTCGACAGACCCGAAACACCTTACAACCCCAGTTAACATCACTGATGATGCGTCGCAGCGCATGCGGTAGTATGTATTTTTAACATCTATCTATTGAGTGGCTGGTAAAATTTTAACATTCACTAGCCATTTGACTGGTGGACAAAAAAGTTAACTTTGGACCCTGTATTGAGATCCAGGTGTATGTATTTCTTGTTATTGTGCTGTTGGCTTTGAGTGTTCAGGTGGCTGTGCTGTAAATCATGTTGAGAGTCAGATTAATGTGTCTTAGTTATTCTGGCCTTAATTCCGCATACCGCTGTGCGCTGTGAGGGGGAACTCTTTATGTGACCATCATGTCATAATCCACCTATGGGCATAAGATGTTGAAAGAAGTACATTCCTCTATACCGGTCGAGAGGAGTGGAACAAGATCCCTAACGGACTTAAATCTGCAAATTCTCTAAATGGTTTTAAAAACCAGAAAAGATGATTGCTGAGTAAACTAGAGTAATGTGTCTTCCGTTGTAATGGTTATTGAACTTGTGGGTTTTTGTTGATTGTACTATTTGATTTATTTGACGTTATGTGTTACCGTATGTCCTGTTTTTATAAGACCAGGGACCATGTTTGAAATAAGTGTTCACACTTTTAGATGTCTATCCCTTGGATTTTGTCTGCTATATCCATAAATCAATCAATCAGTCAGTCAATCAATCAATCAATCAATCAATCAATCAATAAGATACTCTGGTACCATAGACCTATGAGCATCCTTATGCTTGACCATGGTGTTTGTTATGGCCAATCCATGTCTAAAGCACTGTGCACAGAAGTCCAATAACAGAACACTCAGGTTCAGATGAGGGAAGCCATCCCAATCACGCCCCTCTGAGTGCTGTGAGCATTCTAGTTTTTGTGTTTCATGTCTCTGATGTTCCTTGATGCCACAGGGCAAAAATAAATTATAATTTAGGTGAAACTTGTGGGAAAATGTGTGTCATTGATGGTTTTGAAGAGCTCAAGTGACCTCTATATTTGTCAGAACCCCAACCCACAACTGGCCTTAAATGAAAGCTAAGAAGGTTCCCTTTAAAATAGTACAAAAGATTGAAAACTGCCCTGACAATGTGCCTAAACCAGGATATGCACCAGCGTCTAAAATGCAATTTACTTTAGGGGTGGTTCACTTCACAAGCTGGTAACTGTGTCACAGCTACCACTCAGGAATGGCTATCATACCAAAATATCATCTACAGACATGTATCTTATATCAAAAATCATAATTAAGTTTTGCCACCTTGAGTGGTACCGACAAGTGAAATTTTTAGCTCAGGCCCATGGACTAATAGGACAGAGCATGTGGGAGAATCACGCTATTCCCATCAGTTCCCTTCCCTTCGAACAGGTGCCCTGACCAACCAGAGGAGGCGCTAGCGCAGCGACCATGACAAATACCCCCCCCCACACACACACACACACACACAAACACCCAAATCGAGGCACACATCTCTGCATGCCTCAAAGACATCGGTGAATGGATGTCTCCCCACCACCTCAAGCTCAATCTTGGTAAGACAGAGCTTCCTCCCAGGGAACGACTGCCCTCTCACACACCTCGCATCTCCATTGACAACACGACTGTTTTACCGTTTTACCCTCTCAAACAGCTAAGAACCTCGGGGTGATCCTTGACAACCAGCTGTCCAGTTCGGCCTGAGGGAAGCGATTAATTTCCCCATAGGATAAATAAAGGGTAACTTGACACAACTCCTGGTCCAGGGAAGGGCAGGCACTTGTCATCTCCCACCTGGACTACTGCAATGTTCTTCTGGCTGGGCTACCTGCCTCTGCCATCCGACCGCTACAGCTCATTCAGAACGCTGCAGCCTGTGAACCGTCTGGTGTTCAACCAACCTAAATTCTCTTATGTCACTCCCTTCTTCCGGGACCTTCACTGGCTTCCCATCTCGGCACACATCAAATTCAAGATACTGGTACTGGCCTATAGGGCGGTACACCAGACAGCTCCTCCATATCTGCAATCTACGGTCAGGTTCCAAACCTCGCATCGCTCCCTCCTTTCCTTCACCCGTGCATCCTCCCTCCATCACTCATCCCGATCGCGACTCTTCTCGTCCCTGATGCCACAATGGTGGAAGTTAATGTGAGGCTGTGGCATTATTGTATTTGATTTATTTATTTGAGTAGACCCAATGACGCATACCAGAACATTTTAGTTATGACTGACATGTTTACCCGCTATTCATGGGTGGTCCCCACCCGCGACCAAACTGCAAAAACCATTGTTCGTGCTATTTGGGCTCACATTCAGGCGGTTGTCTGCAGCCTACAGAAAGACAGGGTTGAACCACGAGCTCCACTTAAACCGGTTAAGGTTTCTTATCCCCTGGAGGTAGTGGCCCTTGATTTTCTTTCTTTGAGTAGACCCATACCAGAACATTTTAGACATGTTTACCCGCTATTCATGGGCGGTCCCCACCCGCGACCAAACTGCAAAAACCACTGTTCGTGCTATGCTCACATTATTCAAACATTTGGCTGCCCGTCCCACTTTCATGCAGACCAAGGCCCAAATTTCGAATCAGAGTTGATGAAACAGCTTTGTGATATGTATGGCATTGCAAAAAGTCATACTACGCCCTATCATCCTGCAGGCAATGGCAGAGTGGAACAGATGAACCAAACTTTATTGAATATGTTGCGCACGCTCGAGGTGGAGAAGCAGAGTAGGTGGCCAGAATACTTGCCAGAGTTGCTCCCTCCACTCCTCCACCCGTGCATCCTCCATCACTCATCCCGATCGCGACTCTTCTCGTCCCTGGTGCCACAATGGTGGAAGTTAACGCGCTCCCCCCTTCATTCAGGAGGGTCGAATCACTACCCATATTTCGGCGGAGACTAAAAACACACCTTATCAGGCTACACCTGGCTGGGCCCTTCTGGAACTACTGTAGCATCTTTCTCCCTCTTCTTAAAAAAATCCAACTGTTACTCAAACTACTTTCTACAAGTGCTACTCTATTCCTTCAAAAGGTCTTAGCTGTCATAGATTGTGTTGCATAGTTGATTTCTGTACTGTTGACAAAATGTGATATTGTAAGTCACTTTGGATCAAAGCGTCTGCTAAATGACGTAATGTAATGCAAGCATGTCGTGCTAGCTTGTCAGGAAGGTGGCTGAACACAAAAATTTTGGCGAGGGGAATTTTTTTTTCCAAAGGCATCCCAACAAACATTGTCTCGACCACGACGTCACCAGCCAGTATAATTTCTGTAATCGTCTACCCAGAAAGTCATGCCGCTGCCGGCCACAAGGTGACGTTGTCTCCACGTTCCCCCACGGTAGCGTATAGACCAGGGGTGCCCAACCTTTTTTGACCGAAGATGTACTTTTCAAGTAGCCAGCCTCCCGAGATCTACCAGTCCAGTTTCAACATCGCAAACGCACACACATCGTTTCCAGCCTGCAGTAACTAACCTCACAACACTTTCTCGTTGTGCCACAACCACTTGACATTAGGGCTGTGAATCTTCACTGGCCTCACGATTCGATTCGATTACGATTCAGAGGGCTATGATTCAATTCGATTACGATTATCGATGCATCTTAAATAGATGCATCACTTTTTTTCCCCAATACATGATTTATTTTTTCTCACTTTCTTTTTTCTCACTGTGTGGCTACTTTTAAAATAGAAGTGCATTTGGAATTGCATTGTATTATGATCCATAATTAAAATAAACAACTGCATGTACTTCCATTATATTTTATTTGATTATTATTATTATTTTTAATAATCGATTTTTGACGCGATAGACCTGGGGTCAGTCCGCGGTCGACCAGTAGACCGCGATCGACTGGTTGGGCACCACTGGTATAGACTGTCTCTTGAAAAACAAGAAATATTGATCTTACTTATATTGCTTTGAAAACACCACATGTAGGTGTCTTTTGTGTTTGTGTTGAATAAAACGACAATTTGATTGACAATTTATTTGGTTGTGTCATCAGATAGTCACACACAGTATGATGTGTAGTGTGTACTCCACGTGCAATGACTACCATTAGCCCTACATAACACCAGTTTTTTTTGATCTGAAAGCACATTTATATCAGTATAGTTTTAACCTGTGGTGTGTGTAAGTGGCTTTTTATTGTATTTATCCTCCTTGGACTCCCGGCGCACAAAGTAGGCCTACACAAGAGATGGACAAGAAATTAAGCTGTACAGAGAGTAGACGCACGCACAGTCAACATAAAGTCTGTTACATGATCTAAAATATATACCTGTCTCATCACTGGTTGGAATCATGAAACTGAATTAGCGGGGCAGCCTTGCAATGCAAGATCCAGTAGGGACCTGCACGTTGAAGCTTAAGTCCTCCATGTTGAGGACAGTATACAGTATATGGGAAAATGCAGAGATGAACTTCAACAAATCGATAGCCTAGTAGTTGTTAAGGCAGGACTCTGAAGTCAGCGCTGTGTTGTTTTGGTATGGTACTTGGTTTGAGTCCCAAAAGTTTGGGAAGCCCTGCCCTAGACATTCCCCCAAACCACCCCTCGAATCCTGACTCTCTACGACCTTCGTATCCCTAGGTACAGGTCCTTTTCCCCTTCCGGCCTTCCCACCACCCACACCTCCTAGCCACCGCACCCCCCCTACACACCCCTCAAATAGAGCACCGCAGGAATGAGTCCGGATGTAGCGGGTTCGTCAGGGGAAAAGTCTATGTGGATTTTTGAAAAAATAAACGCCGCAATAACGCTCAGCGAAACTTCGCCGTTGGTATGCACAGTTGCATTGACTGATGTTGATGATGAGGTTCGGAAAATATTATTGATGTGCGAATTAATCGCACGAAAAAAACGCTCCCGATGTAAGCCTTAGCCTTCGTTCACACAAGACGCTTAACGTAAGCAGAACTGAAGCTTGAGGCAGGCTCACACTGAGTCATTCACACAAGAAGCCTTCTCTTTTCCTCTCAGCGCCTACTCGGCGCCTTGAACCCGCCCACAACTCCCATTGACTTCATGCCTGGCTTGACAGATCAATGCTCGGCTTCAGCACGCATCAGGCTTGGAATATGCGTGAATCCTGAACGATCGCTTGAGCAAGGCGTGGGCGTGGCTTCGGCATGACACGCACGCAGGTGGTGTGAACGGCTTCGCCTGTTAACAAGGACACCTAAATGAAACTTGTGGGTTCAGTGTAGGTAGAGCTTAGGTTGAGCGTTGCTTCCGCGTATAGTGTGAACGGGGGCTTAATGGTATACATTCTACCAGGTGAGCAACCGGGATGCCCCAAACTTTGACCACCAAAATCGAATCAGTTCAGCCTTGAGCCAAATTTAAAAACTAGAACGACCGCACCGCGGATTTACGCCTCTGCCATTCTTGAGTCCAAATCGCCATTTGAGGCAAATTGGAAGACATTCTGTCAAGGGGCTCCTGAGATGTTGCGTTACAGAGCTTGGAAATTGGGTGTGTGAGGTCACAGTGACCTTGAACTTTGACCTTTGATAACCAAAATGGAATCAGTTCATCCATGCGTCCAAGTCGATGTTTGAGCCAAATCAGAAGAAATTCCATCAAGCCGTTCTTGAGATATCGCGTTAACGAACTTGGGAATGGTGTTTGTGAGGTCACAGTGACCTGGAACTTTTATAACCAAAATGGAATCAGTTCATCCTTGAGGCCAAGTTAATGTTTGAGGCAAATTTGATGAAATTCCCTCAAGGCATTCCTGAGATATGGCGTTAACAAGCTTGGAAATGGCGTTGGAGAGGTCACAGTGACCTTGACCTTTGACCACGAAAATCTAATCAGTTCATCCTTGCGTCCAAGTCGATGTTTGAGGCAAATTTGATGAAACTCCATTAAGGCATTTCTGAGATATCGCGTTAAGCTTGAAAATGGTGTTCGAGAGGTCACAGTGACCTTGGCCTTTGACCACCAAAATCTAATCAGTTCATCTTTGAGTCCAAGTCGATGTTTGAGGCAAATTTGATGAAATTCTGTCAAGGCGTTCCTGAGATATCCCATTAACAAGCTTGAAAATGGCATTTGAGAGGTCACAGTGACCTTGACCTCTGACCACCAAAATCTAATCAGATCATCCTTGAGTCTAAGTCGATGTTTGAGGCAAATTTGATTTGAAATTCCGTCAAGGCGTTCCTCAGATATCACGTTAACGAACATCGGACGGACGGACGTACAGTACGTACGGATGGACAACCCGGATCCATAATGCCTCCGGCCTGGCTATCGCCGGCGGAGGCATAATAATCCCTGAAGGTGTTCCTCATATTGTGTTAACAAGCATGAAAATGGCGGTCGTGAGGTCACAGTGACCACCAAAATCGAATCAGTTCATCTTTGAGTCCAAGAGGAGGCTTGAGCCAAATTTGAAGCAATTCTGTCAAGGTGTTCCTCAGATATCACATTAACGAGCATGACAATGGCATTCGTGAGGTCACAGTGACCTTGAACTTTGACCGCCAATACTCTAATCAGTTCGCCCTTGAGTCCAAGTACACGTTTGAGCGAAATTTGAAGCAATTCCATCAAGGCTTTCCTGAGATATCACGTTAACAAGAATCATATTATGCACGTACATACAGTACGGACAACCCAAAAACATAATGCCTCCGGCCTGGCTATCGCCGGCGGAGGCATAATAATCCCTGAAGGTGTTCCTCATAGCATGAAAATCGTGGTCGTGAGGTCACAGTGACCTTGAACTTTGACCACCAAAATCTAATCAGTTCATCTTTGAGTCCAAGAGGAGGCTTGAGCCAAATTTGAAGCAATTCTGTCAAGGTTTTCCTCAGATATCACATTAACGAGCATGACAATGGCATTCGTGAGGTCACAGTGACCTTGAACTTGCACCAGCTGCACGACCACACATAAACCAGAAACTAAAAGTGAGGGGCTGTCTGCAATAGACTAATTAACAAATAATTGATCACAAATTAAATAACGGTATCATTCAACAATGGAGAAATGCATTCTCAGTCATCCATAATATTTTTACATTTATTTCAGCATCAGATAGTGATGAGAAGTATAATTTACAGCGACATGAAAACCTCTTCCCATGTGTCTGAGAACAGATCAATAGAAATCAATTCAAACCAATTCAAACTCTAATTGAACTCAATAGGCTATTGGACATTGTAGAAAGTATATGGATGAAAAATAAAACCATTATACAGCAATAATGTATTTTTTATGTTGTTTGCAGATTGCCATTAGCAGTGAGCTCTCGCTCTCTCGCACACAGACACATCCAGGAATTTCAATTTTCATTTGTTTCCATATAAGATGATGAAGAGTGATTTTGTGATGGGTCATCAAAAGCACTTAATATTTTGTGTTTCTGTCTGTTACAGTGTGATGGTACCAGGAGCACAGTGTAAGGACTTCATTGGAAGGTGTATGTAGTAATAGTTGCCTCCCCCATGTGGTAGAAATACATCATTACAAACAAATGCATACATTCTGGATGGTTTTGTTTATAGGCCTACAGAAGTAAGAGAGATACAATATTACAAGTCGCCTGTGTTTCAGAGCATCTTGGAGCAGAATAATAATAATAATAAAGGGTTTCTCTACCTTCAGCAAAGGATGTTACTTTCCATAGCAGTTTCTCAGCAGGGCAAGTAGAGCTACTGCAGGTATTATCTGAAAGTTTTCAATGAGAATATTGGGTCTGCTACTTCAAATTCCATACGGGTTCTGAATCTGAAACAATAAGTTCTAGATACCAGTCTTTATTGAAAGCATATTTAATTATTTGATGTTTTCTGTGTAACATTTACACGTCATCTGCTTTTTTTCTTTAGAAATCATTTCAAAATCAGGCCAGGAACAATTGATTCCCCTTCAAAATAACCATAAACAAGGGAGGGGGTAAATGTTTTCTCATTGTACTGTATGAACCCAACTTTTTTGAACCTTTTAATGCCTGAAAATAAACCCTGATGCATTAATACAGTGAATGTATCATTTCTCCAATACCCAGCCCTAATCTTGAAAATAAGTGTGAGACAATATCAAGTGGTCTAAATCACAAGCAATGAAACCAAATTGCATTGAAAGAGCAAGACATTATTGATAAAATGATGGTGGACACATGCTGCAATAAAGAGTTGCACACTGTGAACTTTTTCTTCACATTATGAATCATCTTTCATTGCAAGTTTATTTACAGTATGTCTCATTCTTTGCTGCTGCAATTATCAAATTTCCCCACTGGGAGTCAGTAAAGTTAATCTGAAACTACACTTTCAAAACTTTCAATATCTTTGCAGAGCAGCTCAGTTTGTGGCCGATTCTTAAAGTTTATGCATTTAAAGGGGTGTGGCATTTTGGCTTTTTCAGATTTTTCTTCACCAGACACTTGTCAGATCTGTCCAACGACAGTCTCCCAAAACTAACAAGCCATTTTAAGGAAGACTGAAGGATAAATAAAGAGCAGATTTCCAACACTCTGTGTCATCTCTCATCACATTATTCAATATTTCTAAATAAAATATAGGTCTCAGTTTGTAAAGGTGACACTTGTTTCAAAGGCAGCTGTCTCATTGTGGAAAGACACTACTCAAATGGAGAAACCAATATGTGTTGACTATAAAAGAAAACCTAAATGCATTTAAATTGTCTGACACGTGAAGTAAAAACAGGATTCTCCCCAAACCATAATGTTTTCCCCCACCTATTAAGTGCTGCTGTAAACGGTTAATTCACTTGTTTGAAACTTTCATTCTGTCTGCAAAGCACTTCATTCGTTTCTGACACAACTGTAGAACATAGCATACATTTTTGATAATAGAATATCGGTCGTATCTGTTCGTACTTGAGCCAGTAGTCTTCCATTTCAGGAGCGTCTTTTACACTGAAAACCATCTGAAAGTGCGTCACATTTCAACTAAAAATGAAAACATTACTTACGGTATTCAGCATATGGATATGCATAAGCAACTAAGACAGTACAGTATGTCAAAGCATGGCAAGGTGGCAGAAATATGGATTTGAGGGAATCTTCAAGTAGGTGCAATATCAGTCTAAAAAAAAATCTGAAACAGCCACTGGTCTGTTTCCCTCTTGGTATCTCCTAGATAACCAGGCAACATGAGGGTCAAATGATGCTCAGACCAGTCCATCTGTCCAAATCAAACTGCCAGAACACAGTAACAAATTTCACCCAATCAGCTCATGACCTTCCCCAAAAGCACGGTAAGCCGCGCTGTCTGGTAGCGTGGCGGCGTTCCCAGCGCACCGCTGCATTCCTAGCACGCTGCTGCGTTCCCAGGGCGCCACTGCGTGCTCTGATTAGGTATCAACTTTGCCGTAGGTCCCGTCAGGCGGCCGGTAGTGTTTGGGGAAGGCCTTGAGCTGCAGCGAGTTAAACGCATACTTTCGACAGCCGACGTTCTTCATGGTGTTTTCACGCCGGCAGCCCTCACTGGGTAGAGAGGAGAGGAAGAGGAGGAGAGGAATAGGGGGCATTCACAGACAGAATGAGAGAAACAACAACAAAAAACTATGGTATTAAACAGGCAAAAACTTTGATTTTTACTGCCCCATAGCAGAAAATGACTTATGGGGGTTGATAGTTTGTTGATCAAAACACGTTATTCAGCAATTGGCTAATTCAATGTCAAACAATTACCCTAAAGCAGGGGTTCCCAACCTTTTCCGACTCATGGTCCGCTTGAAAATCTCAAAAATGTTTGTTGCCTACATCTGACCGTAAACAGCATGGAGGCCACATAATGTGTTCTCAGGGCACTTTTTATTTTAACGATAAAAGGAGCTGTCCATCAGCACCACACACGAATCAGAAATTAAAAGTTAGGGGCTGTCTGTAGGGGCTGTCTGTGCAATAGGCTAATTAACGAATAATTGATTACAAATTAAATAATGGTATCATTCAACATGGACAAATGCATTTTCATACATAATAATAACAATTAGGGGTTCAAGCCCCCGAAGAGTGCTTGAACTTGCTATGGGGGGCTTGTATTTGCTATGTTTGTATCTTCTACTTCTTTTTCTTCCGTAAAACCGTGTATACAGTATCTCAGAAACCCTAACGCCCACACTAACCAAATTTTGCACCTGGGCTAGAAAACTCCCCCACTACTCAGAAACAAAAAATACACCAATCTACCAAGCTTTGGCGATAATATTATACATTATAATATTATTACGAACATCTCATTTCCTGTTTTTTAACCATCCATACCACTGGGCCAATCCCTGAAATTTGGCCCAATGACAGATATTCAAGACCCTTCATGAGCAATATGCTCGAACCCCTTTTGTTTTTAGGCCTTCGCAGGTGGTTACCTGGAGGTCAGCGGTTGATACCAATCTACCAAATTCCGGCAATACAACCAACACCTACATTAATTTCCTGCTTTTCTAACCATCCATACCACTGGGCCAATCCCTGAAATTTGGCCCAATGACAGATATCCAAGCCCCTTCGGGGGCAATAGGCTTGAACTCCCCCATCACGAGACATTTCAGCTACCAAGGCAAATAAAAGCTGGAAGAATTTTCTGTTGGATGAGCTAGCTTACTCCTCTGTTGTGAAAATATGACTTGATTCTTTGTCAATTTCAGGCCAGGTAGGGGTGGGAAATTGGGCTTTAGCATAGACTTGTGTAGGAGGAGATTAGTTCTATCAATGTTGTTGCAATTCCTATTCTTAATTTTGGCGATAAAGGTAGATATTGGTAATAAATATCTGACTGACCATTTAACCTGAATGAAGACCAAATTGCAGGACACAAATCACAGAAAAAAGCACTACTGATTACAAACATATAAAACTAATAATACACTTCAACAGATGGAAGGCCAGATGAAAGATGGATGGACAGACAGACGGACGGACGGACGGATGTCGTGACATACAGTAAACAATGTTAATCATCTAAAGTGCACAGCATGCTACGTTTTGTATTTTTAGCAGGGGTGGCCCCAGTGGGAATCTGAACAGAAGGCAAAGTGAAAAGAGAAATTTCCTGTTTCAAGAAATCCAACCACAGACTTGCAGAGATGCGGATGCAGTTTTTTTGATGACAAACACTATAAAAAAATAAAAAAAAAACTTTTCAACATGTTTATATTCTGCAGGTGGAAACAGAAACCATTTATTGTAACAGGAGATTGGCTTGTAAAACACGAGATTGTAGTTTTTTGGGGTCTGTGGTACATTTAGTGCAACATGGAGCATGGGACACGGCATGGACAGAGCTGTATCGCTTTGATTACCAAAGGCTGGACAGGACCACAAGTTGTCACAGCAACCTCATGGGAAAAGGATGTCACCCATTGAATGCTGATCAGCAGCCATCAACATGAGAAATACTCATTCTCAGATTATCAAAATGGGCAAGGAAATAGTCACTGTAGCAATCATACCTGATTGACGACTTATTAGCTTTGTCTTCCTGGTCAGCACTAAAGGGCAACTTCCCTCTATGTTACAACTGTTAACCCATTAACGTAATAAACCATAAAAAAAAAATGCACAATTTGCAGCAAATACTGTACTAATCCTTTTAACATTCTGCATAATAGATTTAATTCTTAACAAAATAACTTTTTTCTGTAAACATAAAAATAACTGTCTTTTGGGTTTTATTACATTAACTAGAGTTTTTATTTATTTATGTAAGCCGTTTATAACGATCACCAAAGACTTCTTCCATACATACCACATTCATCCTTTTTTCAACAAAATGTGTACATGGTGACAACTTTCATTAGATTAGAATAGATCATTACATTTTTGACAACTAAAAATGTTAGCCTTCTCAGTAATAGCAGCAAAACCCAATCATGTATTATGTTGACAAGAAGTAATTCCATTAATGGTAAGGTTGCTTGTAATGTAAATTGAAAATGTATATTTTAGTAGGATTATTATGCTTTACTGCATATTGTGACTTGTGAGTGTGCTAATGGATTAGTTAATGGGAAGTCACATGTAGACAGTTGTGATAAAGGTACTGTATATATAAATATGTAGTGTGAATACACAGACACACATTTAGCTGAAATAACACCCGCTAGTGACAACAGCATGGTAAGCATAATCACATTATATAGATATTTTCTCTGCTTTTGAATAATTTAAGACAAAAAATTAGCAAACATTAGCATTAGGGCATACAAGCATTTAAATACAATTCATGTACAGCGATACAAATACATTCTTTGATCCATTTTGATTCTTAGGAATATGCCTATATTTAAAAAAAAAATCTATAGGTTTAAAAGAAAAATGAAAATGGCAAAAGTGGGATCTGGCATTTCTCTGTTCAGAATGAGGGTTGGTAAATCTTTTTGTAAGCACTTGAGTCTAATTATTACTAGTACTTTATATGTATACTAGTCATTAGTTTTGAATAATTACTAGTATAATTATCAGTAATTAACAGCAAGTGTAATTTGGCAAGTGTAAATTGAAAAATCTCACCCCGAGTGTTAAACAGTTAAACGTTTTGACTATGTGACAGAGAATAAATCCCATTTACTCAAACTGCTGCTCAATGGTTTTGTTTGTGCCATTTTGCATGGCACTAAAGCACGTTAAATATGATAAATAAACATACCAGTCCCAGTCACTGCAACTCTCCCCTGTCAAATCAAGTAGAATAAAGTCAAAATTTAAAAGCATAACTTCTGTCTCCCAGAGGTAGATCTAAACAGGAACAGGATATTCCTAATACAGAATCAAATCTCAATATTAACAACAAAAAGCAAACAAAGGTTATGCTATTTAAATAAATACTGATCGATAACTCCTGCAAGTAGCCAAGAAGAAGCACTGCAAAAATATATACCATCAAATTAAATGCAGGGATATTTCAAAGTTTTTGCCCTTTAATATATGGGTGAGTGTGTATGTGTACGTATGTGTTTAGGGGTCAAACAGCATGGTGACTCCTGAAGGAGGCTATTTGGGTCTGATCCATTTCCTTACTGGGTCGTTCTAAATGAGCCGGAGCATCTGCGCTCTTGAGACACTTTCATTTAGCTTCACAGACGCCAGTGAAAATGTATTGATTGTGGAAAAGCAGGTTTCTGATGCAGAAAGCAAACAGAGGTCCTCTTGACTTGATTTGAACTCAGGGCTCTAAGAAAGTTTCCATCTCTAGACCTTACTGTAAAGGAAAAAGCCACCCTCAGATCCTCTCACACTGTTAGAAATTAATCTGTGATGTTCAATTCATCCCCGCAGTTATTTTGTGATGAAGCGTTATAATTTAGTTTTTCGGTGAACCCACTTTCCCTCAACCTGCCTTGTCTACTTCTACTGCAGTTAGTGATTTACTACATTTCCCAGAATGCCTTTCAACAATCCACAGAGAAGTTGCTTTCAATCACAGGCAAGCATGGGCATACACACAGCTTGAAAGTGATCATTCTGGTCTCTCTCCTGCTGCTGTAGGTGGATAAACTGGTCTCCTCTTCTACGATGGACTTCTCCCTGTATGATGGTTGAACGTCTCTCTGTGCAAAATGGCGGCTCTAGAAAGAAGCCCTCGCTCTTTGATTCTGAGGGACTGACACCAAAACCTGACATTTACCAAAGATGTTTTAGATCCTGAAACCTTTTCTCATATAATCAAACTTGTTTGATTTGTGATTTGTAGCTGCTGTAAAGAAACTATCTCAGCGTCACGCCCTATGGTCACGCCACATCATCTACAATGGCCCAGTTATCCACAGGGATAAATGCAAAATGGACCCAGAAATTCACAGTTCATCACCAATAACTGTTTTTTTAAGAGTGTTAAAGCATTTCAGGGTGGAGCTTTCCTTAGATTTTTTTGGCTGGATTTGAAGATTTCGATCAGTGATCATGATCAATGCTGATGGTGGCTCGGCCGTATCACAATGTTCTTAAATGATTGTTTACGACACAAATAAAAGTGTTAAATGACAGTGGGTGCAATACTGCAGCTGCACAAAATGACCCGGCCTGCTCTGTAGAAGTTCTAAGGAAAGTGCAAAGAAGCAAAAGTGTCGATATATATATATTATGTCATTATTTCCCTGTGTATTTATAATGTACTCATCTTCAGAAATGATTTAATCCAGTAGTCTTAACCCCAAACCATTGGGGTGAGATCACTTTGGTTTATTTCACAATACTGTCACTTGAAAACAAGTCAGAAAAAAGTGAATTATCGCCCCACATTGGCATTTTTCCTATAATTTTAAGAGCAAAGAAAGACATTTAAGACTCAATACTGGATTAAATTACTTAAGGGGGGGAAATGTTGTGTATCCCTCATTTCTAGAGCACGTACATCACTGTGGAAGCAGACTGGATTCAGACAAAGACATGGAATCCATCCTGGCTTAATCTCTTTGGAAAGAGAGATCCTCCAAAACTGGATTCACTACATAGAAACCTGACTGAGGCATTTGGCACAAGCATGTATACATTCATCATTCATTTATCATACAGGTTAACTGCAAGCACTGAGGGCGAGCCATGTTTCTCATCAAATAAAATCCATCTTTCAATCTACAAAACTCATCTGTATAAAGCTAATATATAATATATATAATAACAGGTGAGAACTGCATGGGTCGCCATCTATGTATGTAGTTACGAGTTGTCACAACTACAAAGTCAACGTCTGAGTAAATGTAAACAGATATTGATCATTGATAAATGCTCTAAAGTGTGCAGAACCTACAGTACCACACTGCTAAATCAAACACGTTTCCCCTGAATATCCTACGATCATACATTCCAAAATCAGCCAATTAGAAATTGCATCCTAAAAAACCACACACAGAAAGATTGAACTTTGTCAATTGGCTAGACAGAGCTAATCTTCACTGCATTGGCAAGAGAGACAGCGAGCAGACACGGGCTGAATTACTACTCTGAGTGGATTCAAGGTTTTTCAGAGATCGACTCCTCTGGTCTGGCACACCAGGACCAATTAAACTGTCTCTATGGTGCCAACCTTTCCCCATCCTGTCTTCAAGACAGATGAGAGCCTCTTCTCCAAACTCAGCAACTGAAAGTGACGGCATTAAACAAACAGTACTACTGGTATTACAAATGAGCTGAACTCATAGGGTGAATTACACCTCAACAGGACTAAAACAACCTCTATAGCACACATGGGCAAAAGGCCCGCGGACACCCCCTGTGTGGCCGCGATGGAATTGAAAAAAAAAACGCAACATCCAAGATACCCGCTGAATAAGTGTCCAAATGTTCATGTCATTCTGGCCGATACTCCACTTCTGTTATAACATTTCAGTCTGGAATATGGAATAGGCTCTTTCAATAATCTTTATGACTAAAAGGCTAAAAGTAATCTCATGTATAAGAAATGTGAAGAATTCTTGCGGCCCTGGGGCAAAATGCGGCCCCAGGGCCGGACTCAAAGAAAAACCAAATGACCCCCAAAAACTCAATAAAAGGCAGAATGATGTTAATAAATCTCATCTGCTACAGCCATTGGATTTGTATCACTATTATATCAGGAGATTAACAAGAAATTACCAATCACAAGAGAGAGGGTTAAAAATAGGGAGACTCCCACAAAAATCAGGAGTGTTGGCAGGTATAATCTCTAATGTGTGGCCCTTCGCTTACTTGATGTAAGTCAGTATGGCCCTCAGGAAAAAAAAATTGCCCACCCCTGCTCTATAGCCTCAAGGCATCTGGAACTTGAAACTGAAACTATATAAAAGAAAAATACACTGTATGTCTTTTTCCAGGCATACTGTATAAACAGCTAATCCACTGCAACGACTCCACAAGCAACAAAAACTATCATCAAGGCCCCTAAAATGTAGACTGCCCAGGAAATAATAGCAATTATTCTAAGACACCATACAAAAAAATTAAATCAAAACCTGTAAACTTCCATTTAATTAATTGATCTCATGTTATAGCAGCAGCATTGTAGTAATGTAATGGGAGTCTAATGTGGTCTCTGGGTTTCTTTGAGCTTAATGTTTGCTTTCTCCTATTTGACAGTACTTTTGTCACTTTCTCAAGAGAGTAAGTAGGAGGAGAGTCAACACTTGTACAGTACAAGAAGCCTGCAACTGCCTTATCGACCCAACCCAACTGCAAAGCTAATCAATGAATTAGCCGTTTACATGCATGAGAGAATCACCTTTTAATCTGGGTGGGTGGGTAGTTATTTTAGTCCTATTGATGTGTTTATATGAGATCAGCTCATTTAAAATCAAAGTGAACAAGTCCTGCAAAAGGGTTGTACAAATGCGGGTAATATGCACATTATAATTTTCATAAAGTTCAGTTCTTATCAATTGATCCCTAACACTATAGACATATTGTAATACAGGTATACAATAAATGAATTGGAGCTACTGTATATTCATGTTCCAAAATAAAACCGGTACTATCAAATTTCCAGATTCCCCCAAATTCCCACATAAAGGGCAGAGTTTTGTTAATTTTGCAACACTACTTGTCATGGATATATCAGGCTGCATGTAAACACAGTCGGTGAGAAGCTCCAGTAATAACTGACCCCAGATTTGCTGGAAAGTGCATTGGCCAAAATAGAAGCAAAGTGCCTCCTCCTACCATCTATAAAAGGAAGACCTAAATAAATATAAGCATAAACGGCCTGAAAAAGTAGCAAATATAAACCAAAACATGTTGGCTTGATTTTGGCACCGAACAAAAGCTTCTTCCTCTTCACTCTAGCTTGTAAGGTAAGTGCAGTCGCACGTGGAAGACATGAACAGATCAAGCAAGCTAAAACAAAGAGCACAAACGAAATGAGCCCCGATCCTTTCGTGCAAAAGCTTAAGATATAAATGTCATCTATTATAATCTCTATCTCTTAATAATACATTTTTTCTGAAAACACAATATATGTCATCTGCTTATTTATACATATTCACAACTGATAAGTAAATTTCTGCTCTTAAGTTTCACAAATATACAAACTGTCACGTTGTATTTCACAATATTGATATTGTTGTCGGTGAAACACAGGGTGTAAGGAGTAAGGCAGGAAACTCGCTGACAGCACAAAGTCACAAGTCACACCGGTGACAGTAACATACTGCACATGTAGACCTTTACGCCACCTTTTTGGTTAAAATCTATTGGTCAGGAGAGCATAGAAGGGGGGGCTAGAGAGGTGGCTGTCCATTGGTGGGGGGAGGCTGTCGAGAATGGGTGACACGCAAAAAGTCCAGTAACAACAGTATCTTTCAGTCGTTGGCTTGCACTTATTATTCTATTGACATAAATCACCTTTTCCAGACCTTAACTTCTTGACTGTATCTGAAGATTTTGGTCAGTATTCAACAGGTGCATGCTCATAGTGGATGGGCAATATGAATGTTAGCTAGGGTCACGACAATCTAATAGCTATATACTGTATTATTCAAATGAAATGAGTCGCAATGTAAGGTGACAGCGGGGATGGGAGCTTCATAAACTGTCAACTTAAGTGTATTTCAGACAGAATAACAATTTTTATCCTACTTTTCCAACAGGCTTTACAGCACTGTGCAATTTCCAAACTTTTTCACAACCTGCAGATTTTCAAATTTCAAAAATGCCCACTCTGAATATAGAGATGAGTGAGTCGCTGGCTTACTGTCTGACTTCTTTAGCCCTGTACCTGCCTGCCTGCCTACCTGCCTGCCTGGCTGACTGTTGACAACAGGAAAAACTAGGAGACAAGTGATCGATCGAGAACCAAGATCCAGGGTAGGGCTTGGCCTTTTGATTCTTGGGGGGATGATCGGTGTGAGCAGCCCTTAGTCGGGCTGGGGCAGTGTGAGCATGCTGTACAGTATTATCACAGGACGATCACACAGCTTCAGAAACACCCTCGGGGATGGGGGGGGGCAGGGGGGCGGGGGTCGGTGTGGGATATCCCCCCTCTCATCGGTCGTGCGGTGTTTATGTTTGAGTTTTGCCCATGTTCCCGCTGAGCCGTGTGGAGTGCACGGCCGTTCAGCTGCAGCGGAGCTTGGCCAGGAAATAGGCCACGCTGAGGAAGATCCACACCACCAGGAGGTTGGGGCTGAGGGCCAGCAGGGGCAGGGAGTACAGGAGGCTGGGGTCCAGGCGGAAGTCGCGCACCGGCAGCAAGCCGCTCAGGTTCTTCTGGATCACCCCCTCCCTTGTCCCAATGCTACCGGTTCGGGGGAGTGGGAAGGAAAGTTCAGGAAAGAGGGAAGGAGGGATGGAAGGACAGCCAGGGAGGGACAGAGAGATACAAGGAGAGGGAGAGAGGGAGGGATGAGAGAGGGAGGTAGAGAGAGATACAAGGAGAGGGAGAGAGGGAGGGATGAGAGAAGAGAGAGGAAGGTAGAAGGAGGCAAAGCGGGGTGTGTCGTAGCAAAGCCAAAACAGACAGATGGCGCGTACCCATGCATGGAAACAGATGAAATGACAAATGAAGAAGTGGTGGCGACAACAAACCACGATGGCAAAGAAGCCATAAAGATAGTCAGATAGGAAAGGAGTTTCCAATACAAAGAAACATCCCAAAGAATATGAGAGTAATAAAAATGATATTCAGGTCACAACAAAAATGTACAACATCAGATGCGGCCGAATGGAAATGAATCACGAACAAAGCCAAAAAGTCCAAAAAACAATCCCAAACAAATGGAGCCAATCGTACAAACGTAAGACGTGAGAAGTCAAACACGCCGACACAACACAGGAAGAGGAAGAGAGGAAAAAGAGAGAACAAAGAGAAAATTAAGGAAGATGTTCTGTACGTCTTTGAGAAAGGAAAGAAGGTAAGAAAACACAACAATGGCTCTCCATGTTTCATATACTAAGACATGGGGTGAGGGAAGGAGTGATGGAGGGAAAGATGGCGGAAGAGCCTCTTGATTTAACCAAGGGATAATAAATAAATATATAAATATAACGATATTTTATTGGATATTTTGCCATTTTGAAGTCACTTGCAGTGTGTTGTTTTCTTCCCAACCAGGAACTTGTGACATTAGAGGGAAAGCAAAGTGTACATTTGTCTTTCCCTAACCCTAAAAAAGGCTTGTTAGCATCTAGCTTTCCCCATTAAAACCAATGGGTACCACTAGCTGCATCATAGCAAGATAGCTAGCTTGCAGTTAGAAATAGCCATTTATTTCAATGATAAATGCTAACAAAAGTCACATGCAGTTTCTTGGATTATTAACCATAGAGAATGAGAATCTGGTGCAGAAAAATGACAGTGAACATAACAAAATATTGTAGGGGTAATCTCTCAATTTCCAGATTGAATTTCAACTTGTATGCTCAGGATTGCTACACTACAGTATGGACTCAATTCAAAAGGGAGGAAGGGGTAAAGAAAGGGACATTTGGAGGTAGGGGATATCTGCCAACGCCCAGGTCTCTTCCCAGCATGCATCACAGTTCAAACCCATTCCAAATCAGATTAAAGCAAACTCCACAAAGCTGTTCAAAAGGGCATTTCATGCTGAGCATCAGCTGATGAGGGAGGAGAGGAGGAGAGGAGAGGAGGGGTGAAGAGAGACCGTGTCATGCGAGGATCTGTGGGACTGTGTGTATCTTTATTGAAGTGCAGCAAGACTATTACATCTTTTACATGGGTTTAACAACAAACTCTTCATGACATGTCACGTAACAGTTTAAATGACATACAGAGTGGCATGTCACACCTACATATGACACACAAAGTTACAAACAATTCAACATGGACCCATACAATGTACAGCAATACCTACTTACTGTACAAAACCAGTGGCTCAATGGGTACTTCAGTTCACAAGGTGCTGAGATTTCTGGCTTTCAAACTCACTAAATAAGAGTAGTTGAAGAAGGAGAGTCACCGCACACAAGAAGGCGTTTCGCCTACTGGCTTCCTCAGGTTCGCTCTAAACACTAGAATGACCCTGGGTCACCTGGGTCTGAGGAAGCCAGTAGGTGAAACGCGTTGTTCGCATGTACTTTTTTAAATAAGGTGAATTAAAGTGAAGAAATGCAGTCTTCTTGTGTGTGCGGCGACTCTCCTTCTTCAACTACTCATCTGATGTTTCTTGGCATCACCTGCACCAGGAAATAAAGGCTGACAGCGCTGTGCACAGGGCATCTACTTGTAAATAAACAAGTAGATAGATAAATAAATAAATAATAATAATAATAATAATAATACCGTAAATTTCGGACTATAAGCCGCGGCTTTTTCCCCGTTTTTTGGCCCCTGCGGCTTATATAACGGTGCGGCTTATCTATGGATTTTTTCAGCAAAAAAATAAAATAAAAAACTGAATTCTCTCTTCTTTAGCATTCTTTCTAACTATAAATCCACTTCTGTTTTAATTTCCTCTCTTGCCCTCTTTTCACCACACCGCGGACACTGTGTGCACTGTAAAAAAAAACACAGGTGGTGTTGTGTTACGTTGTTTTGTTGAAATGTTAATAAATGGGAGCTTCCTCAAACAGCCATCTCTTTCCCGACAATCCCCTCTGTGCACGAACCCTTACATATGGTAATTAAACATTAAAACACAATAAAAAAAAAAAAAAAAAAACATTAAAACACCTGCGGCTTATAGTCCGGTGCGGCTTATATATGTAACAAACAGGCAATTTTGCTGCTGCGGCTTATACTCCGGTGCGGCTTATAGTGCGGAAATGGTAATGGAAATACTAGTAACAATCCTCGCCATGGCCCTATAGTACGAATGTTGTATAAGAAGATCCAGGATCTGTCCCTTGATCTGGTTTGTCTAAACCAGATCAGCTCGATTGTAGTTAACTTGTACTACGAACCTCGTTTGCCACTCGTTTAGTGGAACCAGGTTTTTCTAATCGAGCTGAGAGCTCGTGCACATGAAAATGCCCGTGCACATGAGCTCGTGCCCGCAAAAGAGGCGTGGTTTTTAACAACTGCCAATCACAGTGCAATATGGACTGCTCCAAAACTCCTACAGCGCCAGACACGCCTATTTCCTCATTGAATGAAACCGCAAATACAAATCTGCGTTATTACTGTTATTACTGTTCCCGAATGACTGTCTAAAGTGACCACTTTTATCCACACCAGTAATTTCTTTGAAGAGCGGTTTCGTAGGCTATCTACAGCAGCTCAATTCACCCTCTCAATATACTCAATAAAACCGGCATGTCTTTTGTGGAAGCAATGTGTAATCTATCTCAGTCCAAAATCCAAAAATGTATAGACCATTTAGGCTCAATGAATAATAATGATCTCATGATGTGTTTAGTCGCACTGATTGAATAATTCCTATAGGCTAATCAATAAAAAAAAGAATGATAATAAAATAAAAAAATGCTTGTGAACTGAATCGACACGGTACGTGCGGGCATAGATTTCATTTATAAAAAATTGCCTATTTTGTGGTCACATATATAGGCTATTGTCAGCAGAGTCGCATATCTCCATATTTCATATAATGATGCTGGAAATATGAAGTTCAATCACATCATACAGGCCAAAAGCAACACAGTTGCAGCTGCAAAATGCAGGAGTAGCCTAGATATGAATCATCTTAATATGGGATCGCCTGTGTGCAGGTGATCCCATATTAAATTGCTTAGATGTAGTAGGCTATTCTAGCATGACCATTTCAATTCCAACCCAACGTCAGTCTCAGCTCCGTTGCGCACACGGCACCGTGCGCTTTGGAGACGTTTATGTAACCTTTTTATGCCGGTTTAGTGATATTTCTCCACTCACTATTCAGCTGCAATCGATCAGCGGGGTCAAACAACGTATCTAGGCTACTTGAGAGCACAAAAATGAATATATAAAAACAGATTCCAAAGTGGTAAGTAGGACTTAATTAAAATGTAGCCTGCAACAAGTGCAAGGCTTTAGTCCTTGATTAATTCAACATTACAATTCGTGCTCCTTCCTCGATGGGAAACTCGTCCAGAAAGGGGTTGGCCATTTTTCCAAACTGCTGATTCGATTGGTTCGTGGGCGGTGTATTTAAGGTCTAATCTTATCCTTGCAACTTAACCTGCTGCGGACCAGGTTAAGTGTGAAGCATAAGTTGCTATGGAAATATATGTCGGTAAGAAGTTAACTTGCTTTGTAGTACGGCTAAACCAGGTTTAAACCAAAACTTATCAGGATCAACCTAAATCTTGCTTTGTAGTACAGGCCTCATGTCTGCAAAATCCCAATCCAAAAAACAAAAACAAATTACAAAGCAGGATCATTTTATTTATTTATTTTTATCATGATACATCATCTCTATATAGATATTTCTGTTGGATCTTTGCTTTTTGCTGGATCTGTCTTGAAAATGTGACTTTTTTGTGCTAATTAGCCCACCATTATTCAAAGGGACATGTGTGTGTGTGTGTGTGTGTGTGTGTGTGTGTGTGTGTGTGTGTGTGTGCGTGCGTGCGTGCGTGCGTGCGTGCGTGCGTGCGTGCGTGCGTGTGTGTGTGTGTGTGTGAGATGTTTATGATGTCAGTTCCTGTTTGTTATTGGCTCCCTGCTACTTCACCCTGAACTGTTTTTAACATGTTTGCAAAGCACTCTGGGACACACTGTCTTATGGAACCGGCTACATAAATTTGACGTTTTTAACTGCAAGGTGAAATTCACCAGATTTACGTCTTCCTCATCCTTAGCATCCAAACCTACTTTCGTCATCTGATCCACCAAGCAGCAATTTCCGATAAAATGTCAATTTTTCAAGCAGGTCTGCCAAATATTCCTTTATCTCTCTTCATCCAAAATACAGAGTGAGCAGCAACCAGCTTGAAAAGTCCACATTTCACTGAAACCCTCAACTTGTAAGAAAATAGTTCCTTGATTCCTTTGACCTGATCCTTTCTTTCTCTCCTCTCAGCAGGCAGGGTCAGAGGGCTTTGGGAAATGGAAGGAGGAGAGGAAAACGGAGGAAGGGATGGAGGATGTACAAAAAGAATATTCGATGGTGGAGGGTCAAGTGCTCTGATGATACAAAGAAGGGAGCATTCTCTGCCAGCTAGCTAGCAACTCAGACTCTCAAACAGCGAAGGCTAGCTGTGGATTTACAGACAGACGAGACGAGGCTGCTAGCCGCAGACAACATACACTTGTTGTAGAGATAGACAGGCAGACAGACAGACATGAGACAAACAGACAGACCAACAAGCATTACAGTGTGATTTTATGGGCATCTTCACATTTGAATTCCAGTTAGGTTCTTCACTAGATTCTTGTCACATTTGGAGGAGGAGGGGGGGTGCTTCAACATTTGACCTCAGCTTTCGCCAACAATGTCTTCATTAGCATTATTGATTTAAGCAAGCAGTGCTGCTACAAGAGCAGATCAGGAATGCTTACAGTGCTAACAAGGACAACAAAGGTAGTACCTTTTCTCCACAATGTGACAAGAGTCTGGTGAAGAAAAAGAATCCATTGAAAAAATATTGAAGGATCCCTTTAACAAGATGGAGGCAGCTCCAGATCTGTCTCCACAGAGGAAACAGGTGATGGGATAACTTTCAAAACCAAACCTGGGCAAAGCGGTGCAAGATTTCGGCATGCCTTCCATTTCAAACTTCTATACATTTCCCCATTTATGTCTTGGCCAGTCGTTTTTCTTTTCCAGACTTTCTATATAGGTGTAAGAACCTTGAAAGTAAACAACAATATTTTGAATAGTTAACGTTTTCCACGTCAAATGTTTTGTATCCTGACTTCTTCACCAGGGCTCACTTGAAGAAGACATCAGTCTCCATATGAAAACACTGGTGAAACAAAGTTTGAATATACATTTTTGCCCAGGTCAGATTTTAATCAGGCTTTTTCTTTTTGTGTTTTTACTCAGGCGGAGTGAGGGCCACCTACCTGCGCATACAGTCCAGGGCCTGCGTGAAGACCTGCGGTGCCATGCCGTGCTCGTGCTGCAGGATCAGGCACTGCTCCAGGGTGACCGACATGGCCGTGCGGTCCTTGGCGCTTTTGCAGCTGGTGAAACGCACGCCGTTCAGCCGCCGACAGATCTGAGAGGAGAGGTAGACGTGTTTAGATCAGTGGTCGATAGGACGTCTCTAGTCGCTCTTCTCTTTTGCAGGGTTCCTGTGACATTTTGAATTAAAAATCCCAAACTTTTTCCAGACCTTGATTTATTCTGAAGATTTTGTCTGGTGTTCAATATGATTTCCGCAGATAGACATCTTGCCCCTGCTAACTACAGTAGGTTATATCACTGAAGATTGTTCTCAGTGACAAATATCAGAATATTTGAGATGATTGGCAAGGTTCATGCAGTTTCCTTTTTAAAATTCCATATTTTTCCCAGACCGTTTGTTCTTGGCTTCTTTTGTGATTTTCTTTCTTGCCTTGGACAGCTCAATGTCATGACTTTTCTTGAATGAATAAATCAAGATTATCTCACATAATTCAGGGAAATTATTAATTTGCAATGGAAACAAGTGAAAACAAGCCACTCCACGTCCCTTAACAGCAGCTGTTTTAAGACTCAAACTAGATGACATGACTTCTTGAGATGGAGAGGTATTTAAGTACGACGAAGCAGTCTCTGTACCTCGGCGGCCTGCCAGAGGATGTCCACGTTCTTGTTCTTCCTGGCGTGGACGTTCTGCCCCAGAAACCTCAGCAGCTCGGGGAGACAGGTCTGAGAACGAGACCTCGGCAGGCCTGAGAGGAAAGAGGAAAGAATTAACCATCATTCCAAGTTTTACTCTTATTTAAAGCCTTTACTTTCAGCTCTGTTATTGGTATACATTGGATAAAAAGTTGTAAAACATGTAGAGAAAATGACAACAACTTTCAAGTCTGTTTTTCTTACTGTAATTTTAAATATACATGGTTTATGTGTTAGAGAGCCTTTGCAACCTGATAAAAACCCAACAAATAATTTCATAAATACATGCACATCAAGGAGAATATTAGCAAAATTGTATTGATGAAAAACATACTTCTTGCAGATGTGTGTTTGTGCAACAACAGCAACATGACTCCTCAGCATGCACTCTGGCACTCTGCCAGTTTATTGGCTTGGTTTATTGCTGCTACAGACAGATGTTCTGATCTATTCTTAGGGTGCCATCACACCTACACATAGCTCTTTGTTAGGGTGCCATCACACCTACACATCGCTCTTTGTTAGGGTGCCATCACACCTACACATAGCTCTTTGTTAGGGTGCCATCACACCTACACATCGCTCTTTGGAAAAGTTTACTTTGTTGTGTTTGGTTCATTTAGGTTCACACTTTTCAATTACATCAAACCAGGGCTTGTAAACAAAAGTACATGGACTCGCAAACATCTTGTTTATTGGACCGAGTTTTGGAAACCTGTTAACCTGCCAGAGTAGAGATTTTGGCAGCTCCTGTAAATTTAACTAAGCATCGTGGACTTGTGTGCACTATTCTTCTATGGTGTTCATACCAGTGAAGGATTGGTTGGATTACATTCTCACTCTGAACAAACTCAGATTTCAGGCGTCTTGGTGCCACCAAAGTTCAAACAGCAAGTTTGTGGAGAGAGTGGTGACGTGTGAGTTACATTTGGCTGGGTAAAGGTCAAAATGAAAAGATGGAATGTCCGCACACTGGTTGATGTTCCCAGGTTTATTTCAACCCTTTCAATAAATACAACGTTTCGACCGTATAGGTCTTCATCAGGCAAGAAATCTTTCTTGCCTGATGAAGACCTATACGGTCGAAACGTTGTATTTATTGAAAGGGTTGAAATAAACCTGGGAACATCAACCAGTGTGCGGACATTCCATCTTTTCATTTATATATCACACTTTTGTCCTGCACCTGGGCCTACTACGGTTTGGATGTGCGCACAGCTACTCCTTTTTTGTAAAGGTCAAAATCTCACTGTAGCTGGAGGACAAAAAAGGCAGTTTCCTGCCCTGACGGATATATGACTCAGTGTAGGCCTACATGTATGTATGACCCTGAATGTGAAGTGTAGTCAAGTACCGTAAATTCCGGACTATAAGCCGCGGCTTTTTTCCCGTTTTTTGGCCCCTGCGGCTTATATAACGGTGCGTCTTATCTATGGATTTTTTCAGAAAAAAAAAAAAAAAAAAAAAAAAAAAACTCTTTTTTAGCACTCTTTCTAACTATAAATCCACTTCTGTTTTAATTTCCTCTCTTGCCCTCTTTTCACCACACCGCGGACACTGTGTGCACTGTAAAAATAAACAACGGTGGTGTTGTGTTATGTTGTTTTGTTGAAATGTTACGGTAATACGGTAAATGGGAGCTTCCTCAAACAGCCATCTCTTTCCCAACAATCCCCTCTGTGCGTGACCACTTACATATGGTAATTACGGTAAGCAAACGGCCACAAGCCCATCAACTCCCTCCCCCGACTACCAGGAGAAAATCACAAACTTCGGCGAATTCACACAAAGGAAGATCAAGGAATATTCCATCGAACCGGAGCAGATCATAAATATGGATGAAGTGCCTTTGACGTTCGACCTGCCACTCACTCGGACTGTTAACAAGAAGCGCCCTGGAGGATTATTTCACCAAAAAAAAGCTTTGCTCGACAGACAGCAGGCTGCCTGTGTGCGCGCATTTGGCACAGCGGCGAGATGAGAGGATGAAAAGCACACACTGGTGCGGTGGTGCTGTCTGAAGTGAATACAGTGACTGTGAGTAGGCTAATACATTGCACACGTTTCAGGTGCAATTATAGAACCAAATCAGCCTTTTCCCCCCTCCATCTCTAAATCGGACCAGTTGTAGGCTATTAGGCTACCTTTTTTCCTCTGCCTGTCGCGCTGACTGCATTCACGCAGCCAGCAACATTTTGCGACTCATTTTCTTTTGAATTGATAATCAGGCTCGTTTATATGCATTGTAACTTCATGTTGGGATTTCCATTGACCATTGGTTGGATTTGAGCATGCAGGGGACGGGATATGGGGCAGATCCCCGTGCGTAATCACTGTGGCAGCTGCTGCAACGGGGAATCACTCAAACGCAACTTCAATGGAAACGCCTACAAGTCGCAATTGTACATTGTCGAAGTTGTAGAAATATCGCAATTCTTTTGCGAAAAACTGTAATGGAAACACAGCTATAGATGAAGAGGAGTTCGTTGGTTTTGAGTGACAATGAAGGAGAGAGGAGAGTGGTTGACGAAGCCACCCTGAACCTGTTCGTTTCCGACACTGAAGATGAGGACTTTGGTGGTTTCAGTACGCAGGAAGAAGAGGAAGACGAGCATTAGTGACTTGACTTCTCTGGTTACAGGTTTGCTGCACATATAGCCTATTGTTGTGTGATTTTGTCTGGGGATTAGTGACCTGACTTTTGTTTTGTTTTGTTGAAATGTTAATAAATGGGAGCTTCCCCAAACAGCCATCGCTTTCCCGACATTCCTCTCTGTGCACGAACCCTTTCATATGGTAATTAAACATCAAAACACCCGCGGCTTATAGTCCGGTGCGGCTTATAGAAGAAAAAAATAGTCAATTTTGGTCCCGCGGCTTATACACCGGTGCGTCTTATAGTCCGGAATTTACGGTACTAGGAAGTGGAGATAACAAACTGGCTATATGCTTTAATACTTACAGTCCTCAGGCAGGACTTCTTTGAACTGCTCGTAATATGAGTTCAGCCTGGCCAGACTCTCCAAGTTAATGATCTCCTGGAGGGACGTGTCTCCAAACCTGAATCACGCACGCACGCACGCACACACACACACGCACACGCACACGCACACGCACACGCACACACACACACACCCACATTAATTAAATCTTTGCTCCTCTCTTCTCTCCTCGATCCATCACACATTCATCCTTCTTTTCTAAATCACCATCCTCATCCTTCTCTCATCCATCCATCCAGCTCTCCACGGCTGAAAAATGAAGCCAACGTGGAAGTGCCTTAAACCTGCATTATTTCTAATGGCCAGCAGGGGGCAACTCCACCAAGAAGTCTGATTGTATGGAAGTCAATGGGAGAGATGTTCCTACTTGATTTATGACCTCAGTAAACACTTTCCTAATGAGTTTATGGTCTCAAATCAATCGCTAGTTTCAAGTTTTCTTCAATACAGCATGATGTTCATTGAAAATATGGTCGAATTCAGAGTAAAATACTGTAGACTAGACGATAAAGCTGACTATGCTTTGGGGTGTGATTGACAGGTCACCTGTCCAGTGACACGGACCAGGCGGCGCTACGGCTCTGTGGGAAACCCCTGGTCTTGTGCTAGCTGCTTCTGGTTACAAAAAACAACAACAAGATGGCGACGGTCAAAGTGCCAGACTCAAGGCTTCAAAACGGGAGTCCACAAACTAATGGGTGATGTCACGGTGGCTACGTCCATATTTTTATACGGCCTATAGTCCATCCGTCAATCCATCCATTTTTTCCCCAAATCACCATCCTCGTCTCCCCCCTCATTCCATCCATCTTTTACAAAACACCACCTTCCTCCCATCCTTCAAGTTGCACTAGGCAAGAATGATTCTGCCCCTCCCCTCCCCTCCCACTCACTTCTCAGCCAGTGTCTGCTGTTCGTTGATGCCGACGTTGAAGTGCACCGGCTGCACCCTCAGCAGCATGCCGCTCTGGATCTCCCTGGGCAGCGCGTCAAACATGGTTCCCGGCAGGGGGATGCGCACGTTGAAGCCGTCCCGGTTACCCGTGATGACTGGCAGCATGTCGGGGGCAGAGCTGCCCGTCGCCTGGGTGACCTTAAAGGGACAGAAAACACGTACTGTAGACATGTGGATACAGTGGTTTACAGTACAATAAGAATAAGAAGACAGTACAATAACCCTCCACGTTTTCATAGTGCACAAATCTATAATTGTCTTAATGTAATGTCTCGGTAAGTTCTGCTGCTCTGGATAAATCATACTACTGCTATTTTGTATATATTTTTAAGGCTGGAATGCATAGGTGTTGTTGCTTTTTGCATTTTCATTCATATCATTCATATATTTTCTATTTATAGGGTCAGTTTAAAGTTTTTCTCTGCCTACAGCATACTTTTGGAAAATGCAAGCGTCATGAGGAGTGGGAGGAGAGTGGGTCAAAAGATTTTCAGATGCTCATTGGCAACAGTAAATTGAGATTTGCATGGACACTCCAGGGGAAAACCATCATCTGATCTATCGTCGTCAAGACTATGACCAGGATGGATGGGTTTCATCATAGAATTGCCATGGGCAACAGATGATATGGGGGGGGGGGGTTCAAGGTTTCATTCTGGTTGAATAGGTCTGAGTGTTAGAATTGTCAGTTGATTGGACTGATCCCATATTTTTCTTTTGTTGTTGATGTTGTTCTTTTGTTGTTCAGTCTGTATTTGTACATGACATCTTTTCAAGACAACTTGGCATCTCAGGGCTTGTGGAGACTTGGATTACACCAGGTGAGCAGTATGGAAGCATTTTATGTATTTTTTCGGTTGTTTCTTTACGTTTTGCTCATGGCCCCCTTCACACTCAGCAGACAGCTCTCTGTGCCTGTGCGATGGGTCCAGAGTCCTTTACCCAGTACACTGACTGTATGCAAGTACCTCATAGGACCCCACTTCAAACAAAACAAACTATCACTTTAAAGGTGACATTGTGTTTGTGGAATACAACATGCAGAAAGGATCATCTCATATCACATCCCAGCTACCTTAAAGGTGACGTTGCGCAGATCCATGATGCCGACACTCATGTCCTCCAACATGGCCAGCTCCTCTCCTGGGAACACACACACACACACACACACACACACACACACACACACACACACACACACACACACACACACACACACACACACACACACACACACACACACACACACACACACACACACACACACACACACACACACACACACAAGTTCAGTTGTAAGTCAAAGCCACATGTGAGACATCACAAGCACTTTTATTTTATATAGGGCTGAGCCGGCGAGGCAAAAGGCAATAATAGAACAGCTAGAACAGTCTGGTAAGTTCAGAAAATGACATCACTTTAATATAATGCAGCCTTTAAAACCAGGAAACGACAACACTTATGCCATATCACCATATTACAATACTCAAAATCTAAGACGATATCTAAACTCATATCACAATACCGATATAATATCAATATATTGCCCAGCCCCACACAGTACTATGTAATTGTTGGTTCCATCAAGGCAAGAAGAGATACAGTAAAGGTGATTATGTTTGATTGGAAGAACCTGTGGTGGGTGCGCGCGCCACAGGTTGTTTGTGTGTGTCTGTGTGTGTGTGTGTGAGAGAGAGAGAGAGAGAGAGAGAGATAGAGTGTGTGTGCATGTGTGTGTACCGTAGGTGCTCAATAGGGACTCGAACTGTGCCAGCAGGCCGATGGTGTAGAGCTGCCGGAGAAATCCGTCGTCACGGAGACAGTTCCTCAGTTTGATGATGAAGCCGCAGATGAGGGCGGTGAGCTGCAGCAAAACACATACACACACACACACACACACACACACACACACACACACACACACACATCAACATCAGCGTAAAAGACACACTCAACATTGGCAAAACGCATGATCAGCCTGTTACACACTCACAACCGTTTCTCTCCAACTTAAAGACAGATTCCTACATCAAAACACACCACCAGATTTACATCCTCTATGGTTGTAAATAGTCTGTTTGTTTGTGTGTGTGCGTGCATTAGGGGTTGGGGGAAAAAATCGATACACCATAGTATTGCGATATTTTGCCTGACGATATTGTATCGATATTTGGACGCCAAGTATCGATATTAAATTTGTTTTTGTTTTTTTGCAGGCCATGCCATGCCAGGCCACCGGGCATCTGCCCGAAGCGCCCGATGTTGCAGTCCGCGCCTGCAGTGGCGTATTGAGTCCAGAGAAGCTTAACACATTGAGTGCCAGCGACGCCAAATGGCGTCAGGAGAAATTTACCGTAGGCTGCCAGCGACGCCAAATGGCGTCAATAACTCCAAATTCATATTTTGACGGGGGGATGTCAATCTAAGCCTCTTACATCGCCTCTTACAATATGGGAGCTATTGAATGTGTCTAACCTATTTTACAGAACCCTTAGGTGGCGACAGTGCCCTCCCGATTAGACAAAGGCCAGGAGAAAAGAGAGAAGAAGTCATGAGGAAACGGAAATCGGCATTGATATGCTTGAAGCATAACGTTACGTTAGCTGTGCCTGTGAACAGCAGTCATCTGCTGCCACAACTGAGCCCCATCCGTGTCCGCTGCGATAGTCCATCCATATGATTTAGTTGCCGACACGGCGACACCAGCGTCTTTCTGAAAAGTTACATTATTCTCAGCTGGGAGCCGAGGACACGCTGTAAAAAAGCGGGGGGAATGGGGGATGCAGGCAGCGGACTTTTCAGTGCAGATCAAACTCAGAGCAAACCGCAGCAGAGACACTCGACTCCTCCCACCACGGAGGAGGAGGAGGAGGGGGGTGGGGCACGCAGGGCACTAACAGCATACAACCATTGACAGTACACACACACTCAGGCAGCAGCAGGCTCGATGTTGGGCTATGTTTTCATTCTGTCGCCTTTCTAACATAAAGATGTGATTATCTCAGAAACTAATTTCAGCATGCTCTTTTCGGTCGAAAACACTCTTTTTCAGAGGGGTGTATTTCCAAAATGGAACGGTTTATAAACACAGTTTTTTTTTTAAATGAAACAGAAGGGTTCAAAGTTTCATTGAGGCTATTGGTTGTCCATATAAGAGGAACACAAAAAATTATATGGCTATATTAAAATGCATTGCGGCCTATGTGGCACAGTACAGCAACCTTTTGCCCAAGGGCCGTGGCACTCAAAGTGTTAATAATGTAGCCTACATTTTGGGCAAAAACAAAACAAAACAAAACTAGAACGACCGCAAGGCGGACTTATGCCTCCGCCATTAGTTCATTCTGGGGTCCAAATCGCCATTTGAGGCAAATTGGAAGAGATTCCGTCAAGGCGCTCCTGTGATGTTGCGTTACAGAGCTTGGAAATTGGGTGTGTGAGAGGTCACAGTGACCTTGAACTTTGACCACCAAAATGTAATCAGTTCATCCTTGAGTCCAAGTCGGTGTTTGAGACAAGTTTGATTAAATTCCGTCAAGGCATTCCTGAGATATCGCGTTAACAAGCTTGAAAATGGCGTTCGAGAGCTCACCTTGACCTTTGACCACCAAAGTCTAATCAGATCATCCTTGAGTCTAAGGCGATGTTTGAGGCAAATTTGATGAAAGTCCGCCAAGGCATTTGTAAGATATCGCGTTAACAAGCTGGAAAATGGCGTTTGAGAGGTCACAGTGACCTTGACCTTTGACCACCAAAATGTAATCAGTTCATCCTTGAGTCCAAGTCGATGTTTGAGACAAGTTTGATTAAATTCCGTCAAGGCATTCCTGAGATATCGCGTTAACAAGCTTGAAAATGGAATTCGAGAGGTCACAGTGACCTTGACCTTTGACCTTTGACCACCAAAATCTAATCAGTTCATCCTTGAGTCCAAGTCGATGTTTGAGACAAGTTTGATTAAATTCCGTCAAGGCATTCCTGAGATATCGCGTTAACAAGCTTGAAAATGGCGTTCGAGAGGTCACAGTGACCTTGAACTTTGACCTTTGACCACCAAAATCTAATCAAATCATCCTTGAGTCTAAGTCGATGTTTGAGGCAAATTTGATGAAATTCCGTCCAGGCGTTCCTCAGATATCGCGTTAACAAACATCGTACGGACGGACAACCCGGATCCATAATGCCTCCGGCCTGGCTATCGCCGGCGGAGGCATAAAAACACTGCATGTTTTACTTCCGGTGAGGTCAAGGAAAAGGTAGGAAAAGGAATTAGACAACATATCGCAATATTCAATAGATCGCAATTTCGGCGATATCACAATATCGCAATACTATCGTATCGTGACTCAAGTATCGTTTTAGTATCGTATCGTGGGCATCTGGTGATTCCCACCCCTAGCGTGCATGCGTGCGCACGTACAGTATGAGAGTCTGCTCCATTTCTGCAATAATTGGGAGTCGCCACATTTGGAGGAGGCGCTGTTTCCTTTATCCATAGACAGACTAGACACATTTGTCATTCTGAAATGTTCTCATTGTTTGTGCATCTATTATTGTTTGTGTTCAAGGATTCATGTCTAAATGTGAACACAAATAAAGATATAAAAATGTGTGTGAATGTGTGTGTGTGTGTGTGTGTGTGTGTGTGTGTGTGTGCGTGCACGTGCGTGTGTGAGAGTCTGTGCGTGTGTGTGTTGCGTGCACTTATGTACAATCAGATGCACAAATAACAAAATGAAACCAATGACCAAATCAAAACAAAAATAAAAAAAATATATATATATATAAAGCAAGGACAGTGGGTGAACTGGGAGAGTGTAGAGAAGAGAAAGTTGAAGTGGAGAGAGTTGTGGAGCATGGAGGCCAGCAGAATTAGATTTATTCTAGGGGCTACTTATGATGTGCTGCCATCTCCCCAGAACTTAAATCAGTGGTTGGGCGAGGATGGTGCCTGCCCGTTGTGTTCTAGTGTATGTACATTGAGGCATATACTGTCAGGGTGTAAGGTCAGTCTCTCCCAGGGGCGATACACCTGGCGTCACAACCAGGTGTTGAAATGTTTGGCAGCTGCAGTTGAGGAAAAGCGGCTAGAAGTAAATTCTCTAGTTGCTAGCAAAGAGAATAGACAGATCAAATTTGTACGTGAGGGAGAAAAGATTAGACCAATTAAGGTCAGGCACAAGTTAGGGCAGCTAAGTGTAGGTGGAGCCTGGGAAATGAGGGTTGACTTGAATGAACAGCTAGTCATCCCAGCATATATAGTTAGCACCCGGCTACGTCCGGACTTGTTACTGTGGTCTGAGGTAGAGAAGAGAGTTTATTTTATCGAACTCACAGTCCCGTGGGAAGATCGAGTTGAGGAGGCTTATGAGCGCAAGAAAGCTAGGTATGCTGAAATGGCAGCAGAGGCAGAGCAGCGTGGTTGGAGGGCTCGAGTGCGGCCTGTAGAGGTGGGCTGCCGTGGTTTTGTGGCAAAGTCCGTTATTGCCTTACTAACTGAGTTGGGCATTCGGGGACGGAGCCTGAAACTTGCGGTTAGCAACATGTCTCAGGCAGCAGAACGAGCAAGTGAATGGCTGTGGATAAGGAGGAAACATGCTAGCTGGGGAGCTCGCTAAGGTCAGATTGATTGTTTGTTGTTGGTCATGATTAACGGTCCGCATCAACAGGGCTGAATCATTGACAGTGGTGGTGTAGTTAGGGATTGTTTGTTGTTGGTCATGATTAACGGTCCGCATCAACAGGGCTGAATCATTGACGGTGGTGGTGTAGTTAGGGATTGTTTGTTGGTCATGATTAACGGTCCGCATCAACAGGGCTGAATCATTGACAGTGGTGGTGTAGTTAGGGATTGTTTGTTGGTGGTCATGATTAACGGTCCGCATCAACAGGGCTGAATCATTGACAGTGGTGGTGTAGTCAGGAATGTCATACCGAATCGACCTGCATAGCTAGGCTTAGATAGTGAGGTAATATGCAGTTGTGCGGTGGTAGCATGGAGGGGGGTGTTTCCAGGACGCTGGATTACACCGTTAAGCCTTCTTGAGGTGTCGTGGGCCTAACTTAACGAAACGTCGGTGAAGGAAGGTGCCCACTTGAAAACCCCAATGACATGCTTCATACTGCTGTTGGCTAGGGTAGGTAACTGGTGATTTGTGTCTTGTTTATTAGTTTGTTAGCCTGTTAGCTTGTTTTATTCTGGATTGGGCTTCTAAATGTGTTTTTCCTCGGATTTTGGCACAAGGGATAGTAACATCTTGTCCTGTGTATTAATTAATAATATAATTATCTGTGAGGACGGTATAGGTATTTTACTAAAATCCTCTAAAACTAACACTATGGTGTTGTGGTCTGCACAAGGCATCTGCATAACAAATCAACATGGTTTTTATATTTAGTCACGCTGCGCCTGGCTGCTCAGGACATTATGTAAGTGAAGACCCACTGTGGCTTTCTGTGCATTCATGTGTAAAAGGCTGTTGTGTGCATCTGACTGTGTTAAGCTCTATAATCATATGGACTTGTCTTATAGAACAGGCTAAAGGTATCAATGAAGCGCTGTCTGATTTGTATTCATATTAGCACTGAATGATATTGTCCAAATCACAGAACCTTTTTGTGTGTGCTTAATATCATAAGTTACGATACATGTAGACACCATTTTTTACTCCATAGTTTCCTTCTTTCATCAATTAAAAATGTTGAAAAGATGAGAGGGAGACTGGGATGATGCTTAGGATTTGGTCATTTTGACTTAAACTAAACTATTAAATTACATATTTTCTTTAATATGCACCCTGATCCATGGAGCAGGTGTACAGAACACCTTGTTTAAAGGTATACTATGCAACTATTTCATTAAAAAACATTATATAGACGTATAGAAAGGTTTCCCCTCAAAAACATCACTTCTGACCCATGCAATACTGTGGCAGTGTGTTTATGTGGAGCGACACTGCCCCCTGTGTGTATTTTCCTGGTTGGACCACTGACCTAAAAAATATGGACAAAGCTATCCCATTCATTTTGGTCTTCCGTTTGGAGTTGATTCATTGCGTCACCATCTTGATTTTTCGTCAGCAGAGTGGGAAGGAATGGGTTGAGTCCTTCCGCAGCTCACGTGAGATGGGGGTTTCTCAGAGCCGCAGCTCCGCCTGCTATTGGTCCGTGATCGGCAAGCTGTGCAATCACTGGGTAGGCGACCTGTCAATCACCCCGTTTTATATAGTCTATTTTACTCCAAATGGGCGAGTTATATAAAAAATGACCCCCCTGCAGTTGTTATGAAAAGGTGAAATCTACATAATAAAGTAGAAGTTGTCTGTCCCTCTGTGTGTCCCTCTGTGTGTCTGTCGTCTATACACATCCACACCGCCGGTCCAATCGGGCTGAAAATTTGCATGGAGGTGGGTTATCATCCCGGGAAGGACATAGGCAGGTTGGAAAGTCCTGCAACCACCTGGAAAATCCTGGAAACTACATTTAATGCCAAAACTTTCAAAACTATTCGGTGACGGTGCCCCTTTAAGAGGATCCTTCCATTCTTCTTCTACGTCATTCCAGCATTGCAATCCATTACTGCCTCTCACAGGTCGCCCATATCACCCATATTATTGCGATTCAACCAGAGCTGAACCACACCACATCTGCGGGAGTTACACGCCACAATGGTTTTGGTGATTTTCAACACATTACATTGTGGAACCGTTACAGTTAGGACGGCTACAGTACCATTTGGATCACTACATTGGCGCTAGCTGTTAGCTACGTTAGCAAGCTGTTAGCTGTGGACTACGTTTGTTATGTGCACAGCACGTCAGTTACATCCATGTCAAACGCCACTGAATGGGAGTCAAAGCTGTTTCCGGCCATTTCTTCTGGATCGCCCACAAACACTGTAATGAAGGCGAGAGGCGAAGTTGTTTCACCTTTTTGCACACAGCGCAGCAGTCAATATGCTGCAGTGGAACAAACTATTCCCTCCTGAAGTTCTTCCACGCAAATGACGACATGCGACTATATGAGATACACAACGTTTTCACAACTACGGTGATACAGGTAGGAAACCCGACTGGAAAAACATAGTTATAGACCTGCTTTATATCACAACATTTTCACAACAACGTTTATACAGGTAGCGTTACTGTAGGAAACCTGCCTGGAAAAATAGTTATAGCCCTGCTGTATCTACACAATAAAGTTGAAGTTGGCTTGAAATTAGCCTGAAATTTTGCATGGCAGGGGTAATGATCTGGGGAAGGTAATGGACATGTCATCAAGTCCTGCAACCACCTGGAAAGTCCTGGAAAACACCTCACGCCCACACACCATGATGGATTGGCCTGAAATGTTGCCCGACAGCGGGGTTATGATCAGGGGAAGGTCATAGGCCCGTCATCAAGTGGAAAACACCTCACACACACCCCAGGTCAGATTGGGCTGCAATTTTGCATAGCGGGGGGGTTCTGATCCGGGAAAACTCATGAGCACGTCATCAAGTCCTGGAACCACCTGGAAAATCCTGGAAAACACCTCACGCCCTCTCCCCAGGTGGGATTGGGCTGAAGATTTGCATGACGATGGGTTATGATTCGGGGAAGGTCATTGCCAGGTCATCAAGTCCTGGAACCACCTGGAAGGTCCTGGAAAATCCTGGCAGCCACCTTACACCCACACCGCAGGTCGGATTGGGCTGAATATTTGCATGGCGGTGGGTTAGGACCCGGGGATGATCAAGGCAGGTTGTATAATCCTGGAAGCCATCTGGACACCACCGTCATTTCCAGCCAAGCAAAAGACGCAGTTGTATTGCTTTGTGTCTATTTAGCCCGGGCAACGCCAGGTACATTGTTAGTTAGCTACAGTATATAGACCAAAATCGTGTTAAGCCCTAGGCTGTAAAGATGCCTAATTACTGTTACAAAGTGGGGCATTCTAACAGGAACGACGGGACTTCTGAGCCCTGCCTAAAGTGGCCATTCGAGGAATTACAGCTCAAACAAGACTTCTTCCTGGGAAAGGGGCAGAGCTTCCCCACTGGGTTGGACATTGTTTTGCTGTGTTCTGTGTTTATGTGGTCGAGCAAGGCTGTGTTTATGAGGAGAGAGAGCGCCTGAAAACTGTTGAAACACAGGGATTAAACTTTTTTCACTCTGAAGGTTTCACAGCGGTTATGTTATAAAAACACAAATAAACACACACATACTGTACTTCCAAACCATGGATATATAAGCTTGAAAAATGCTCTGGGAAGAAGCTCAATTTCCTTGCTTAGTCCGCGCTGCCTTCGTTGTGCTGAGCTGATCCCTCTGAGAACATCTTAGGGACATGCTATCGGTTGGGCTGCTCTGAACTGAGTGATGTTATTGGCTGGGTGCCACACGCCCCCACGTGGGACTCTGAACATGACTACGCCCAGAGGAGTCTGGGCGTAGAGGAGACATTGCCAAAACAATGTTAAAGCCCAAAAATACAAGCAGGGGACAGCGTCTTTCTACATAAACACACTGCCACAATATTGCCACACTTTGGTTTACAGCAATAAACCGAAGACAAAAAGCAGCACCATTAGCTTAAACATAAATGATAAAGTCACGGCTAACAAATTGGAAGTAGCTAATAGCTTAAATTAATATTTTACTTCAGTGGCAAAAAGATTGGTTCAGAAGTTGCCCTCTCAATCAGATCAGTTCAGTGTCTCAATCATGTTGTTGATCGCCCTACTGAAACTCGCTTTCAAACAAGCGTTGCTCAGTGGGAGAGTCTATCGACTACCGGAGTATGCCGACTCAGCCGTGCCGGGCGCGCTGCCTCCTGTCACGGACTACTCCGCGTACCATCGCCCGCTGTCTCCGCAGCTATGGGTAGCCTTCCAGGACAGCGAGAGAGCCTTCAGAGCCTGACTCAACACCAGGCCACGGCAAGAGAAGCATTTCGCGTGTTCTGGAGACCCGGGAGAGTGGACACGTCTGATCAAGATACTGTACGGAGTATTCTTTAAGAACGGCGTTTTTACAACAGTGAGTTCAAGAGGAAAACAGCTCGGGTTCCCGTTTCTGAAGTATGTAACACGGATACTGAAAAAGTTTCCTCTGTACCAGCCACTCCCAGAGCCGATGACGTCATCCACCGCTGCTGTTTGGATCGAGGGACAACTGTGTTTCATCCGAAATACAGTACAGCCCCAGCTCTGCATTAGAGCGCAGGAGCGCCGCAGTAAAAAGGTGAGCAGGACTAAGCTTGCTTCTCTGTGGCAGCATAGAAGATCAAAGGCGATCCAAATAATTCTAAACAACAGTGAATACCCGGACACTCCCCCCTGTCCCAGTGACATCACAGCCGTGAAGCGCCACTATGAAAATAAATGTCAAAGCCGAACTTCAATCAGTGACCCTCTCCCATTAACACCCTGGAGTAGCCTGCCACCAATTCAACCTAGTGACTTCCCAGACACCTCACACTTCACACAGGCTGAAGTAAACACTGTCTTATGCAGCCTACCTAACAACAAGGCATGTGGCATAGATGGTGTTAGTTATGAAAGCCTTAAGACCCCACAGACATGTGAAATATTAACATCCATATTTAATGTCTGCCTGGAAAATAAAAAAGTCCCTGAGTCCTGGAAAGGAGCAATGATTCATCGCATCCCCAAAAAAGATAACACACCAGATGATCCATCCACCTGGAGAGATATCTCTCTCCTACCGACCACCTATAAAGTGTTCATGAAGTGTATCCTGTCCCGTGTATTGCCCTGGCTAGTGGACAATAACATCCTGTCACCCAAGCAGAAAGCATACATTAACAGACAGTGCATGAACGAACACGTGTTTTGTCTGAAAACGGGGATTGATGACTTCAAACATGAATCCTGCAAATTCTACTCTGTCTTTCTGGACTTCAGGGACGCTTTTGGGACCCTGACCCATAATGTCATGATTCACACCCTCGAGGAAATCCAGCTACCTCAAGTGTTTATTGACATTATCAAGGATGTTTACAGCTCTTCCTTCATTCAGGTCATCTGTGGGAAACAACTTACAGACCCCGTCCCCCTCCAGGTGGGCATTAAAACCGGGTGTCCGTGGAGTGCCATCAATTTTGTCCTCGCCATCAACCAGTGGATTAGGTGGCTGTGTGACTGTGCCCCACCTAATGTGATTTCCCCCAACCCCATACAAGGCTACGCAGATGATGTGCAGCTGGCCTCTCGGGAGGTGAGCGTTATTAAGAACATGCTCTCCAGAACTGACACATTCCTGGACTGGTCCGGTCTGGAGATAAAACAATCTAAATGTGCAGTTCTGTACCAGAGAAGGAGTGGCGGGAACCGCTGGTATAAGTCCAAAACAGACAGAAATCCCGAGTTCACCATCAACTCGGTACCAATCCGTGTGTACGACCTGCACGAGACGTACACCTACCTCGGGCACAAGTTCAATGTTGCAGGTGAATGGAAGGAGCAGGTGGAGTATATGGTCACAGAATTCACCACCAGACTGGACCTGATCGACGTTTCACCTCTCCCACTGCTCATGAAGTTGGAGGCCATCAGACAGGTGGCCCTGTCGAGAATTCAAAATCTTTTCTCCAACATCCACCTCATGGTCAAAACACTGCGGGAACTGGACAACAAGGTGGTTTCCGTGGTGAGGAAGTGGTTCGGACTGAATACACACACCACCAGAGACATTGTTTTTCAGTCGAAGCCCAACAACAAGATGGACTCTCACTCTGCTGGGTTTGGGGTCTCGTCGGACTGGCCCGACCTCAATGACCTTTGTGTGCGAACTGGAGTGTCCCTGGACTGGGTGAAGTCTGACTCAGACACTGTAATCGTGTCTGAGGATGTTATATCTGACTGTACAGTTTCAGTAAGGGTAACTGTTAATGATACTCAACATCATGTATCACCAGCCAACACACGCAGGTACCTGGTAGGGCTGCAACAACAGAGGCAGCAACAACACTGGACCGGTTTAAAGTTACAGGGAAAGCTAGCATGTATTCCCACTGCAGATCATACAGTTTCCCATACAATATTCAAGAACTACGCAGTTAATGAGGATATTCTTACATTTGCAGTTAAAGCCAGATTACAGGTCCTCCCAACCAGACTCAATCTCTCTCTGTGGTACCCCAATACATTTTCTCCTCATTGCCTGCACCATCATAACACCCCAACCATAGAGTCACTGTCACATATTCTGAATGGCTGCCATGTATACAAAGGTATGTATATTTCCAGACACGACAGGATTGTTGACTTACTGGTTAAGGACATGCTTCTATACATCCCACCTTCTTCTGTTGAAGTTTATACTCACACAAGGGTTTCATCTGACATGTTCATACTATGCAATAATGAAACTGAGATCTTTTCAAATGTGACAGCCAATACACCAGATGTTGTTGTTGTTGACGAAGAAAGCAGAGAAGTCACCATCTTAGAAGTAGGCTGTACGTTTGACTATAGTCTGGAGGAGACATTCCTTGCTAAGGTTTTAAAATACCAACCTCTCAAAAATGAGATTGAACAACTCGGGTACAAGTGCAAACTACTTGTGTTTATATTTGGAAGCCTTGGCAACGTCCACAGACTAGTTGTAAGGGGTTTGCAGATGGCAGGAATTCCAAAGCCAAAAGCTAAAGCATTAGCAAAATTCTGCTCAATATCTGTGATAATAGGCAGCCGCCACATATGGAGGAGACGCTGCTTCCTGTATCCATAGACAGATCAGACATGTCAATGAGATTCTGAGCTTGTATGTGCATCTACCACTATTTGTGTTCAAGAATTTCTCTTGTAAAATGTGAACATAAATAAATATATTAAATGTGTGAGAGAGACTACACTGATCTCTGCATTCTATGATCGTATAGTTTACTGAGACACTAGTAGTACACTACACTGTCTCTGTACTAAATGTGATTATATAGTTTACTGAGGATATGTTGCTTTTATTTCAGATGAGGAGCCGATTGTGAGCCCACATCTCAGAATGAGGTCAGGACGGTCAGGACGGTCATTTAGGTCTGCTAAATGACGAAATGTAATTTAATGTAAAGAGACACACATGGGCCCCGCGCACACACACACACATTCACACTCACTCACACTGAGTAAACTGTATTGTTGAATGTAAAAAAAGCACTTCATGTATATATATATATATATATATATATATATATATTTTTGTCATTTGTGTCATAACGAATAATATTTACATGTCTGATGTCAATACAGTTCAAAATAAAAGAATTGAGAGCGAGTTCTGCCTGAGATTGTGTCCTTTACAAAAATGCAATTTTCTGCAATTTCTCTTCTCAGAGAGACCTTTTTGGTGAAAACAGGGTGTATATAAATGGCTATAAGTAGAGTACAGAACATGCTAAAAGCTCACTTTTTTTTCTGGTGAACCCAGAGACGTACATCTTCATTTTGAGGTATTGCAAATCACTTTGGTGCTAATAGATAATTTACTGTGGGTCTTGAAAGATGACCAACAATTATGAAAATCTTTGGCCTGTGCTAAATATTGGCAGTCCTAAACTGGCCATGAATGAGTTAACTGGCTCAAGTCGACGCCAGAGTCTCTCTGTTAAAACTTTGTCTGGTGAGAAAAATTGTCCAAGGTGATGTCCAGAAATATCTATGTACGGTAATTATTTTAACTCTATAAGGGACCAACACCATTATTCCACCAGAGGGAGCTCTACTGATTTCATTCCCTACTAAAAGCCTGATGGGGAAAGAAACATTCTTATACTCTGCAGCTAAAGAATAGAACAGTTTACCTAAACTAATCAAAACTTTACAGAGTTAGCCAGCTTTAAAAGAGAGCTGAAGAAATGGCTCCTTAATAAAAATAGCATTTAGGTAATGGTCTCATGGGGACTAGAACCTTGTTAGGACTAACTGATTTATTAGATCACGGAGTCTATATTAGGTACTTACTATACATTTAGTATGTTTTTATTTTTATGTTGTATGTTTTTTTATTTTATGTAAGTATGAATGCTACATTGTAAAATGTAGGAATCTAACATTGTAAATTTTGCCTTTCATGCCTTAGGACCACAATGGAAATAAGCCCTAGGCTTTCTTGTGTTATCCTTGACGGTTTTTAATTTTGTGTATACTTTGTTTTTAGCTCCCCTGGAGTTTATGAATGTATACCTTCTGTGTTAATGAGACGTCAAATAAATTCATTAATTCATTCATATAATTAGAATAATAATAATAATAATAATAATAATAATAATAATAATAATACAGATTATTTGTATAGCACTTATCAAAACCAACGATACAAAGTGCTTAACAATGAACATAAAACAACAATAAAAAATATAATATGGTGTGAAAAAGCAGGTTAATGAGCCAGAAGTGATGGGTTTGAGGGGAAACTTTTGTATTATAAGTCTATATAATGTTTTTTTATGAAAGTGTTGCATAGTATAACTTTAGGGACCTTAAACACAACAATTTCACACAACTAACCACGCAATGGTATGGTAGTCATATCAGTTATGGAAAATTACAGTAGCGTTAACGTTACATGTACATCTCCTCTCCATGTTCCTACGTAACTTGCAGTTCCCGAAGACAAGTCCGCAGGGCTGTCATCAGAGCAGCTGCCAGTGATAGCTTCAGAGTGGCTCTCACAGCCTTCAATCACCCCTTTCTATATCAATGTGTCAAATAACTAATTAAAAACAAACTTATCAAAAAAAATTGCACTTGAACATACATTAACGTGATAAGCACTCCCTAAAATGATAGAAAGCATCTTTGGGAAAAATCTATTTGACGTGCACTTTGATTGTTTAGTTTGGCTCATGTCCCATCCACTAACACAGAGTAGGCGGGACTTATGACATATACTGCAGCAAGGGGGGCGATCAAGAAGTTTTGGCTTCACTTTTGGCCTTTCATAATGTCCATATTTTATTTACAGTCAACGAGGTGTGTGTGTGTGTGTGTGTGTGTGTGTGTGTGTGTGCTGCTGACCGTCTGGCAGAAGACGACGTCGCGGCGGTACTGCAGCGTCAGGTCCATGGCGATGGTGGGGGCACTGTCCTGCATGAGGAGGAACACCATGGAACACTTGGCCTTGTCGCTCATCATGGCCACGCACTCCGTCAGTGTGGTGAGGAGAGGGTACAGAGCCTCACTCCACTCGCCTGGGGCACACACACACACACACACACACACACACACACACACACACACACACACACACACACACACACACACAGAAAGGCATGTGTGAGAAACATGCACAGATAAAAGATTGATGTACACATGAAATCAAACATGATATAAGAATAAAGGATAGAGATTAGAAAGATAGCTAGCGAGCTACAGTAGCAGAACTGTGTCCAATCCGGGATTTCAGCTCTTTTGGTGCAGAGTCTGCACTGCAGACACAGCCAATTGACCTATCGCTAAGCCCCACCCCCCGTGCTCACTCGGACAAACACAAGGCATGCTGACTAGAATAAATGGCAGCCGTCACTGTCAAAGTTATATCCCAAGAGGCTCTTAACAACTTTTTGGGCCTGATATCATCTAGAAGCCATCATAAAGTACTTCACTATGCCATGGAGGGCAATGTACAACATTTAAAGCTATCGATAAAAAGAAATGCGTGGAAATGGCTTAGTGAATCTTTAACCAAACATGCACTTTTAACGAAGGAAGACAGAGCGAGATAACCAGTGGGGATAACAGGCGACTGACATCCAGAATTGACATTTTATTCACTTGAGTAACCTCTCCGTGGATTATATATATGCCGAATTGAAGAGTGGCGCCTGGCAATCTATTTCACTATTTCATGTAGGCCTACCTCTGTATAATCAAGAAACGTTAAATTAATAGTGTCTATGTTTTTCATAGCGAGACAACAGCACACATGCATGGGTGTAGCAGATCAGGAGAGGCATAGCCTACAGCAGACCACTTTTTCCATCATGTTTTATCTTTAGACTACCTCACATTTATTTGGGGAACGAGATTAATTCCCTTGTTTTAGGGTTTGACAATGTTATAATCACATCAATCAATGCACCTCCTCTTCAACCAACGCGCATAACGTAATGGCTTTAAACTCGCATAATTCAGCATTTTCTTTTGCCAACTTTCTGAATACCATGATGATTTCATGATACCTTTGGATCACGGAAGGCAAATGAGGGAGAAGACTCATCTCGCTGTCACCACAATTGCAGATTTAAGTCCAAAACAGCAGCAACATTGTGGATGTGAGTGGATCTACGTTTACTAGTTTAATATTATCAATTGCCTGGCCTCCCACGATACCTCGTAATGTTGCATTTACCCCCATGCACATCGTTTGACCATTTTTTCCAACTTATAAATGTATAAAACCCCATAAAACCAGAGGAAACTCACGTTTTCTAGTGCTTCTCTATGGAACTAAGCTGAGAATGTCTGAGTGTATTGTAGAGCTGCACGCGCTGTGATTGGCTCGTCTGCGTTCACGGCATGGCTTAGCGGTAGGTCAATTGTGCCAAGCCGGAGGTAACACGAGGGCTCAAACCTGTGACCCTTGTGTTGTTAGGCAAGGAATCTACCGCTGCACGACCCGGATTAATTGTATTTCTAATTGTGTGTAAATAATTGGGCGATCAGTGTCCAGAATTGGACATTAGCTAGCTAGATATTAAGAACAGATATATATATAGAGATGGATAGATAGATAGTGAAGTGCACAAACACACACACAAACATGCACAAGTACATTATGAACACCAGCAAACATGCACATACAGTCAGGCGGGGACTGCATAATCGGGCACGTCGGGCCGATGCCCGGTGGCCTGGCCTGCAAAAAATAAAAAAATAAAAATGTGTGTGTGTGCCCGCAGTCAGGCCACTCACTGAACAGCAGGCCAGGCGCCGCCTACTGGTTTACTAGTGGCTTTATTACTTTATTAGTTAGTCTGAAGTAGGGATGTAGCGATTATTAAGTAGCGATTTAATCCTTTAACCGCCTACTAATTTATTAACCGTTTAGTATTTACTAGTCGGTTAAACGTTAACGTCTGCGGGTCTTATTGACCTTAGTGGCTCGAGCGCAACTCGGAGGAGAGAAAACTATCTGAAGCTTTGTTTGTTGGAGTCCAGGTATGTTTTACAAGAAAATGCTCGTCATTGTCGACGATAACGTTATCTGACCTGGCTAACAGTGGATACTCGCTTGCTTGCTGTGTACCGAGCTCAAAGTAGTAGGCTACGTTATTTATTTTACCCCCTTCACTGTCCGCTCCAAAAACAACTCTCTTATTTTGCGCCATGACCGCCAGAAGTGTTAAAAGGACCTGGAAGAATTTGGCCCACTGTAAGGTCTGAA